>NC_136486.1:129409682-129779682 GCF_053919585.1 Euprymna scolopes | reverse complement strand
CACATATATATGTATATACATACATACATTTATATATAAACTTATATATATATATATATATGTATATCACTCTCTCACACACATATATATATGTATATACATATATACATATATATATGTATATATAAATATATATATATACTTATAAACTTGTCAATCAAAACGATCCCTTAAAAGTCAGTAAAGTTTCTTTCTCTCTTTTGCTCTCTTTTTTTCCTATTCTCTCTCTCTTTCTTCCTCTTTCTCTCTCTCACTCCCATATATATATATATATATATATATATATATATATATATATATATATATATATATATAAATATATGCATGTACATATAAAGAAAACGAGGGGAACGTTATTGAACATATTAGAACACAATCCTTTTCGTTTGATTAGTCTTTGTATATTTCCATGTTTCTCATAATCGATCGCATATTGTTTGTCAGAGATTGTAGGTTTTTTTTTGTTATTTTATTGCGAGTCCTTCTCATTTATTCACACAACTTTCATCAAGCGAGGCATTAGCTTTGCTTTTTCGTGTCTATTGAGTTTGATCTTTCCGGCTCTTTAGAGTTTTTTTTTTATAAATTACATATGAAATTAGATATGTTATGCATGTGACTATGTGCTTGGTGCGTGTCTAATTAAACCTTACAATACTTTTAATTTATAATTTGGAAGATAGTGAACTTTTTGGTTGGTTAAATATATGTTATGGTAACTATTAACTTAAGCACTTTAAAATATATAAAAATTCATTGATAATGTTTATTGCCACACGTCTGTTTTTTTATTGTAGAATCCTTATACAAATGTTCACTTTTTTATGTTGAAGTTGCAATGGTACAATGCTGTGTTATAAAGTGGAATTGTCTAAATTTGGAATAGCTTAATTTACTTCTCTCAAATGTTGCGAATATAACTGGAGTCAGAAAGATGGAATGTGAGCTTTATTAAAAGTGTAGTAATGGTATAGCCAGTGTGAATGTTTGTTTTAATGTTGTTATACGGACACTTTTATAATAGACATTGAAATTCACATAGTATGTTGGTTCTTTCTATTAATTTTGGGCATGAGATGTGTTTATTATGAAGTTATCAGTTTTCGATTAATAATACGAGTTTATGCACACACACACATATATGTATACACACACACACACACACACATATATATATATATATATATATATATATTAGCGAAATATAGGACTTACAAAAAAACAATAAACAATGAGTTTATCATTGTATTCGACACTTCAAAGTTTTCAAAAATTTCTCAATTAAATTTTACTTTTAAAAAGTGTCTTCAAAAAGTGTAACCATCTTTTACTATATATATATATATATATATATATATATATATATATATATACTGGTTTACAAAAATAACTTAACTTAATAATTTTGCTCCTCATGGTTTCTGGCTTTTCCATTCTCAGATTATAGTATAAACAGATAATATATGTGAATATCTCAAGAGTTGCAGCAACTTATAAAAGATTAATCAACATAGATAAAGAACACTGATTGATTGGATGACACAATCACGCAATTTAAAATGCCACAGACAGTCAAAAGAGTGTTTTCTTAGAAGATCTGGTGTAGTTTGCCTCCGGGATGTCACGCAAGAGTATCCAGCAAACGTATCCCAGGATTCCAAGGTTCTATTTTCCTTGTTAGTTGCCCTCCATCTTCGTAATGTTTTGGTGGAATCTTTCTGCATGTTCATCACACTGCTCCAAGGTTTAGCAGGAAGAAGTTAAAGTGGGAATGGGGAAAATGAATCCTGAGTGACATTCGATACTCCATATCCTCATAAGATTTTACCAATTGCTCAACACAAGCTTGGTAATCTGGTACACGTGTGTTACAAAGTTATCCACTAGACAGACTTGAATGCTTCTCATACTCTCAGTTTCTTTTCCTTTTAGTTAAAAGGCTTCTCAAAATCAGCACTTCTCGGATCTGAGGTTTGACAAAGATCCCACCTTTGAGCTTAGCAACACTAACACCTGTGAACAAAGTAGAAAAGTGTTGGAAAGCAGCACAATTTTTGTCCAACATTTTACACAATTTCTTCATGAAATCAAGCTAATTTTGAAGAGGAGGAAGAAGCACGTTTTCCATGTCCACCAGGGGACTCTCCTTTAAGCTGTGTTCTCTAGGAACAAAAGTGCTTCTAGACCCCTAGTCTTTCTGCTTGTAATGCTGGTGTAACGTAATCCCCCACTGAGGAGCGTTAGGACTACGCTGAGGTAGCTTTGTATTCCTGGGTGACGCCAGATAACCCAAGGATGTAAGATAGAGAAGATAAATATATATATTTTATTTCATGTCAAAATAGCTATTGTTTGAAAACCAGAGAAATATATTTTTACGGCTAAAAGTTGATAACAGGAAATGTTACTTAGAACCGTGTTTGGCCTTAACATGAACCCAGGGTCGGGTGTCAGAATTGACATCTGTCCTTGAAATTGGTGAGAGAATTTCAGTGTGGGAACGGTGCCCAACCAAGGACCTGGGGCTAAGGATTACGTGGAGATTTCGTGGCGAAATCGTATTGGCTGGGGAGAATTTCCAACCCCATCCACTTACCTTACTATATATACGACTGTCGTGCGAAAATTAGTCAGTTTCAGAGAAGAGAAGAGCGAGAAGAGTTGAGCCGGAGAGAGTTTCAGATCAGAGCAGAGAAGAGACGTGACCTCTCCCCACCTCATCCATCCGTCGGTCGCTGTCTGTGAAGAGAGTTGAGATTTTGAAAAGAACTTACAAAATCTGAATGAGAATTGTTAAAACATTTGTACATAATTTTATGAGAATTAAGCTTTTGTAGATAGACTACAATCGTTGTCTTTCTTCCTGCCTGCCGCTTCGATATTCGCTTTCAGCATACCAGATTATGTAACAACCTTTGAGGAGCCTCGAACGAGGCGTTACACTGGGATACAGCTCGACTATTCCAGAGACATAGAAAACAACAGTACTCTCTGAGGCCTCCTTGCATACCCATAAGAAGACCAATGACCTTGAGGTTCTCACACAGACTCCATTAGTACTCCCTGTTCTTAATAGCTTCTAGAAGAAACTCCATATTGTCATAAGGCACCTTTAAATGGACAGTGTGCAATCAAAATGCTGGAATATTTATTCCCGTTGTTCAGAAGAACATCCTTGAGACTGCACTTTGAAGAGTCTATGAAAAGATGCCAATCTGAAGGATTATGTGGCAAACCAAGGAACATAAACTCGTGATCCTTTCATGTTCCTGAACTAGGTTCCATTGTTTTAGACTATTTTGACGGATACAAATCACGAGCAAGATCATTCAGGTATTCTTGCGTGATCCAGTGAGGCTTGTTGCAATTTGTTCCTGAATATGTAGACACAAAATCTTCCAAAGTTATTGACTCGGTAGAATCCTTTCTTGAAAGCATTTCTTCATCTGTTGAGCAAAGAAGATTATTGTTTACTGGAGGCGTGGGTACAGGAAGATCATCTGAATGGGAAACGGGTCTCATAGCAGATTGAAGGTTGGGATATTTGATCTTTTTTTCTAGAAGATGCATTGAAACCAGTTATATTAGTTAAAGAAAAATAACAATCATCTGCGTGGTTTCACTGCTCTTTCCAAACCATTGGTACTGCAAAGTTGGAAGTAGCTTTCTTGCCATTAAACCATGCAGTTATTCAATTCTAGCAGAGTTTACAACAGAGCTCAAGACTTGTCCTGATCACCAATTTTACTGTCAAAATAGTGAAAGTAAGCGGTTCTCAGGAGAGAAGTGACGGTTCAACGACGTGCAACGGTTGTGAAGTCCCTATACACATAGCAGAAAGAATTGGCCTTGTTAAGGCATCCTCGTTTTAACGTTCTTGGAGCCATTGGAAAATTAGAAAATATAACAGAATAAAACTAAATCATATGCAAGCCAATAAAATGTGCATTTGAGCAAGCCAAAAGATGTGTAACACGATAGTTTAGGGACACTAACCTCCAGCGCTGCCTGCAAGCGATAAAAATATTCCAATGACTGTCAGAGCACTATGAGTGTGGATTGAGACCTGCGGCCTTAACTGCCAAAATCCGTCTTCATATATATATATACATATATTTATATATATATATATATATATATATATATATATATATAATGTAATGCCATCACTTGCATTTAGTGCATAATAACTAAAAAAATAAGCCTGAAGTCTTACAATATTAAAATTAACCCTTAATTCATGTACGCTTTTATGGACTATGTGCACAAAATGCACACTATGCATATCTAAAAAACTAGAAGTGATGAGAAGAAACGGATTTCAAATCTGAATTCAGCACCCCAAATTAAGTAAAAATGGCTATTTTTGTACTTGCCTAAATTTCTTTGTAAACCAGTGTTATAATCTAGGAAATAGTCCCGCGAAACATTAGATTAATTTCTTCAACAAAACAGTTTTTTTCACTAAGATCGTGTCTCTAAACGAAAATAATAATTCTCTGTTACCTACGAAGACCAAAATCAAAATATAAAACTACAAAACAATACAGAAACTATTGCATGTTTTCGCTTGTTACAAATATGACAGCTAAAATGTTTATGGAGATTTAAAAGAAATTGAAAATCACGTAATCTTAATTTTGTTCAACTTTTACCAACATCTCTTTATACAACGGTTGTTAAAGTCCAGAACACGCTTTGTAACTTTTATGCTTAGAATTACTTTGAAATCGACGAACCCGTCCCCAAACTGTGCTTACATAAACTGCATTTTCTTCGTAAACAGGCACCGTTGGATGTTGATCTGTTTTATTTTTTCAACCTAGAGAAATTCAACGATGACTCTAATAATTTTTTTATCGCATCTGACCCATTTAGGCGTAATAAAAAGCAGACATTATTTTTGGAACACTCCGCGTTTATTATTATTATTATTATTATTATTATTATTATTATTATTATTATTATTATTATTATTGGCTCACATGGAGCTTTCACACAAGTCAACAAACGATCTGATTGGAAACCTGTGGTGTTCTCTGGAAGCTGAGTGATAACAAGTCTCCCCAGACGTCCAGCTCTCTCCACCTCCTTCGATAGAATTTGAAAATGAATCTGCATCATCGCAACAGCCGCTTACCATTGATTTCTCGCTGGTAGTGGCCATTGGCTTATACTGGAATTTGAGTTGCACTCAGCTTCTCCAAGGTCCCAGTTCTCTTTGCGCTTGTCCAGCTGAGGTCTGGTTGGCGCTAGCTCCTCGGTCTTTCAGTCCTTATTGATCCTTCTCGGCCCTTTGGTATCATTTTTTTGGTGGGGGAGAACGGTGAAGAAATAATGGGGGATGCATGATGGGGGATGTAGAACTTGTAAATATGCAGTTTCGGTGTTCTTCATTCCCTGTAACACTTATTCGTTATATTGTCTTCTTGTATTATTCTCCGCATTCAAAGGTTTTCCTTAATATTTCAGTCGTTTTCATTATCGTTAGTCGTTGTACTTTTGCAGTTATTCCTCTGATTCCAATTTCTGCCATTCTTTTTTCGAAGTTTTTCGGAATTGTTCATAGTGCCCCTACTATTATTGGTACTATTTGGATTTTCTTCATCATCAAAATCCCTTTTAACTCTCTGTCTAACTCTGTGTATTTGCTTCGTTTCTTCTTTTCTTTCATACTCACCCTGTGCTCAGCTGGGACTGCAAAGTCTACGATTTGGAAGGATTTTTCTTTCTTGTTAATTATTACGATATCTGGTCTCCTTGCTTGGATGGGTTTGTCCGTCTGTATGTCCATGTCTCATAGGATTTTGTGGTTCTCGTGTTCGAGTGCTGTTGTAGGTTTATGCTTGTACCATTTGTCTGTACGCTCAAAATTCAGTCGTTTACACAATTCCCAGTGTACCACCCTCCCCACTTGGTCATGCCTGTTTTTGCATTCCCTTTGGGCAAGTTTGCTGCATTCACTTATTATATGGTTTATCGTTTCGTCTCTTAGTCCACAGAGTCTGCATTTGCTGTTTTCTTGTGTTTTATCGATGCTTGCTTTGATATGATTGGTTCTTATCGAGTTATCTTGTGCTGCAGTTATTAGAGATTCAGTTTCTCGGTTTATATGCCCTTTTCGCATCCATGCCCAGGTGTTTTCGTTATTCTCATCTTTTGTCATTCTTATGAATCTTCCGTGGAGTTGTTTCTCTTCCCATTTCTCTTTTCTCGTTTTGTCGTTTGTTTTCTGTTTTGTTTTATTCAGTGTCTCTCGCTGCCATAATTATCTTTCAGTGTTTTGCATTATGTATTTTTCTAGTTCTTTTTTGTGCCCTTCACACAGTCTTCTATACACATCAGTCCCCTCCCGCCGTCTTTCCTTTTCAAATAGAGTCTGTCAATATCGTCCTTTGGGTGTAGTGCATTATTCATGGTCATGAGTTTCCTGGTTTTCTGGTCGAGTTGTCTCAGTTCTTCTTTTATCCACCCTATGAACGGTCCAGAGTATATTACTTGTGATACTGCTCATGTATTAATATCTTGTATTAGGTTTCTACTATATAATTTAGTTTCCAGGAGTTTTCTTGTTGTCCTGAGGTATCCCTTTCCAATTTTCTCTTTCATTTCTGTTGCTCTGATGGTGTCCGCTTCCAGAATTCCCAAGTATTTATAGTCGTCTTGTTTCCCTAGTGCTCTCATTTCTGTTTGGTTGGGTAGTTCCATGCCTTCTGTCGTTTCCAGTTTTCCCTTTCTTATAACTAGTTGTGCGCACTTTTCCATTCCAAATTCCATTTGGATATCGTTGCTGAAGATCCTGGTAGTGTTAATTAGTGTCTCTAGCTCCTTTTCGGTCTTTGCAAAAAGTTTCAGATCGTCCATGTACATCAGGTGGTTCATTCTTTCCTCTGTATTGGAGAACTTGTATCCAGCTTATTATTATTATTATTATTATTATTATTATTATTATTGTTGTTGTTGTTGTTCTTGTTGTTATTGTTGTTATTGTTGTTGTCCTCGTCATCATCATCATCATCATCTATTAATACGATAGCGTGTGTGTTCTTTTGTGTGTCACGCTTACATCTGTCTCGTTTAAATGTTATGTTCTAATTTCATCAAGAATTCTTTATAAGTTTTGGTTTCGGTTTCGACTATAGCTGATTGGTCTTAAATCATTTATGTTTTTATAAATAATTTTATCAATACTCCTTGATAAGTTTTGGTTACGGTTTCGATTATGGCTGAAGGAACTCAAGTTATATATCTATACATATATTTTTTGCATACGTTTTTTATTTCGGTTTCGATTAAAACTAATGCACCCAAGTCATATGGATATATATATATATATATATATATATATATATATATATATATATATATATATATTTATTTTGGAAATCGCAACTTCATAACATATAAAACTCGACATATTAACTCTATAATAATATATAAAAATCTGTAGAAATTAAAATATCATATTAAGCGTACTTTACGATCGGTCTTTACGAGGCGTTCGTGTTATCTTAGATAAATACTTTTTTCAGCTTTAACAAAATAAAGCTACAATCATATTTGAGCGTCTCCATTTATACTGAACATCTACAGAATCCCAACATCAATATATTACATATGAAGGAGTCCCCTGTGAAATTTCCACAGGTCTTGCTAGATATTATTATTATTATTATTATTATTATTATTATTATTATTATTATTATTATTTTATGTGTGTACATGCAGTTTTATGAGTCTATTTTCAGTACTTATTTTAACAGTACTCAATACGTGAGTAGATCTAGGTAGTAAGTTGTGAAAATATATATGGCAATTAATCTATACAAAATTTATCAACGAGTCCTAACGAGGATGTAATGCAGAACATTTTCTGCAACTAAGCTACCACATATATTTTCAAAGCATAAAATACATGTACATATTTATATTTACAAAGGACACCGACTTTTTAAGACCCGAGCCATTCGAGGATAATGATTAATGATTGTACGGTTGTCAACGAGACAACATCGTAGTAAACGTTCATGGTGGAAATTATGTAGAATTAGAATATGTAAGAGGGACGTCTAAAAAAAAACATGTTTACATTGGACTTGAAGATGACCATATTTTGTTAAGTGAAAAAGAGGCTAGCGGAATAGAATTTCGTCAGGCAGACATTTCTAGGAAATATAGTTTGTTCTTAGAATTTGCGTTTCGATTTAGGTATACATAGAAAATAAGTGAAATTCTTGGTAGTGGTTGTAGCTAGAATGAATTTTTTTGTGAATGTTTTGCAGGAGGGCAGAGATTGAAGCTCAGACGAGCACTTGCCAGGATAAAAGGATAGAGTAGAGACCGACTTAGAACGTCTCTTTTGGTAGTGTGAGAGAGAGAGTGAAAGAGAGAGAGAGCTTACAGTAAGACGCAAGGGGCATCACTTATTATGTTTCGAAATCTATTTTGCTCTTTCTCAAAGCAGGGTAGGGTGCCCCAAGGAGCTCCTGCTCATATGAGGAAACAGTACTCCATTTTAAGATGTATCTGACTTATTATGGTGGAAGATTGCGTGTGGTATGAGATACTTTCTGGAGTACTACAATGATGCAAATATTTTCCAACGACCTTGGCAACAGATTGATTGTAAATCTTCCTTTTCATGTCAGGAATAAAGGTAAGACTAAGGAGATTGTCAAAACAGGGAGCTTCCTTGAGATAGTAGGAATCTATATCATATATATTTATGTGTTTATGCATATGTATGTTTGTGTATGTATATGTGTGTGATAGTAAATGCATGACACATAAATAGATATATAGATGAATGGATTGATAATAGCTGAATTGCATAACTGGATTCATATGTACAAGATGAGAAACAGCAAAAAAAAAACATCTTATGATTAATGAAAATAGAATCAACAATTCTTCTAAAGGAATATATGTAAGCAAATCCATATGAAAAAGAAAATATAGAATCACAGGAAAAACTTCAACGAGGTAAAGCAAACAAAATAGCGACAAAACAATCGAAAGTGAAACGAAGAATGTTTACGAAAATGATTTTGCGACGAAAGAAAAACAACGACACAAAAGGAAGATCGCAACTTGTTTTTAATATAAAGATCTGTCGTCAAATTGTAGGGTTGCATTTTAATTAAATTCTTTGTTAATGACATGCCAACGTTGTTTGTACAATTTATTGCGAAACACTATGTTTATTGAAAATGTTTCATTATAGGAAATTAATTAAAACTATTAAGATAATGAAAAGGTAGAAAACGGTGTATATGAGACTGGGATATATCTGTGTTCAGGGGTTGAGAAATTCATATTTATTTGCTACACGGTGTAGGGAAGCAATGTAAGGCAGTGCGGATTTTAATGTGGAAAATATTAAACGTCTAAAATTGTCATTCTTAATAGAACAATAAATTTGTTACGAATCATGGACACATAAGAGGTAATAGCGGCATCTCACTTATGCAAATGACAAAGCCGTGGTACGAAGTGAAGTCACAACTAAGGAATGGAAATAAAAGTAAGGGAGATACATTTGGAATCACATGAGCGATAGCGACCAGGAAAAGGCAAGTGCCACCGTGGTATTGTTATTATGCGACTGTCTCTGCATACAACGTATTGGGTCCGAGCGAAAATCTAACTGGCGCATTACAAATTGATCACATCCAGGTGAAGTAATATAACATGTGAATCGTAATCGGGCGGCCGAAAAGCGATGTTTATAAGACTATTATGATTCTGAACCTCTATCTTTAATTTAAATCTATAAACTCGTTAGGATGTCGCAGGATATTTCAATGTAATATTTTAATTAAAATCGATTACCCTGAAATAGATAGAAAAGAGAGATGATTAAACTGTGTCAATCGCTTTATTGCAGATGAGTAACATATCAATAGTTTACTAAGTATATGTCACAACAAAATGAAAATTATATCATCAAACGACTGCTTAAGATTAGTTATTTCCAAAAAAGTTAATCAAATTCATGCGATATTCACGAAGTTATGACATTTTATTCATTTATCGAGGGCTTACTGCTCTTCCTCGCTTTATTGTAGGTCTCTAAAACTATTGTTTTAGAGCAAAAATACGATGTCTTATCTTGCAAACTTTACTTTTTATTATACTTTTCTCTCATATAATAATAAACAAAAGCATATCCTAGGTATAAGTCTTATATAAATTAGTTATTTATCGGCATATTCACCATTTTTTTAAATAATTAAAACACCCTTTTGTCTGCCGAGGAAGTTAATTGTTTGATCTTAAAAAGAGTTATGACTCTAGCAACATCAACTATGTTCCTCCAACAGGCATCTTTTGAAGTAACTTGCTCTTCTCCCTTATACACTTCTCTTTTTAATATTGACCAGGGATATTCAATGGGGTTACGGTTTAGAGAAAGCGGTGGTTGGGTCATGAGAGTTTTTCCAACGAATCCCATATATTCAAGTAAGGCCGCAGTCGCTCCACGCCCCAATGGAATGGTACATTGTCATGTATAAAAATCATCTGAAAGCGACGTGACAATGGTAGGTCATCTAGTCATGCCGACAAATGATTATCCAACAAGGCCATGTACGCATTGCTAGTAAGCTTTACACCCACTGACATCTGGCATGGTTCAACCAACTTATCCCCAATGATTCCCGCCCAAAATATGATGCCTCCACCTCTTTGTTGGCGATGAACTCTGTAACAGGTCGGAGTTCCGTTCGGGTTTCAAACTTTGGTCCATTTATCCGGACCTTCAAGAGTAGCGTCGGCCTCATCCCTAAACACAACCTGTTAGAAATCCATTTTCATGTAATTCTGTGTTCAAAGCATTCGTTTTTTCCTGTGTTGTTTACTAAATGAAGGCCTTGGAAGAGGTTTGATGTTCCTTGCAATCTCATTCAAAACATTGTATCCGGCCTGCCTGGATCTTGGAGCGATTCCAGATTTTTCAAAAACGGAAGCACTAATGCTGTTTGTGTATTGGTTGACTTCTCTACGAATTTTCCGAATATGACGATCTGAAAGGTTTCTCCGGGTGCCCTTATGTTTTTGGTATTTGGTGTCCGGGTTGTTTAAGAATGAGACCAAGGTTCTTGGATCCTTTTCCAGTTTTGTGGCTAAATCTTCGATGGACAATCCTTCTGCGAGTTCAGCAACTATCCTTTATTTTTCGATAACCTTTAATCGACTGATTTTTTGGCATTTTAAGAGATCTGCAATAAAGCGATGGACAGTATAATTTTCTTGACAATAAATAAAATGCCATACCTTCGTGAATATGACATGAATTTCAATAAAATTTTGGGAAATAACTAACTTTAAAGCAGCCCTTTGATGGTACAATTTTCATTTATTTTGTGACGTATATTTAATGAAATATTGATATTTTACTAATATATATATATATATATATATATATATATATATATATATATATATATATATATATATATATATATATAAAAGCGGAAATGTATCCATGTATGTACGTATGCGTGTGTGCAGGTTTGTGTGTCCGCTAACAACTTTCGACAAACAGAACAATAATTAACAAACTTGGTATCATATTGACGCTCCGCCCTCCGGACGACACATGTCGAAAAATTGGCCAAAAGCGTTAATTTTTTCACCCTGAAATCAACAATTCTCTACAGCGGGGAATCAGCAAAAACCGTCCTCTTATGACGAAATCAGTTCTACGCATGCGTCAGACAGCGTCATGACCTTATTTAGTTTAAATATTTGAAGAAGTGACACAATTACATGTGTGTCGTTTTAGATCAGTTGGTTAGAGCGTTGGTTCATTATCTTAACGTTTTGGGTTCGAATCGTGGTGTGAGATTTTTTTATTTCGATTTTTTAAATTTTAATATTGAAGCAGTGTTATTTAAGCCATTTTTCACGTAACGTTCGTTTTTCTGTTTTTTTTACTTCGCTTATTCTTAGGTTTTCATTAACACCCCCAACCCGGACGATCACACATCCCCAAAAACACCTGGGTACCCACCGTTTTTTTTAATTTTTAATATCGAAACAGGCTTATTTAAGCCATTATTCACGTGTTTTTTTTTTTGGGGGGGGTATTTTTCAGATTTTTTAAAGCAGTTTTAACGTTCGTTTTTCTGTTTTCTTTCTTGTTTTTGTTTTGTTTATTTTTCCATTTAACATCGTTCATTTGCCTTACGTTAGTTATTTTTCGATGTTTTGATACCCCTCCCCCACCGCCCGGGTACCTCCCCGCTTAAGTTTTAACGTTAGTTTTTCTGTTTTCTTTTTTTACTTCGCTTATTCTTAGGTTTTCATTAACATCCCCTATCCCTGCCCGACCACACACACCTCCAAACACTCGGGAAACGCCGGGCACCCCCCGATAGTTTATAAATATAAAAGCGAAAATGTATTATGTGTGTATGTTTGTGTGTTTGCTAAAACCTTTCGACAGACTGAACAAAAATTGACAAACTTCATCACATATGAAAGACCAATCCTTCGCCCAACAAATATCGAAAAATTGCCCAAAAGCGTTAATTTTTTCACCCTGAAATCAACACTTTTCTACAGGGAGGTGGTCAGAAAAAACATCCTCTCATGAGGAGATCAGTTCTACGCATGCGTCAGACGATGTTATGACCTGATTTATTTTAAATATTTGAAGAACTAACACAATTTAATGTGTGTCATTTTAGCTCGGTTGGTTAGAACGTTGGGTCATTATCTAAACTTTTTGGGTTCGAATCGTGGTATGAGATTTTTTTTCTTCAATTTTTCAATTTTAATATTGAAGCAGTGTTATTTAGCCATTTTTCACGTAACGTTCGTTTTTCTGTTTTTATTATTACTTCGCTTATTCTTAGGTTTTCATTAACACCCCTCCGACCCCCCAATCAACCGGGTACCTACCGATTTTTTAAATTTTAATATTGAAACAGGCTTATTTAAGCCATTATTCACGTGTTTTTTGGGGGGGAGTTATTTTTCAGATTTTTTAAAGCAGTTTTAACGTTCGTTTTATTGCTTTCTTTTTTGTTTTTGTTTTTTCGATTTTTACATTTAATATCGTTCGTTTGCCTCACGATAGTTTTTTTTGTGTGTTTTTTTCGTTGTTTTAATGACCCCCCCCCCACACACACCGCCCGTTTTTCTGTTTTCTTTTTTTACTTCGCTTATTCTTAGGTTGTCATTAACACCCACCACCCCCGCCCGACCACACACACCTCCAAACACTCGGGCAACGCCGGGTAACCCCCCACTAGTCTGCTATAAAGTGATTGGCACAGTATAAATAAAGACCTGGTTAGTTATACATTAGCTGGGAAGTTAAGTTTAAAGACTTTTAACATATACTAGCATGGTAAAAGAGATGATAAACCAATTATGATGCTGCATTTAGTTTGGATCATGTGTGTTTTATTTTTAATAAAGCAATACTTTCTTATATATTCAATGCGAAATAAAAACAATACCAGATATAAACGAAGTACGATTTCCTCAAAATTACGATTGTACTTATAAGGAGAAATTAGTTGGGAAAAATTTATGGTTTCTACTTTCCCCAGTAGACAGGTCTCATAATTTACGAACTCTACATTGCTTACAAAAAGAAATATCTATTTAGTCGGTAAAAATAGTCAAAATTGAAAGAATAAACAACTTGGCAGGCATAAGTCGACTAAACATGTTATATGTACACATAAATATATATATATATATATATATATATTTGCATGGGTGCCCGGCGTTGACGGGGTGTTTGTATGTGTGTGTTGAGAAAAAAAGTGGAAGTAGGAAGGAAGGCTTGAATCCGTATCGCGAAGGACGAAAAGAACGTGAAAAAAAACGTGACGTCTTTGCTGTTACGACCACTGTCAAAACGGAAGTTACGTAGGTTTAAATTAAGTATAGACAACGAAAAGAGGGGATAACTGTCGAAAATATCGACAAAAAAGCGACCCCTCCCTGTAGAAAAGTGTCCAGTTGAGGGTGAAGTAATTAATATTTTTAGCCAATTCTTCGATATTTGTCGCCTGAAGAGTCGAGCTTCTAAATGATACTGATCCTGTCAAAATCTGTCGCCTCTGTCGAAAGTTTTAGGCAGACATTCAAACATACATACATACATAGATTTATATATTTGTAGCTCAAATTTTCGACCCAGACCGATTAAAAAGCTTACCCTATCTCTGAATATCCTTTATATAAAATTTCAAATATTTAGACCAGGAATTGTCTGAGTAATTTGGTAAAGACCGAAGAGGTCAAATTTTTAAAAAAATATAGCCCCTTAATATTTACTCTTTTGGGCTCAAATTAAGTTATTAAGTTAGATCCATGTCCTAGAAACTTATATCTAAAATTTCAAGTGTTTAGTCTCAAAATTGTCGGAGGATTTTGGTTTAGGTCTCAAATGTCAAATTGTTGAACTTTGACCCCTTAACAGCCAAATTTCTGGCCGAACGCTGATTACAAAAATTTCCCCAAATCTCACTACCCTGTATATCAAATTCCGAGACCGTAAACTGAAAATTGACAGAGTTATTTCGTATGGAAATGTACACAGACAGACAGACATACATACACTTTCACTTTTATAGACATATAGATATAAATGTATACGTTAAATCATTGTCCATGTTTAACTGCATTGTATCCATGTTATGATAGTACAAACAACCGTGTCTAAGACTGAGGCATAATATGTGTTGGTTTCGATTCTAGCTGATGGGACCCAATCATATATTTTTACTTTTCAGATCACTATTATATATGGCGTTCAATATAATATATACTAATAGTTAGAAAATTGACTCTATATTAATAAATACAAAATCTGAATTAATTAAAATATGATATTAAAGAGTAGTTTACGACCGGTTAGTGTGATTACATTTAAACACTATCACTTATTTTACTACAGTTATATAAAAATAAAGGGTAAATGCAAACTTATTTGAGAAAAGTTCGTGTCCTGTGTAAGGTGGTGGGTCAAATTTAATTAACTGAAGGGCCAGATGTCGCTCGCAGATCGGAGTTTGCCGCCCTCTAGTTTAAGCAGTGTAAGCTTTATGCGTGAATTTAAGGCAGGAGAGAATGAATATAGATGACGCGTGAAATATGATTTTTAAATTTCGCTGGAGTTTACGCTTTTTTAACATAGCAGGCAAAACTTATCAAGACTACCAAACCAGTCGAGGATAAGGGTTAACGAGTGTACAGTAGTCGATGTCACAATATCGTAGTATTCGTTAGTATGGAAATTTGGTAAATTGGATTCCTTAAGTGGACGGCTTATCAGAGCATGTGTACGTTTGACTAAAAGACGACCAAATTGTAGTCATCTGAAAAGCAGGCAAATGGAAGAAAGTTCTTCGGGTATGCAGTTTTAAGAAAGAAGCTTTGTTCATGGAATCTACATTTAGGTTTAGGCACAGATAAAGAGGGGGTGAATTATTGATAGTGATTTCAGTAAGACGAGTGTTTTTTGTGAAAGTTTGGCGAGAAGGGAGTATAGATTGGAGCTCAGACAAGCCGCCATTGCTTTCTTGATATGAATAAATATTGGATTAAAAGTTTAAAAAAAAACTATAGATATTCCATATTTTATTAGACCAACATTAACATTAGACAAGCGACCATTCGTAAAATAACCTTACATGCGTATTAATAGAGACTCAACTTGATCTTGTGTGGATTCTATATTTGCTTTCGACACGAAGTCGGTGAAATTTTAATGGGCCCAACACGTTTTAGTTTTTTAACGCAAAGAAAAGAAAAGAAAAGAAAAGAAAAACACTCGAATCACTTCCTTTTTTTACACACTTTTTATTTAGTATTTTTAAAACTCATTTTTCTAAATTTTTTAAATAGTTCATGTTTCCTTCTCCGGCCTCGTGTGACTTTCGTCTTTTCTTTGTCGTCAGCTACGTGTCTTGAACACATGCTTTTGTGAACACACGTCTTTAACACATGTCTTTCTCAAAATAAGTCGCGAATACCTCTTCTGCGAACATGTCTCAAACACGTGCTTCTGGGAACATCCTTCGCCGTCAACCTGTAACTTTTTATCTCTGCAACCAGCTCGATCATTTGTACCTCTTCTGCGGTTTCTGTACGCGTCAGTGGCGCTTTTACATTAAATACTAGATGCTATTCGAGGATAATGGTGAAAGCGTGTAATGTCCCGATTGTTACAAAAGTGTTATAATCAATTGTGACGAAAATTTTGGTAGAGCTTGATTATATAAGGGAGGGTAAAATAATTATCTGTTTTTTTTTTGTTTTATGTATTGAAAAGTTAAAACATAGCCATTCGCCATATAAGCGAAAAAAGCAGTTATTAACATATTTACAGACTTCGAAAACGATACAATGAAAACGCATTATTCCTTACACAAATAACCTTTTGCGTGCCATCAATTGATGTTTATCGAATCTTTAACAGTCATGTAACAGTTTTAATAAGTGAAGAATTTTCCTTTCGTTAAGCTGCATTATTGTAACGAAAAGAAAAATATATATGATTGTATGAATAAGGTTCTGTATATCGACGTCAAACAATGAGACTATTTTATGCACAGAAAAAAAAAAACTGAATCCGTTTGAATTTCTATTAAATTTATGGTTTATCTTTAAATTTTTATAAAATGTCTAAAATAGACCAGATTTGTTTTCTCTGAAACACGTTTAACACTTTTTCGATCATTTTATTTCAGAAATATGTTTAAAAGATTTAAATTGGTATTCATATATTACAGGTACAGTCCATGATTTTTATAGTTTTTTTTGTAAACATGGATTATTTTACAGAGCTGATTATTGAGAGACAATTATGTGAGCTATTTGAAGTAATATAGCTATATATGTATATATATATATATATATATATATATATATATATATATATATATATATATATAGTATGAACCAAGGTAGCTGCCGGAACTACCACACGATATTGAGTGTTCTGTGGATTTTCTTTTTCCTTTTTTTCGACATTATATTTTCTTGCATTTTCTTCTAAGCAAATAACTTGTAATTTTCCTGACGGGGTACATGCACGAAAAGAGTCGATATTGACATAATAATAACAGAGTGTTTCGGAATAACAAAATAGATCAGTAAACAACGTACTGGAGGAGCTTTTTTGCATGAAAAATAAACATCTGGGAATGTAAATAGTATTATACACACATGCACGCACGCACACACACACATATATATATATATATATATATATATATATATAGTAATTAATAAAAACTGAAGAAAGTGCTCAATACTGTTGTAGAGCAAATATGCGTTTTATTTCTTATTACCGTATCTTTCTGTTAAGTTACATTATTGTTTCAGCTACCCGGACGTTTTTTTTTGGTCGTCTGCAACTTACTCAGACTTTTACAGAACATTTCTGTAAAAGTCTGAGTAAGCTGCAGACGACCAAAAAAAACGTCCGGGTAGCTGAAACAATAATGTAACTTAACAGAAAGATACGGTAATAAGAAATAAAACGTATATATATATATATATATATATATATATATATATATATATATATATATATATATATATATACAATTGCATATACATGTGTGTATTTAGTATTATATTGTCGCTTTAATAGAACCAAAGTTGGGTCTTCTTAAGGAATTGCGAGAAAAGCGCGGAACTTCGGCGGAAACCCATAATTGCGACTTCCTGTTACATACGACTATTCTTATCACCGTTGCTTATGAACGCCCGCAGACATGGCATTCATAAGTACTAAATATCATTCTGTTTGTGCGTTAGTTTCAGGGGGCTTAGAGAATAGACGTTAGACGGCTGTGTTAAATATCGCTTTCTCCACTGGGTTTCCGACTAATACTAATTATCTACTCGTACACTGACGATGACTTAAGCATAAAACACTAATATGTTTAATATTTTCAACAGCTGGTTATTTTGTGACAAAATTTTTCGTTTGCCACTTCCTGTTTGATTTCTGAAAATACTTAATCATACGAAACATAGTAATAGCTACTACGATGCCACTCAACGTTTTTCGGACGTAAAATATGCTTAAATATACATTATTATAGAGTAACATTTGTATGTATTATTATATGTTAGCCACTATATAGTAGTGATTCGAGTTCATAACAATAAGATTATAACTTGGCTGCCATCAACTCGAATCGAAACCAAAACATATAGATCTTTAGCATTATTCATTGCCATCTTAGACACTTTCATACGCATATAAAACACCCTTCAAAAACAATGTTGTGAAATGAATAAAAAATTGGAGGTATCAGAATTTTCACACACTCTTAGTACCCCCTCTGTATAAAATATCATTAAACTAGATATTTCCTATATTTGGATTTCTTACTGCTGGAAGCTGCGTTCCAGAATTCATCTAGATCGGTAAATTAGTTTATAAGCACATTCTGTACGTGAACATGTATAAACATACTTAGTTTTCTAAGAGATAGAAACCTATTAATCAATTACTAAAAACAGATTGGTTTTTCGCAATAATTAATGATACACGATTTCTTCTTAACGTAGGGGGGAATTTATCACCAATCCTACGCTT
Organism: Euprymna scolopes; assembly: GCF_053919585.1. Taxonomy (NCBI): domain Eukaryota; kingdom Metazoa; phylum Mollusca; class Cephalopoda; order Sepiida; family Sepiolidae; genus Euprymna; species Euprymna scolopes. The sequence goes on along the minus strand of NC_136486.1, from coordinate 129,761,102 downwards.
ATTATTTAGAATAGAGCCAAATGTGCTTAATATTTTCATTTATGCTGGGGCGCAGAAATATATGGTTTAGAAACCAAGCCAATAATTAGGCCTCTCGGTGTGATGGGCGCGTAGATCTTGCCAAGTCGCTCATCTAGAAAAAAAGGAAAAAGATGTTAAAAATGGGTGAGGTCGGCCTTCTCATTCATGGTCGACACCCTTCCTATAGCCGGTTACACGAACAAATTCTCGGATTTGCAAACCTAAATTGCTTAAGACGTACATAGGTCTTTCCATTTTGCCGCCTTTCATATTCTCTCTTTGTCTATTAGTCATGAGCAGCACTACAATACCAGGGACTCACAAGTTCCACCGTGTGCTTAGATTTGCTTACTAACTAGGACATTGAACGCCGTACTCCTATCATCAATTTCTTTCTTTCTCTCAAAAACTGAACGAATAGGGTTTGCTTGATTGCAACTTGTGCTCATTCGGCTAGTCGTGGCCGATCTTGTGTGAGGGTTGAGAGTACCTGATCTACGATTTGTCTGGCTAGTGTTTCTGGTTGACAGTACAGGAGCCCAAACTCTTTGGTGGCGCTTAGCGTAGCTGATCTATCATCAGTTGTATAGTATCGGGATAGTTGTAGTGCCATGTCACGCATAGAAAGGAATCATGTTGCTATCTCTGGTGGGCTTTCTGCTAATGTACAAATTTGTGATTATACTTGGCGTAAAAATGGGCCGTCTTTGCCCGACACTCTCCTCCCCAACCTAAAATTAAACAAAAACGTAATTAAATGACAACACAAATAAATATCACGATCTAACTACACAACCATCTAAACAAAACCAATTTGATGCCTCCTCTGAGGCTCGTATTCACAAATGTTCCTAGGCTTAGAAGTAACATAGATTATGTAGTTTTATCTCTTAGTAAACTCTCCGGAAATACTAGCGTTAAGCGAAACAAACCTACACTTCACAATCCCCTGTAACAACTGTAACATGACAGGATACCTCCCTCTCCGTCCTAAGGACTCAAATAGATACATACACAGGCTTGGAGTCTATATTCCTTGCACCCTTACCTCAACTAAGTAGAGCAACATCTTGAATCGGATGGCTACGATTTTATGGGATTTCAACTAGACTTTCATCACTGAGTTAATGATTTATATTTTCTCTGTCGTTCTCCTTCAAGTCATGATTGTACCCTAATCTATTGTGTGTCGGATAGTGTAAATATAGCACTCTCGTTAGATAGTAAGACCTAAATATATGTGTTTGGTGACTTTAATGTCCACCATAAAATTGGATGAGATTACAGGTTGCACAGATGCAGCCGGAAGTTGTACTTATAGCTTCTCTATAACACATTTCCTCAAACAGACAGTCATATTCCCGACCCGCCACCCAGATCGTAAGCACCAGCAAGTTTCACTTCCAAACCTACTCAGTACAACAGTCCTCGAGGATTAGTAAGCAAATGCCCACAATTTCCTTGGAAACGCAATCCACCTAATGGTATCAATTGGTATCATACTTAAATGAAAACCCCAAGGTAAGGAGCCATTGTTCAAAACGACAAGGTATTAAAAAAGGGCTGACTTAGAATCATTCAGAGGATACACCAGAGATGCTCCATGGACAAATATCTTCTGTCTTCCTGTTGAACATTGTACAAATGAGACAATCGAACGCTGTAAAGCGTGTATTCATACACATACCTCCCACAGAAGTATTTTAGCAAGCCCTACTCACCCCCATATTTCACTATAGATTGTGCAGTTGCCATTTTACAAAGACAGCTTGCATTTTCGCCGCCATAAGTCAAATAAAAATAAGCAAACATTTATAAGTGCCAGGAATCATCGGAAGAGTGAAATACCCAAAGCCAAAAGAAGGCACGCCGAAATAACTAGGAAATACATAGATAAGAACTCCTGATTTCTAGGGAATTATAATGAATAAACGGCAATCGGGGATTTCTTTCCCTATCCAGAAATCAGAAGATCACATGCTGGACCACTGAGAAAATGGAATTGTTTACCCGGCTATTCGCTTTCACCTTCACCTCAGAGACAACAAACATTCCTTCCCAAATTTCTCTGTGTAGACTGACGCCACACTAGAAAAAAGCATCTCTTCTAATGTCCGCGATATCGTAAAAAACACTTAGACAATTCCAAGGCATGTGGCCATGATGCCTTCCATGCTATTCTAAGTAAAAATTGCTCAAACTCCACAACAAACGCCTTGCTTACTCTTACTTTTCTAATTGCTGGAAGATGGCCTCTGCGGTACCAGTGTACACGAATTGTTGTGAAAGTATTAACTCTCCTATTTATAGCCCTGTTAATTTCCTCTCCCTCTTCGTTATAATCTTTGAGACTTTAATATATCTAACACAAGCATACTACCTCGCAAAAGCTACTTCTCTCACACAACCAGTATGTATTTGGAAAATGTCGTTCTACTGCAAATATTTTAACAGTCATATCTGTACGCATACACCATGCACTGGATAAGACGGGCGAATTCGGGGCTATAGTTCTTGATATATCCCAGGTCTTCGGCAAAGTCTGGCAGAAAGGGGTGCCAATAAAAATTGAATCGTACGGTATAACGGGACGTATACTAAATATAATTAGATCTTATTAGACAATAGTAATATTCAAGTGGTCATTAATGCATGTACATCTAATCAGCATGGCATTTATGTTGGATTGTGTCAGGGGTCGATACTTAGACCACTATTAATCCTGATATTGTCCAACGACCTCTCAGATAATATTGTATCCGAGATAAATATATTTGCTGGCGATTCAACGTTTTATAACCCACAAGAGGGACGATCAAGTGTACACAAATCTAAGACAATGCAAGAATTGTTAGGACATTACCTCCGGACCGTAGTGGAATAGGCCGTAAATGGATGGTAATATTTAATGCTAGTAAAACGTTGCTGCTCTCCTTTAACAATTACAAGATGCCTCTCCAACTACTAATATCTATGACAAAAACGACCCTACCTGTTAATTCTTCCTTCAAACTCCTCGGTTTTACATTCACGCGCAATATGACATGGAACAAATACATTGAGGAGCATATGGAACAAATACATTGCAAAGGCTGCTAGAAGACTACTCATGTCGGATTTTAACCGACTGAAGGGGGGGGAGGCGTTTCTGCAACTCAACGGCTAAACCTGAACTCGACGTAGAAGGAAAAAACAATGAAACTCTTAACTTGTGTGGAGAATCCTTCTCGGCTTTTCTCGGCTAACTGGAGTTGCAACGTATTGCCTCGTTTCTTACAACGACAAATTGTCTTTGTAATAGTATCTGTGAAACGTGTAACTTGACTAAACAAAAAAGTCCAACTAACACTTCAACGATAGGAGTGTTTTATAACCCACAAGTTGATGCTATGCAAAGTTCAGTCCGACCCACGTGGTGGACAACAAACTACTACTACTACTATAAAATCAGTCGACCAAGCACTTTTTTAAACCTTTTGCTTGAATGACTGCCTCCCAGAATTCCACTGCCTCCCCCCTCCACATCGAGTTCCGGTCAGTAATAATTACCACACTCAAACTCGAAAGTATCCTCTACAAAGCCACCATTTGCCCATGCATGGACTATTGTTGCCACGTATGGGTTCGTGAATTTACTACTAGTCCCTCCTTATTTGGGCTCCAAAAACGATTCATCAATCTAATTGGTCCCACTTTGTCAACTAAGCTTCTCTAATGAACTTGTGCCCCCTAGACATACATATATCCGACACCCCGCCTTCACAAAACCACACGCCTTCACTCTTGTAGTACCTAGATATCAGATAGCTTTTATTCTAATTGTTTCTTTCCTCGAATAACCAGATTTTAGAATTCCTTTCTAGCTACCTGCTTCCCTAACTGTACTGATATGCTTAAGTTTAAATGTAACATAAAACAACATCTTGTTAATGTTTCCTTGGCATATTACAATTGTGATTGAAGTTGACGACGGACTTTCGTAAATATTTTAGATTGCTGCTTAAAACAAAAACAAATATCCTAGCATATTTGACTCTCTTTGAACACTCCGTAATTTCTGATTATTTATTATAATGGATTTATTAATGAGCTATAAAATTGCAAAATAAAAAAATGAACAAGAAAATGTTATATGGGATTTTGCCAATATGAAATTGAAAATAGTTTCGTTTTTGTTTGCATAGTTTTTTTTCTGTTAAGCGCCGCCATCTTGATTTTGACATATACTACAATCATTGTAATTAGTTGATTATAAGCAATTAAATGAAAAATGTATTCTGATTGGCTACTTTTGTACGGACACAACTTAAAAGTTAGAAACTAATAAGACGATTAAATCTTAAAATTAGATACTACTTCACCAAAATCTTGTTTGGGAGAAATGTTTGAAGATTTCTTATGACTGTATGCATAATATACCCCCCAAAATAATCCCCACCTCTTTTACATCTCATTAAAAGTGATAATTCCCGATTGAACCGACGACCCATATCTTTATTTTTAGGGTGTGTTACAAAATTCACCCGCGGAAGAACGCGAAAACATAGTGTAGCTTAATTGCTATCTATAATTTCAAAATCTATAAGCTAGCTCTACTCAGGTATAAAACTGAAGTAAATACTGAACATAGATTGATAAAATTGTATGTAGACAACTGAAATATTACTACTACTACTACTACTACTACTACTACTACTACTACTAATAATAATAATAATAATAATAATAATAATAATGTTCCAATATGTTTCTCGATTCCGATACAATTACTGATTCTGTACCGAAGTGCTGATTTCAATACGATTACCGGTTCTGATTCTTTATAGCTCTCTAAATATTGACCTTCAAATTCGTAATTTTTTTTCCTATTACTGTAAAAACACATGGTAAATATATTTTCACAAACATAAAAACACATCTGCGGAAGCATGATCTATAGATTGTAGCTATACTTACAGTTTAAAAATAATAAATAATGATTATTTTTCTTACTCTAACGAAATATCAAATAAAAATGATAATTAAAAGAATAATTTTAGGAACGGAAAATAGGTACAAACGGAAAATAGGTACAAACGGAAAATATGTACAAACGGAAAATAGGTACACACATTTCAAATTTTAATACCGATTTCGATACCTTCAAAAGTTCAATCTTTTCCGATTCATAAATCTGATCCCGATTAATTGTTCCAATGTATATATATATATATATATATATATATATATATATATATATATATATATATATATATATGGTTGTAGTTGATATTGCATGCATACATTAATTACAGACAAGTCTCCCTCACATAAGTTGTTAGCAAGATCTAGGAACAGCTAATATTCGAAGACATTATTGACCACCTCAAGAAAGACAACTTTGTGAACAACAACTTAGTATTATTTCTGGCAAGTCAACGTCATTAACCTCTGGACAGAGGCACTAAGTCATAATTTACCAGTTTATGTCATCTTTCTGGATTGCGCTAAGGCCTTTAACACTGTCCTTCATGAGTGACTCCTCGCACAATTGAGTACCTTCGGGATTCGGGGTTTTATATATATATATATATATATATATATATATATATATAATTGTAGTTGATATTGCATACATATATAAATGACGGGCGTGTTACAATAGCGAGCTAACTAAACAGTGTTTACTCGGAAAGATAAGCGCATACAAAGAAATCTTACAGTCCAATTCACAGGTCTTATCACAAAATGGACAGTTTGATGGAAATGCCATGAATAAGTTATGGAGGCGAGATATGTTACCCCAGCAAGAAGGAAGCAGAGGGTCCAATTTCTGCAGAAGCCAGCAAAGCGATCGTACAATCATCCCTGGTGTGATGACGCCCCCCCCCCCCGTCGCCATGTATTTATTACCAGGTAGATGGTGAATGACACGACCCTACTCACTGGTTGCTCGCTTTGTCAGTGGCTTGTAGATAAAAAGAGAAACTGGCATAAAAAAAACAAGATGAAAAGGCGAGACGCAAGTAAATTGAAAACGAAAGACGCAAGGAAACTTGAAACTGTCTCTTTTTCTCCTAACGTCTTTATCGAAACAAAGCCGCATTTCTCCATAATGATTAGCTTGCAGTTTAATTCCCTATTGCTTTCTTCTTCTCCCTCTCTCGCAGAAATGATTTTCCCACGCGATGTCACTTGAAGCCAGCAGAATAAGATTCATAAATTATTCATTGCGTATGGACGATAAGATTCGTTATACAAATACCAGTGAGATAGAAAATTACACACACACACACACACACACACACACACACACAAATATATATATATATATATATATATATAATTATGCGTATGCATGTATATTTAGTCAGGATTCCTTCCTTTAATCATGTTTTATTTTTTAGCAAATAAACAATTCCAGGCCACACATTTTAGTTTTCTTATTTCTGTGAAAGGACTGGTTGAAATAACTGTTATTGCCATTTTTTGATCCAAGTACTCTCAGACACGTACAGATCCATCATCCGGGATAATTTACGGGAACGATTTAAGGATGGTAAAAAAAAAGTGTGGGTTTTCTTTTTCTTAGTAAATCACACGTCATTTAATATATTAATTATTCCGTGTTATTTTAAACTCATTTAAGTACGTCATATCATGTTAGCGAACTTTATTTAAATACTTCTTGGTTTCTCATAGATAATTATTTATCGGGTATGTTCTGGAATAGACGCGTTGTCAACTAAATGTAACATATGCATCTTTTGTCAACAGCGCCATTGCTTAACAACTTAACAACAATATCCTTTTCCTCGCTCTCAATTTCGAAAACTTTTAGAATGCGTTAGGTTTCACTAATGTGAACCTTATCACAATCTTGACAAGTGATGGAATATATGCGAACTTTGACTGCATGCGTAGTGTCTTACTAGATCTTCGTACTATATGCCTACATGTATGACTAAAGGGTGTAATAGACAAAAGTAGACTTTTAAAAATTCATTAATTGATTAGACAAAACTATTTAGTAGATTTTACGAGAAAACATAGTTTACAAACAACGAATAAAATGTACATATATTTACACACACGCACACACGCACACACACGCACACACACATACACACACATATATATTTAGTAAAACTGGTAATTAGTAAAAACATGAAGAGAGTGCTCAATAATATTGCAGAGAAAGTATGTGTTTTATTTTTTTTTATTACCGTTTTATCTGTTTGGTTACATATGTTTCGAATGTTGGACCACGTTTAAGATCCAACAGCCTCGTCAGACCTTACAGAAATGCTTGTTAGTATTTGGAAGAAGTGTTTTAGAGGGAATACGAGAATAAAGGGGGTAAGAGATAATAACGGGGAGGGAGACGGTTATCGACAATATTTAAGTTTTGAAACCTAAACATTATATTGTAGTGTGTGGGGGGTAGCAGATTCAGGTAGGCGTGGGTGGAGGTGAGTATATAGGCAGGGGGAGAGGGGATGGTAAAAGTGGGTTAAGAAGGGGAGGAAGGAGGGATATCAATTTTTAGATTTTAAAATTTTGACGTGTTTTAGGTTGTTTAGCCAGGTATATGCAGTAGATGAGAGATAGAGGGAGATAGAGAGAGAGAGAGAGAAAGAGTGGGGAGGGGAGAGAGAAAGGGTCTGTGTAAGTGTCATATGTGTTTGACAAGTAAAAGATTCCATTTAGAATATTCGTAGTCGACATAAGTCGACTTGTTCATTTCAGTTGACAATAAGGTGTTTTTAGGTAGTTAAGGGTTAATACATACGCCAACGCACGCGCAAATACATACAGACACATACATATGTACATTTCTACACATACAGACACATACGCACATACAAATATATATATAAACAATATATATGCAGACATACATGCATCTATATGCAGACATACACACACACATACACACAACTCCTCTACACATATACTCATATAGGTACATGTGTGTGTATGTATGCATGTATGTATGTATCTATATGTACATCTACTTCTTACTGGAGATCTATATCTTCACGTTTATGTATATACGTAGGTGTGTGGTATATATATATATATATATATATATATATATATATATGTGTGTGTGTATATATATGTATATGAGTATGTATATGTGTATAGGAGTTGTTTGTATGTGTGTATTTCTGCATATAAATGCATGTATGTCTGCATATACATTGTTTATTATATGTGTATGTGCGTATATGTCTGTATGCTGATGTGTAGAAATGTACATATGTACATCTCGCTCACACTGTCTCTCTCTCATCTACTGCATATACCTGGCTAAACAACTAAAAAGCAGTGAAAATCTTTAAACCTAAAAATTGAAAGTTTCCCCCCTCCTCTTCTTACACCCCTTTCTTACCATCCTCTCTCAACCTTCCCCTCCCTACATCCATATATCTCCACCTACGCATACCTGAATCTGCTTCCCCTACACACACTACAATCTAATGTATTTCAACCTTCAAAACTTAAATATTGTCGATACCCGTCTCCCTCCCCTTATTATCTCTTACCCCTCCTTTTTTTTTCGTATTTCCTCTAAAACAAATCTTCTAAATACTAACAACAATTTCTGTAAGGTCTGACGAGGCTGTTTGATAGTAAACGTGGTCCAACATCCGAAACATACGTAACCAAACAGATAAAACGGCGAGAAAAATAAAATAAATATATATATATTTATATATTTACATTTATATATATATATATATATATATATATATATATATATATAATATAATTTAATATAATATAATATAATATGATATAAATCTCACTATGTGGGTGTGTGTGTCTCCGTTTTTAAATTGTATCTCTTCCTAGACGGATGGTCGTTTGACGGCGTGCAGTAATTCAAAAGATTGCATATAGGGGTTAGAATTTTATTAGGTGTGTTTAACTGATTAAAACAATTGCTAAAGGATAAAAAAGGGGGTTCAAACTTGTAAGAAATTCAACTTAACGAGCATAGCGACAATGGCGTCGTTTGCGCATGCGCACGATCTGTAACAGATATTTATTTATTTATTAATTTTACCAGATTATTAACACAGTTGTTCCATTGGTGCAACGCGTAGCGTCATCGATTACCAATATTGCGAGTTCGATCTCCATCATTTCTTTCTTTTTTTTTTGTTACATTCCGATATTCTGCACTTGTGAATGTTACGTAATAATTATGAAAGAACACTTTTATATAAAAAAAAAATATGGAAAAATGTTTTTGCTGTACATAACGAAAATGTCATACTCCAAATATATAGGATGTATTATATATCGGCTTCTTTGTTACATTCCAATAATCACGTAAATAGATCCAGTAATGAATTTTTATATCAATTTCATTCCTAAACTATTTAAACGAACATAATGATTTTTATTTATGTGCATATGTTTGTATATTTGTATGCATTTGATTCGCTCCTAAATTAAATACCGATCATTATTAATTTTAATGATATTATATGATTATATATTTATGTGCATTGGATTCACTCCTAAACTAATTAACCGATCATTATTAGTTTTATTTATGTATGTATGTCTGTATATTTGTATATATTGGATTCACTCCTAAACTAATGAACAGATCATTATTAATTTTAAAGATGTGTATATGAGTATGTATTTCTATTATTGGATTTACTCCAAAACTAATTAACAAATCATTATGAATTTTAATTATGTGTGTATGTTTATATATTTCTACGTATTAGATTCACCCCTAAACTAATTTACCGATCATTATGAATTTTAAGGATCTGTATATGTTTATATATATATGTATTGGATTCACTTCTAAACTAATTAACCAATCATTATTAATTTTAATTATGTGTATACGATTATATCTTTGTGTGTCTTGGATCAACTCCAAAACTAATTAACTGATCATTATGAGTTATATGTAATGTATATGTTTGTATACGTCTATAGATGTCATATTCCAAAAAGCATATACAATATTCACTTACATTGTTAATGTTAATATGTGTACTTGTAATTGTTAATATGTGTACAAGGAATTCTATCCAAGTAATAATGAATTTGACAGTATAGTACTCATATGAAAAACTTATGTAAAATCATCGAGTAGTTTCATCTTTTTATTAGAAATAAGATACTTGCACAGTATCCTCTCCAAGAAATAAGGTACTTGTGCAGTATAGTACTCACATGAAAAAGCAAATAATATCTTACCTGTGACGTACATAAGTTATTAAAACTGTAAATCCCGTTAAATATTCGAGTAGTATAACTTACATCTAAAAAATAATGTGCTTCTTCACTATAGCGCCCAGATAAAAAAAAAATTATTACCCCCTGATGTACAAAACATTTATCACAACAAAAAATTTCATAAAAGTATTGAGTTCTTTCATTTATAAATTAGAAAAAGGTACTTGTGCAGTATCCTACCCAAGAAATAAGGTACTTGTACAGTATAGTACCTATGTGAAAAACAACGGAAATTTTACTTGCGACGTACATAAAAGTAATCAAAACCGAAAATCATGTAATATATTCGAGTAGTATGACATTTATATACGAAATAAGGTGTTTCGTTACTATAGCAATCTGATGTAAAAACAACCAAACTCTCACCTGTGACACACGGAAAAGTTAGCACAACAGAAAATTATGTAAAATTATCGAGTAGTTTCATCTATATCTTAGAAATGACGTACTTGCACATTATCCTACCCAAAAATAAGGTGCTTGTGCAGTATAGTACTCATATGAAAAAAACAAAGAGAATCCTACCTCTGATGTGCATAAAAGTTATTAAAACTAAAAATCATGTAATATATTCAGGTAGTATTCCTTTTAAATGAGAAATAAGGTTCTTCTTCATTATAGCACTCTGGTGTAAAACAAAAACTCTCCCTGAAAAGTTTGCACAACAGAAAATGATGTAAATTATTATAAATATGTATTGTACACTACCCGCCCTAGGCAACGAATTTTTTTCCATATATGTGCTGTAAATGTTCTGTTCGAGGGAACGTACAATTATCTCATACATATAATACTCGTCCTAGGATAGGTAAAATATTATTTTATTCAAGATGGCAAATGATACATAGACATAAAAAACTTCCTCTATCCTAAGAATAGCAGGCATGTTCAAAATTTTTCTTATACGATCCCGAGCAACGCCGGGTAGCCTTGCTAGTATATATATATATATATATATATATATATATATATATATATATATATATATATATATACAAATATGGTAATTTCTTCATTTTTACAGACATTAGCTATCCCAATGCTCCCCACAACCTCATCATTGTTTTCAGGTTACTAGTCAACTACACCCAAACCCCGCCCGTGGGCCTGACGATGACTTTTCGGTCCAGCATTTTACTTGCACAGTCTGCCACACATATAGTAGACAAAGTTGTGTGTTGAAACTTGTTTTACTTCTGGGTCTGTTTCTTGCTCACTCTGCTCATGTCATTTGTTTATTGTAAGCCGCTTTTGTGAGGAGCACGCGATTACAAACCTCACACTTCCAACTGTTTAATTCAATGGTCGAAACCGACACGTTGTCTTTCCAAAGGTTTCTCTTTAGTTCAGCATGATCGATTCTTTCCCTCGCAAAATTTTCAGATCCTCCTCTTACTTGCCTTCTCCATTCGGGCAGGCATGTTGCAGCGTCTCCCAGTTCTTAACAGGAATCATTAAAGATTTTAGATAGTCTTTTACGCAACATTTGAAGCGCTTCTTTCGTCGATGTTGAGGACGTTTCCCAGCATAAAGTCTGCCGTAAAACAGCTGCTTATTAAGCCTCACATCCTCTATTACAACAATATTGCATAACTAGCGCAACCATTCCTCATCCCCATTGCTTCGATGCTCAAACAGCTTTCCCGAGAATATCCGTGTCAGGTGTCAGTGACTGCCCTTTCACATTTAGAATTCATCTGAGTCATTTCTGATGGAATCTCTCGAGTTGCTTCAAGTGCCGACGTTGTGTTGTCTAAGATTCAGATGAATAAAGTAAAACAGAAAGTACACAGGCCGAGTAAACACTGATCTTGACTTTGACAGAAATACTACGATCAAACCACAGCTAGTTTTCTAGTTTAAAATGTCGTGCTGGCTCTCTGGATGCGAAGGCGTATCTCCGCATCCAGAGAGCCATCTCTGGAGACTATGCTACCTAAGTACATAAATGCGTCCACAACATTCAGCCTACTTTGCCCCACATAAGTATTTAGTTCACGTATGGAGCACCAGGTGCAGGGGTTATCATCTTAATGCTGATAGTTAAGCCAAAGGCGTCACATGCTGCTCAAAAACAATTCACTATATTTTGCACATCACACTCCGAATAAGACACAAAATCAGCATCATCAGCATAAAATATTTCCCTTACTAGGCATTCAATGGTTTGTGGCTTGGGATTAAATCTTCTTACATTAACTACTTTGCCAGTAGTTCTAAAGCGGAGAAAGATACCTTTATCGCAATCCTTAAATGCAGGTAAATTGTTGGAGCCGGAATACCCCCCCCCCCGGTTTCACACTGTTGTCAACCGTAAACACCATAGATAATTGCCCGTTAAATGCAACACAAGCCTTCATATTTATCTGGAATTCTTGAAACATCCTGCCAAAGGTAAGATAACATCCAATCTTCCCAAGAATTACACACACGGCCTGTCTATTTACGGTATTGAACATCTCTTTGAGGTTCACGAACACCTGATAAAGTGGCATCTGTTGTGCAATACACTTGTCGTGCAGCTGCCTTGAAGTTAATATTATATCCACAGTGCTTCTACTCTCAGTTAAACCGCATTGCGTCCCAGGAATGATAAACGGACCGATGTTATCGATGAGCCTATTCAACAAGACCCTTGCCGACATCTTCCCTGCCGATTCAAGAATCGTTATCCGATGGTGATGATCGCAGTCAGATTTTGTTTCTTTCCCCTTGAAGAGAGATACTAATAAGCTATTTATCTAATCCTGTAGAACTGGTGAATCCAGTCAAGACATTTGGATCCGTTTATGTAAAGCATTGGCTACATGCATCCCTACATGTGTAAGCAGCTCAATTGGAATGCAGACTGGTGCTTTCCCAGCCTTTATCTTCATCACAGCAGAGACAACCTCATCGAGTGAAGGTAAGTTGTGGATCTGATGAAGAATGTCTGAGGTAAGCCACTAATGACATTTTCATCAACATGGTTGAAAAACAAATCAGCAAAGTGCTTCATCCATCGCTCCTGATTTTATCTAGTCTTTGATGAGAGTTGACCTATTTTTGGACAGTAAAGGTACGAAAGGAGCAGGCTTTAGGCCAAAAACCTGCTTAAGAAAACTAGATAGGTATTTGGTGCCTTCCGGTCGTAAGCAGATTGAATCTCTGCAGATATACTGAACCGCCACACCTTCTTCATTATCCTCAGCTTTATCTGTAAAACAGCCTGATGCTCCTTGTATTTTCTCTCGACGACTGTTCTGTTTTTGAGATTGTATTTCAAAAGTGTTTTATGGAGGGAATTTTTTCCTCCAAGAGAGAGTTTATCACTTGATCATTGCCATCAAACCAGTCTTTGTCTACAGACTTCTTCAGACAATATATCTCCACTCCAGAAGTGTATACCTTATTTTTTAAAAGTTTTCCAGGTGTCATCAAACTCAGCTATGCTTAGCTTTTTTCTTCCAAAGCTAAGCGAATTGCAGAATCTCTTGTTTCGGAGATATTAACACGTTTTAGAACACCAACCCCTTCCATTCGAATCTTTCTACGAATACCGAGCTTAAATTTCCCACGTGTCAACTTGTGATCAGTTTCACAGTCAATACTAAGCAAGACGCACAGATTGCGCATGTCTCTCATATCAATGTTACGTATGAGTATAAAGTCGATCATCTTCCCATGCTTTGATCGGGGGTGGGATGTGTCCATGTGACTTTAAGCTTGCGTTTTTGTCGCAAGAATCTATTAGACACAAAATTAAATTCCGAACAAAGTTGCAGTAGAAATAAATCATTACTATTCACTTTGCCGATGCTATAACGGCCAAGTGCATTCCATTTGTCATATTCCCGACCAACACGCGCATTGAAATCACCGAGTACAATCAGCTTCTCTTCAATTGGTACAGCTGCAATGGTATTTCGAAGAGTCTTATAGAAGGATATGATGCTTTTTTTTCTGTGAATTCCATTGTTGGTGCATACACCGACAGAATAGGCACGCATTTATAACATATGCCAGAGAGAATCTGAACTTTATGAGACGATCAGTGATTCCAGTTGGATGTTCTCAAGGAAAGTGGATCTGATCGCAAAGCCAACGCGACCATCCCGCTTCATGCCCTCTTGCTTACCTTTCGAGAAAGGTGTGTAACCCGATTTCACTTCAGTTTGGCCCTCGCCTGATTGAAGTGGTTCAGACAAAGCGGCATTATAGATGTTTAGTCTTTGTAGCCTATTCATAACCAGTGCCGTTCGTCGCTAGGTTATGACAGGCAATTTTTAGTGCATCTTTTCTAGAACCCTTGCAATGGATAAACATTGCTGTCCCTAATTATGGTGTCTTAGCCACAAAAATCTCCTCCAAAAAGTGCCCTAATCCGAATATAATGTTAATAAGTACAAATTGGGGTAAAATTTAAAAAAAAAAAAAAGCTGACCTCTGCGGTCTTTACTACATGACTCAACCAATATTTGAAATTTTATATAAAGTGTATTCAGAAAAAGGAACAGGTTTTTAATCGGTTTTTGCACGAAAATTTGGCTGCCGATGTTCAAAAGATTTGACCTTTGCAGTCTCTAGCTAACTATTCAACCAATTTTGGGTCTAGATATTTGAAATTTTACATAAAGTTTATTCAATCATACAGCAAGCCGTTTATTCAGTTTTGGGGCGAGAATTTATCTGCCAAGACATCAAAGTTCAAAGAGTTGTCTTGTGCAGACTCTACCAAACTCTTCTGCCAATTTTTGGTCAAAAAGTTAAACTTTTAGATGTAGGTTACTTGGACATGAGTCACACTTGTTAATCTATATATCTATAAAAACGAACGTATCTGTCTTTCTGTCTGTCTGTGTGGCTGTGTGTCTGTCTATCTATGTACATTTCTCTACGCAATAACTCTGTCAATTTTTGGTCTATAGACTCGAAATTTGAAATACCGGGTACTGAGATTTGGGAAAATCGATGTGACGGGTGTCAGCCAGAAATTTGGCTGTTAAGGGGTCAAATTTCAACGATTTGACCTTTAAGAACTCTACCAAACTCCTCCGACAATTTTGGGTCTAGACACTTGAAATTTTAGATATAGGTTCCTTAAACCTGGATCTAACTTAATAAAGTTATTTGAACCCGAAACTATAAATTTTAAGGGTCAAAGTTTTAAAAAATTTACCATTTCCTTTGGTTTTTTTTTGCTTTTTTTGCACAGCATACACCTCCAATCACCCGAGCAACGCCGGGCACCCCTGCTAGTATATATATATATATATATATATATATATATATATATATATATATATATATATATATATATATATACTAGCAAAAGTACCCGTCGTTGACTTGGTTCAAAAACAGCCTGGACTCTGATTTATGAAAGTATGATAGATTATGAAAAGGAAGGGTTGTACAGATATAGCTCCGAATTTGGGGGTATCAAAATCAAAGCAAAATATGATGCAAGTAAAAATAAAATAGATAAACCCCATAATTTATTATACCATCGCTGTTCATACTAAAATTCTTATCACAATATTCTGTGGATCTATATTAAAAACCCTTGTTAAACTTTGTGACATATTTCCATTCTATGGAGGTCAGGCGTGAACAAACACCCCATAATTTTATTGTACTTCTTCAAACTGAAACATAATTATCAAAGTATACTTACGCAGATAGATATGAAAAGTCTTTATTAAAGTGTGTGCCTATTTCCATTCTATGGAGTCCAGGCGCGAACGCAGACCCCACAATTTTATTATATCATCCCTATTTAAGTGAAAACATACTTATCAAAATATTATTATGTACATCTATATCAAAAACACTTGTAAGCGTTAATTTTTAATTTTTAATTTTTTGTATTTTGTACTTTGTGGACCAGGCGCGTACGCAGACCCCGCAATTTTAATGAATCATCAATATGCCAGATCAAACATACCCATTCCTGTGTCTCGATACATCTTCTATCATTATATGTAATCAGTTTTCTATAATAGTCAACCATATAGAAGACTATTCGTGACCAGACACCCACACAGACGTCCAGCTTTATATCATATCATATATATATATATATATATATATATATATATATATATATATATATATATATATGCATATAAATTTATGAACAGTACATATAGCCTGAGCAAAGCCGGGCTGAACTGCTAGTTTTAAATAAAAATCTTTTCAATCTTTTATACTAAAATTACGAATAATACGTTGCATTTTTACTTGAATTTTCCGTGTGAAGCTTGGAGTTTTATTAGCTCTATTTAGAATGTTCGCCTACGTTCTACAATTTCCCATTGTCTAAAATATATTTGCTTGCATAAATAATTTTAAGATTTCTGCAAGTACAACCAGACCAATTGGAATCTGATTGTTTTTTTTAATTTCATATGACATTGACAACAATGTCAACCTAAGCAACGGCAGCAGAAAACTAAAAATAAATGAAAACACAAATTAATAAAAAGAAACAGACTCGCGCTTTCCACAGTGTCATATTTCCCATCAATGTCAAACGTTCAAGTTTAGAGGAAGAATTACAAGGAAAGCAGGTTGTATAAATATCTCCTTAATCGAATAACAAAATAGAATTATATTAAATATTTACAATACTTAATATATATATATATATATATATATATATATACATATATTGAGAGTGTGTAACCATCTTTTAGTTTATATATATATATACACGTATATATACATATATACACGTTAATATATATATACATATATATATATAGTAAGTAATGAGGTATATACGACGATTAAGCTACACTGAATATTCAGCGTTTCATCCACTCTAGGACTCTTCAGACTTACGCGCATAAGCGTGAAGAGTCCTAGAGTGGATGAAACGCGGAATATTCAGTGTAGCTTAATCGCCATATATATTTGATAACTTACTAACTTGCTTTACCTACGTATTGAGCACTTTTGAAGTAAATACTGAAAGTTTACGCATAAATTTATACTTTCATATATTAATTTTATGTGAGTAAATGAAGTAGCTATATATATATATATATATATGCATGTATATATATATATATATATATATATATATATATATAAATTTTTAAGAGCTATTTTCGCATCTTTATATCTAGTACTTCCGATCATTCATATTGTAACAGAACTCGGACAGCTATATGCAAATGCATGCGAAATGATGTCACAAATAGAGAAAAATAAGGACATTTTAAAGGAGGTTACGTTAGAGACGGGAATAACGTTGAGGGTCACGTTGTATGCGTACAGAACGTTCGAGATCACAGGATAGGCGTGGATGACGTTCTAGAAGACGATCACATGAGGGACATAACGAGAGACCGAAGAAATAAATGTCGCTGTACAAAATAGTGAGTTTAAGTTAATTTCTATTCCTGGTCTTCCTTGAGACTGCGACTACAACGTGTTGGTTCCCGGACTACGATAAACTATTAAACATCGCTCTGAGTTTTTGTTCATTTAACTCAAAACTGAAGGTCCTGGGGAAAACCCTTGATTATACTACTGATGATAATTGAATTCGCTTTCTTATTTACAAATACGATTTTCTTTAGAAAGACCTACCATATATTATGCTCCAGTTGGAAAAATTATCATTAAACGTATTTTACTTTTGTTTATTCCAATAGATTATTACAAGTTTTCTAAATCAGTATATGCATTTAATTCTTTAAAGGGATAAATTGTGCTATGTTTTTTAATTTATTCTATAATATAGTAAATGAATGTTCATTCTATTTGTCTCTCCAAGGAGTTCTACGATAGAATTAAAATACATAGCTATATATGGCATATACCTAGGATGAATTTTTCATTGTTCTTATTAGCCAGCATTTAAAATTCACGGAACCACGTAGGAGTTGTGTAAGTCAAGATAGATAAACACATACTATATATATATATATATAGATATATATGTATATATATATACATATATATATACATATATATGGTTACTTAAGTTAATAACATACATTAACATATGAAGATATAATTTTATACTTATATTTTTCAGCATTTACATCAACGGTGTTCAATACATAGGTAGCTAGGTAGTAAGTTATAAATATATATATGACAATAAGCTTTTCATTCCCGTGAGAATTCGCCAGGCTTATGCCAAACCAGGCAGAACTGGTCGAAAACATGCTTCTGAATTAGACGTAATATATATATATATATATATATATATATATATATATATATATATATATATATATATATATATACATATATTCTGAATTAGACGCAATATATATGTATATATATATATATATATATATATATATATATATATATATATATATATATAAACAAAACAATGATGAAAGTCTATATTCGTACTTTCAACATGTTGACTTTCCGAAACTTGGGAGACAATTTGCAACTACCTTTTATTTTTCTTTACAAAGAAAAATGTTTAATCATGTCCATATACATTTATTTTGCTTTTAATGAATGATAGGTGCTTTTTCTTCTTATAAGTTAAGGGCGCTTTTTCTACGTATGAATCAACGGAAAAATATATTAATTGATTGATACAATAATTACATGAATGATTTTGCGCTAGACCACATGTTTTCTGAGCATTTTACAGTCAACGGAGAAAAAAGGCCAAAGGTCCTGGTGTTTTTATGTGATGTCTTTCATATAATAAGCTAGTTATGACCAAAGTTTTATTTCATTCGGATGAAATACTAAGAAACGGGGCCTAATTAAAGTTGGGGCCCTTTATTTTGGGGTCATCTTGTATATATATATATATATATATATATATATATATATATATATATATATATATATATATGGGAGGGTGTGTGTGTGTTCGACCTACCCTAACGCATATGTGACTGTATTTGTTACACACACATACACACACATACACACACACATATATATATATGCACGCACACACATATATATATATATGTATGTGTGTGTGGGTGTGTGCGTGCGTGTGTGTGCAACAAATATAATCACATATATGCGTTATGGGTAGGTCTATTTGAAAATGCTAAATGTTAGAGCAGAGAAAGGTGAACACATATATGGATAGTACAAATATTAAAATCTGGATATCTCACATCAGCCGTTAGATGAGCATTTGATTTTAAAGATCGTCTACTTTGAGACATGAAAAAGTCCTTATCTTTTGAAAATTTATATGACATTATTTAGTACGTTATAATTTAATTCCTAGGGAGTATATTTATTTATGTAAATAAACCATATAATGACTGATATGCTAAAAATTGAAAAAAGTATAATTATAATCGCCGCCTTCCCGAAATATTTTTCAAATGCCGCATTTTACTTTTTTGCGTTATAACTGCAACAGATAAGAAAAGTAACAATTCTTTTGACTATCAATGAAAAGAAAGGAAGTTTCTTTTGTTTGAAGGAAAAGTTTTAATGCAAACTAAAACAAATTGTTTACCTACATCTATGCTTGTATAAAATTCAAAATTGCCAAGTACACATAAAGCAATTTTTCTAACATAAATTCCAAATTCGCCCTATAATAACCCCTTGAAGCAAAAAAAAAAAAATGGCCTCATTTTATGGCATAAAATTTTAGCAATTATATGTATGTCTTGTTTTAAGCCCACAAACTAATTGGCAGGCTTTGGATTTTCATTATACAGCCCTTTCGACACTTTGTGTATGTGGCGATAAATCAGGTATCTCCGGCTTTCTGCCGCTCATCATTGAATCTTGAAGTTCATATTCTGATAATTCTTCAGTCAATGCTGGCTCTGACACTCTGCTTTGAGAAAGGTCTATCTAATGTGACAAATGTAAAGCGTCTAAATTAAATGTTGAATTTTTTTAAAAAACGCTTTTCCCACTCCTGAAAAAGAAAAGAGAAATCAAATTATTTAATTGACTTGAACAAATGAACACAGCTTTTCTTTATTTTTTTTATTAAAGTACTAATTTAAAATTGACGTATAAATCGAAGTAAAAATTTGATCCATTTTATATAAATAAATATTTACTTACCTAATTATTAAAATTCTTTTTGTAGCTTATTTTCGCACTTCCATTTCGTCTAATTTTAACATTGAAAACAGAATATTTTCCAGGCGAAAGGGCAGAAGCATTAAATCCAATATTTCTATAAAGCAATTTCTTGACCTTCTGAAGCCTGCTTTTTATTTGTCTAATCATGTTAAAAATATATTGTTGCTGACTATGAAATTTATTTTCTAGTTTAATTTACACCAGCACTGCATAAACTTCTACGATGAATCTAACCAGGGAGCGCATTTTAGTGGAATGTTCTGATGGATAATATATTTTTCGAGTCGATAAACACATTAATCTTATTGCCAGAGTAAGTCATATTGTCTGATTCAAATGTTTGATCCGCCACGCTGCAGAGTGACGGTCTACTTTGCGCCTTGAAATCCCAACAGCATACTCTAAAAGTAATCTTTGGTCACCAGTTAGATCGTTGTTTTCTGATAATGTTTTTTTTCCATTTCTTTGTTTTACTTTTTAAAAGCAGATCTCCTGCAATTTTTGCACAATCCGCAGTTCAGTTAATAGAGGCAACGGGGCTGTACTGCCTTCCAGATATCTATAATACCATTTACCATTAATTATGAAAGAACAAACGTATCTAAAGAGTGATGAAGATTCTCCATATAATAACTATATTTGATAACTTGGCGGAAAGTAGGGAGGTCTGTTGTATTTAATGGAGAAAGTGGGCCGGCAAATTTTGTAAAATCAGTACTGCGTGTGGAAATAGTTCGTTTCCAACTCATTGTTAGAAACATAGATGAAAAATATATTTTATGATATGTGTAGTAATTAAACAAAGGAAATTATGAATTAAAAATGAAATTTGAAAAATAGAAAAATAGAAAAAAGAAATAATAATTGTTTTACTTACCGAACAGTACAAAACATAAGTAAAATAATTCACAAAGAAATAGCTTTGCGAATATTTTTTTTTTAAATAAAGAATTATTAAATAACACACAGATTTAAAATATAACTTTCTTTATCTTAATAATTATAGTTTGGTAAGATATAAAATGCAAAATGTAATTATGTTTTTATTTGAATTAAGCTGATTAACACATGCGAGTCACTGAGTAGACATGAAAATGAAACCGATTACGTGACGGTGTACAAGGAAAAATTACCCGGCTAACACAAAGCCCTGGATTACAGTTTTAAATTTATTTTAAATGAAATATTTTTCAGGATTATTTTTATCGATTTTCATTTAGTTTTCTGACAAAAAAGGCATAACTATTACAAGCAAATGTAATAAATATTGCTTATAATAATTTTTCTTCATTAATATGACATGATTATTCTTTTATTTAACAACGGTAGCTTGCAATATAGCGACGAAATATTGGATTTTTTCAATCTTTAAATCCATTTGCTCAAAAAACGATAGAGTTTTAAAAAAAATTATTTTATTTATTTGTTTCATCCATTTATTTTTTTATTTTGCTCTGTATGTTTCTAGAAACTGTTTTTTTTCACAAATTGAATTTAATCTGGAGTGGAATTTGAAACTCATATATTATGATTAACAAAACATTAAATAAATATATAAAAACAATATATGTTTATTATGAAACAACTTCACCGGAATTATATAATAATATACTTACCGGACTCATCATCTAAACAAAGAAGAAACCAAGGAAGTATGCCGACTTCGGATTCTTACCTTGTGCCGTTGAAGATTTATAATACGGATTGCACTCCTTTACCTCACGACTACCAAAGACTGTCACTTCGGATTTTACCATACAATTTAGATACGAAATTTAATATCCTTTACATTTTCAACAAATATATAATTCCCCTTAGAATCACTCTATTTTGTAAACCTCTTTCCTGTAATGAGAATAATTACATTTTTCGAAACTTCGCAGAATAAGGTATATCATATTTATTTCTACTCCTTTTCAGATAATTACACTTCTGTATACCTTGCTTACAGGTTTATATTGTTTGTTTTGGGGGTTTTCTTTGAAACTTTGAATAAATTTTCAATAATAAGATTTTTGCTCTCCGAAAAATTGAGAGTGGGCCTGCAAATTCAGCTTTGTTAATTCGCCTGTCAATAATTTTCACAATAACAACGTCTTGGAATTTTTTGAAATTTTGCACAAACATTAAACATGATATAAGTAAAAATGTAACAGAATTGATATTTCGAGAAAACTCCAGTTGCCCACCAAGGGGTGCTTTTCGTGTTAATATGGCTAAAATTGACACTTTTGGGCTTATTTATAAAAATTGATGGCTTGGATTTTTATGAATCTTTCTGAAAAGTTGTAACTAACTGAGTTCTATATAATTGTTTTTGTCTATACTTCGCAATAACAACTGGGTGCGCCCCAGGGGTTCTTTTAGGGCTAATAAAACACTCAGTTGTTGGGAATATTTTACTACATTTGTCTAAGCTTTTTGTGTATGTCTATTTAGGAGATTTGAATGGTGCTGAACAAAAGTTTAAGTATGTTAGAGCCTTGAAGACTTGGGGGGGGCTAAATCGGGGGGACAAATGATGGACAGTCATTTCTTATTTTTTTGCCTGTTGCAGAACTCAAACTTACATATGCTAAGGCTTAAAACTAAACCGTTTGTTTATTTTCACCAGGACTTGGCGTCCCCTGGGAACTTTGGGAGCTAAGTAGGGTAGGGAGTACAAATGCTGAACTTAGTAATTTTTATGCCTCATTCACTGTACACTCACGAGGAACCATGCATGCTTCACTTGTTCTATTATATATATAACAGACATTTATTTTGTTTGAAAATTACGTTGAAATTCATAAATATATTTCGAGGCAGAGTCTCATCATCAGTATGTCTTTCTTTCATTTATATATATATATATATATATATATATATATATATTTATATATATATATATTGTTTGAATTTTTTTTAATGGAGATACGAAAACAGGTAAATATATAAATCTTTAAAAAAAATACTTTGCAAGGATGCGATATAGGTATAATATTTTCGCTTGTTTTCTTTTCCTTATAAGGGAAATGGTTTCTATACTGTTTTATTGTTAAAGTGTTTTTTATTCAATAAGTTTGAAGAAAGGCTGTTCTTGTGAAAATTTTCAAATGATCTTATGTTTGAATTTGTCCGAATAGTCTTGAACAATTGTAACTAACGATGAAATACACTATTTGTTGTTACCAACCCATTATTGAAGTCTTCGTTTTTGTTAAAACAATATATATATATATATATATATGTGTGTGTGCATTGCCCTTTATTATAAAGTTGAAGCTTATACAGGGTGACCCAAAATATACGGGCCCAAACTCTAATTAGGCCCCGTTTCTTAGTGTTTTGTCCGAATGAAATGAAACTTAGGTCATAACTAGTTTATTATATTCAAAACATCACATCAAAACACTAGGGTCTTTGGCCTTTTTTTTCGTTCTACAGCATATGTTCTTGATATACTTTTTATGTTTTTTGTTTTTTTTGGGGGGGAGGGGGCACCCTGTATTCTACTACTTGCTACAGTCAACATTGCAGTACCACAACGACGGCGCGGAGTGATGGGGAAGTTGAAAAGTATTTGATGATATATATATCTCGTCATTGAAAAGAAAAAAATGGAAGGTGTGCATATGTGTGTGTTTCTGTGTGTTTCTGTGTGTGCGTGTGTTTGTACATTAGCTCATCATATCAGAATGCTTCATGCGTTATCCAGGAATATTTCCATGAAAAAAAAAATTAAATTTACTTGGTTTTCACGGAGAGGATGAGAGGGTGGAAAACAGAGGGCAATAGAGGAGTGAGCTTTAGATGCAGTATAAGATAAGCCAAAAATTATACAGTAAGATAGGAAAAAAGTGATATGCAGACGTACTTAGAAATATATTGGTTACATGTTGAAGTAATTCCAATTCACGACTAATTAGAAGGATTGAAATGGATTTCTTTTCAGATAACAATCTCAAAATAAAGAACTATTTGGCATGTATAATATTGTGGGATATACATATATATCAAGTCGACAAGAATGTTCTGAAGAAAAATATATCAAGGCTCAAACAA
The DNA here is from genome assembly GCF_053919585.1 of Euprymna scolopes. Lineage (NCBI taxonomy): Eukaryota > Metazoa > Mollusca > Cephalopoda > Sepiida > Sepiolidae > Euprymna > Euprymna scolopes. Next base: position 129,736,742 of record NC_136486.1, on the reverse strand, counting down.
AAAGTTATTGATCGAAATACACACCATCAGAATTAATACACTTTTGCCAACTAAAAATAATATCTTGCTTGCTGGTCGCAATAGAAGTCGCTGAAAATGTTTTTCATATTGCTTAGGTTTTTGGAGGATTTCTCACGCAGAAAGTTGTCGAGATGTTTTAAAAACTATTAGTCAGTAGGTGAGATGTATCGAGGGCATGGTGGATGAGGCAAGGTTTGGTAGCCAAATTCGTTCAACTTCTGCATGGCCGGTTTAGCAACGTGCGGTGAAGCATTTTCGTGGAAGGAGAAATGGGTACTGTTATCGAAGTTTCTGATACATTTTTATTCCATTTGTTGACATTATTTCTTTGCCGTAATGGTTTCGCCTTTATTCAAACACCGTAATATATAAGATCGGTTTCAGACCACCAAATTGTGATCATAACCTATTTTGGTGCAACTCTGGCTTCGAGAAGTGTCGGTGTCTAACCACTGAGCTGAGCGTCGCTGATTGTCGTAAGGAATCCACTTTTCATCGCAAGTTAAAACCAGGTTGATAAATAGATCGTTATTGTTACAGAATGAAGATGATATTTCATGACGGCGTTTCTTTTGGTTGTTTTATAATTCGTGACGCACCCATTTATCAAGTTTTTTTTTATATTCCAATCTCTATCAAGTACTTGAAAAGTTATGTCTAATTTAGAAGCATATTCTCAAATAGGTGTGCATGGATTGGCTTCGCATAAGGCTCTTAATAATCCGTTGTCAACATCCGATGGACGACCACTGCGCTCATCATTTTCAAGACTCTCGTCGTCGCCACGAAATTTCTTAAGCAACTATTGTGCTATGCGTTCAGCAGCGGCGCTTTGGCCAAATATGTCATTGATATCGTGAGTTGTTTTAGAACCTTTTCGGTCTAGATTGAATTGAAATAAAAAAAATGTGCAGATTTGCTTTTTTCCATCTTTTAATCAACGTTCTAAAAAGAAGAACAACTTGTTTTAACACGATTGTAATTTAAACGGTAAGATAGAGCGAAAAACGCACTTTAAAATGATAGAAACATAAATGATATATATTATAACGAGAACTTATTTAAAAATCCATCATTTGAAGCAAAACTAAAAATCCCGCAAGAGCGTTTTTGTCAACCTAATAGAAACAGCTTCAAACAAATAAACGCTGCTAAGGATCGTTTCATTATAATCAAAATCAAGGTATAGTGTACAAAACTGTTGACAAATGTGTACACATACTTAGTGTCGATCGAATATGAACATAAAAAGAAGCGTAGCATATTAATAGAAATGATGTTTTTAAGAAGTGTGGACACTGATGATGTGATTTTTGGGCAAGGGTATATTCTGTAGATCACGTGACTGTTAATCAATCCGTGTTATGTGACTGAACGTAAAAGGGCGGACAAGATAATAGAAAGAAAATAAAACCGAGAATAGTATATTTGTATTTTCAGTTTGTTCTTGGTTTCATCTTGTCCTACCTCTTGTGTTTTCGCTTGTCAGCCTTTATGACCCTTCACATTGTTTGCATTTCTTGAATCGCCAGTTCCGCAAAGATATTTGATGCAAAGGGCATTAGCCACTGAATGTATTTACTCACACTATACACTAAGACACTCTAAAAAGGCGGAAGTTGTTTTAACAAACGAAATTGATAAGCCGTCTGACGGACACAGAAACGCAGTAGCCTGGAACATAGACGTCAAATTAGTGTCTAGATTACAGTATATCGTGTACGTATCAAGTTCCATAGTGCTGCGTTCAAAGTGCATTTATATACTGCCAACCACCAAACAGGGAGGTAGTCAATCAGGCTTTCCCATGCGGGGGCGGGGATAATATCGCATTGACTCATGCTCCTTAACATCTAAGAATCGTGGTTTGCCGCACCTGCGTGTTTTTTGTTTGTTTGTTTGTTTGTTTTTTTTTTTTGCTGTTAGCTCGTCGTAAGGAAACAGGCTTTAGGGATTCTTTCAGCGAACTTCCTCCTGACATGCCACAACCATCGCAGCCGTCTTTCGGAGAGCATTTAATGCATGGTGTACGTGTTGGCTTGTCCAGGTACCTCAGTGTGTAGGATCCCATTCACTTGATCTGCAAGATACGACGCAGACATCTCACGTGGAAGGTGTTTACCCATTTAACTGTTATAATGTATCTGAATATGAAAAACGAAGGTAAATAGAATTAGCTGATGTATTTATAACTAACCAATGATTAATCGTGCGGTTTGACATAAAATAATGTAAAGTTTTAAGAAAATTGACCAGTTGAGTTTCGTGCATGCATTTTCTGTATGCAATTTCTACTACAGAAATCACTGATATGATAACTTAACTACTCGCTGCACTATAGTATTTGAACGAGGAATCAGATCAAAGAATTATATAAAAGGGCAGTGTTGTGGAATAAAACAGGGGTTCCTTGAGATCATTTTAAAGATGTTTCAGATATAGGATATCATACATGATAACGGTTAAGAAAAGCTGCCACGACTTTGTTCTTAATTTATATAAAAAAATAATAGATTGTTCGTTGTTGTTTTTAAACAGGAAAAAACGCAGTAGTTTTGGGGCTCCAATGGCAAATCAATCAGCTCAACAACGGCAAAGTAAACAAAAACATGCATACTGAATACTGAATACTGAATACTGCATACTGAATACTGAATACTGAATACTGCATACTGAATACTGCATACTGAATACTGAATACTGAATACTGAATACTGCATACTGAATACTGAATACTGCATACTGAATACTGAATACTGAATACTAGCCCAAACAAATACATTCCTGAAAATACTTTGACATGGTTATGAAAATAACACTCGAACATAAGAAATAGATGAATGGCATCTACACAGAACAGTGCGATTAGAACTAACTACATAAAAACATAAATAAACTTTGTAGGAAAAAAACACGAAACGATACATCACATAAGTGAATATAGTAAATTAACCCTCCAAAAACAGACACGAATACGTTGGGAATGCAATACATTGGGAACTATCTAAACGTCTGTATTTTGTAAACAAAAACGTTGTAGAGACACAAACCGGAGACAGTAGTGGAAAGAAAGACAGACGATCATATGTGAGACGAAGGTACGAACTTGTAGATTTTACCGTCTTAGTAGATAAACTGTTAAGGATAAAGAATAGGCAAATGAAGTAAATGCACACATGAAAAACATATGAAACATGAAAGAAGTGAATATAATACAACTAACCGTAGACCAACCAGAAACAGTCCTGAAAATAGGAAAAACAACTAAGAAAAAAAATAGAATTAAACGAAAAGGAAATACAATTCATGTCACTAATGAAAACAGCTGAAATTTTAAGACAAATACTCGAGTTTTCTCACATGTTAGTTAAATATATGATTTCTGAATTAATTCATTGATATCTAAAGCCATGTTATATATCATTTTGAAGCGCGTTTTTGTTTCGATCTATCGAATCTTGTTATTCGTTGCCATTCTCAATCTCTTCATTCATTTTTTGCAGGTTTATTTATAGCATGGACAAAAGTCACATTGCACGATTTTCGTGTTCCAGTTTAAACTAGGCAGAAAAGCTGCCAAGACAGCTCGTGGTATCAATGATGCGTTTATTCCAGGAACCATCAACGAACATGTGGCACAACAGTGGTTCCTGAAATTTCGTAATGGTGACAAGAGCCTCGAAAATGAAGACGACAAATTCACAAAATGTGTCAGAATCTCCAACGTATGTGTCCGAGATTGGTTTTAAAAATTACTATTGTAATAATTATGTCAGTCTTTCTAAGAAACTCAGTTCTTATCGTTGAACACTTTAAAATTGAAATAAAATGTCCGTAAACTAAGCTCGCATGCGAAGATCATTGTTAAAATCATTACATCACTATATAAGCAAAAATGTAAAGTCATAAGTGTTTAAAAACAAAAAAAAAACATAATCATAAGGTTCAAAATTTCCTTAGGCATGTGCCCGAATATTTTAAGTGATGATGGAGCGATAGCTACCCATTTTTTATCAAAAAATATTGTGTTTACTCCACACTAGATATATTGAATGAAATACTACATCTACTTAATGTGATTTGATATTACTTAGATGAACCTCAATTTGTTTTAAAATGGTTTTATTTATCAAAATATAATCTCGAGGTGTGGCACATTTCAACATATACATGAAACTCTTTATAAGCTTGTGGGTTGCCAAATAATTTAGATAAGGATTGTGTTATTCGTATTATTTGGATAATTACTCTCATGTTGATTGGCTATTTTGAGTACATTTTGGTCGATGTAATCTCCGACCTTTTCCGTGTGTATTTAGTAAAACTCGGGAATATTTCCGTAAAACACGTGAATTTGCACTGAATTTTGAACGGAGCGTCCCCTCGTTCAAGTGATTAATACATAAGTTGCTTTGATTGTCGCGCAATGTCGCGCACATTAAGGATTTAACATTTAACCTCCAGAAGAGTGTAACTTACAACTGAAGTTTATCAAGTGCTTTATCTAATACGCCAGGCGCCAGGAGAGTATGATTCTCATCTACGACAATAAACAGCTGAAAAAGTTCAGCGGTTACATACACTGACCTAAACTTTGTGAAAATAAAATTCTAGATTAGAACAGTAGTCCGAATTATCCAAATAATACGAAAACACTTTATGACTTACACTTTCCTTAGAGAAATATAAATAATAAGAAAAAAAAAACATTATTATAGAGCAGCACGATAAATATAAGTATGCACAAGCAAATTCGTTGCAAAGGTAAATCGCCTATTAGCAAAAATAAAAAGGCAGCGCCAAATTCCAGTTTGAAACGTCAGAAATACACACTGCTTGTGTAAGAGTTAGTAGCAGCCTTTCTCTAAAAGAAATTCTCTTCTTGTTGATTGCCCGAAATGGCAGCGAGTGAACATACTTCTTATTTCGATTCTCAATGAATGTTACCGCCGTGGTAATGACTGACTAATGAAAAGGTTTGTTGTATCGCAAGTGGTTCGGGTGGAGGGATTCACAGTAGGTTAAGAACAAGGTGGATCTGTCCCGGTATGTCAAGGTGAAGGCAATGAAATATATCGGTAGATGTACCCGTACGAAACAATTCGCGTAGATCGGGTGTCGGGGTGTGGGCAAATGGCACAGTTTTTTTTTTTTATGGGGACAAAAAAGACGGAAGGTACGCGAGATGAAGAAGGAAGACAATGAATTAGTAAGAAAAGAAGGAATAAATCATCGTATCACGTTAAGCAAGAAGCAATAAAAAAAGGAAAAGGAAAATGGGTGAAATAAATATAAAGGGAGATATATACAGGAAGAAGACAGAACATCAACAAATAACAAATAATAACGTAAGAAGCGAAGAAAGATCTTTATCGTAATACCGTTTTAGCTTAATACGTATCTATTTACAGGCTCGCCTCGCCCCTATGTCGCTCTCTATAAGTGCCACATATTTGCAGATTCTACTTGCGACCTAGATACAATAAATAATTCGGTTGATTTTTTTTGTTTTTTTACTCCATTTTTTTTTCGCATTTTAATATCGGCGTCTAATATTTCACTCTACAAGCCAATGCAGCTTTGATCAGTGTGTTCTTTTTGTTATTTGATCGATGAAAAAATTCACAAATCTTAAATACTGAAGCCATTTGTGTAAAGGGTGTGTAAATCCGTGGTGTCTGTTTTGAGCAATAAACAATGTTTTTTAGAAAGTAGTCATCACTTATCAAGGTCTGAATGCCACTGGAGGATAAATTTATTCTTTTTTTTTACAAAAATCACAACTTATCAAGGCCCGGAGGCCACTCGACGATAAGGGTTTATGAGTGCACGGTAGTCAATTGTACAATATCATAAGAATCGTTAGTAGTGAAAATTTGGTAATTTGGATTACTTAAGGGGAACGGCTCATCAAGAACTTGTTTACATTGGACTTGAAGACGACCATATTGAAATCAGCTGGAAAGTAGACAAACGGAACAGAGTTCCTCAACTGTGCAGTTATAAAAAGACGCTTTGTTCATTGCATCCACGTTTAGGCTTAAGCATTGATAAAGAGTGGAGGATAATTATTGATAGTGGTTTCAGCTAACCGAGTGTTTTTCGTGACAGTTTGGCAATAATATACACATAGGTTTACCAAAATGACCGTCTCCTGTAATAATTACTCCTAGTAGAATTGATATGTTTTTTTAATGCCGGGCCCGGTCATTTTATAAAAAGATGTTTTATCCTTTACGTTCCGTGTCTATTGAAATATTTATTTATATTGTCGTGTGTGGTCGTTGTAGAAGAACATTGTCGTTTTTTTTTTTTTGGGCTTCACAAAATCTGATTAATTTAAAACGAACGAAAAATAATAACATCAATGTTTGGAGTATATTAGATTAGAGGTACAATATTATCAGATAACACGTTATAATCGTTTAATGTATAGATTATCTCATTGTTATTATTACACCCGAGTCAACTCTTTCTCAAATATCTGCTTGTGATTTAACTTTGTAACACGAATTCTATTGCTATCCTGAATCGGGGTGTTTTATGCACGTTTCTGTCTTTTAAGCTCTGACCTTTCCGAGATAAATTTTGTTTTAACATTTCGGAAGTTTCGAACTAAAACTTTTATTTAGTTAAAAACTTCGCAATCCAAATTGCATCCCTTTTCCGGTTATCTGAGCTTAGTTAATTCGTATTATCATACGATTCTTATAGCATTACCTTAACAATAATTAATTTACTTTGCACTGTGGGAACATGCCAACCGGATGCTAACGTCTCCAGCATAAGAGACAAAATAAAAAATCGTCGTTTGCACATGGCTCCACGCATCGCTTCCGTTTGGAAAAAGAAAAATAAGATAAGCATAAAAGAATTATCAACCAATGGCAAAGCTCCGCGCCGAAAATAAAGGCCTAAAATATCACAGCCGCTGGGAGCCGGTTTACGACTATAAAATGAGGGGACCAGAAAGAAAAGAAAGGGAGGTTCGCCCAGCTGCGTCAGTGAACGCACGGACATTCTTCCACCCGACCTAAAGAAATGAAGAAGAAAGGAAAAGGAAACAGAGATTCGCCCAGCTGCGTCAGTGAACGCACGGGGAGATTCTCTAGCAGTGTCAGAAATTTCGTGAAAATAGTGAATAATTCCACCCCATCTTTCCAAGCTTATAACTCCTCGAAAAATGTAATTCAAGCCCTAATTTTTTTTTTCAATTAAAGGAACAAGGACCAAGGTTTTATTTAAAAAAAAACAAAAAAAAAACAATGTGTTTTTTTTTTAAAAAAGGTTTTAAACTTCGGACTTTACAGGTAAATTTCTAAAAAAGCGATTTGTTTTTTTGTTTTAAATTTGAATATATTATTTATTGACCTTTTCTCTTCAATTTGTGATATATAAAACTCCACGACATAAATTAATTATTTACTTTTTAATAGACATTTCAAAATGAGAGGCGTGAATTATTCGACCCCCTATCTTTCTAAGCTTATAACTCCTCGAAAAATGTAATTCAAGCCCTATTTTTTTTTCAATTGAAGGAGCAAGGACCAAGGTTTCATTAAAAAAAAAAAGACAAAAAGAAACAATGTGTTCTTATAAAATAAGGTTTTAAACTTCGGACTTTACAGGTAAATTTCTAAAAAAGCGATTTTTTTTTGTTTTAAATTTGAATATATTATTTATTGACCTTTTCTCTTCAATTTGTGATATATAAAACTCTACGACATAAATTAATTATTTACTTTTTAAGAGAAAGTTGAAAATGGGTGACACTTGGGGGGGCGTGAATTTAAGAAAAAACGTTTGTCTAAAATATTATATTCGGTTTATTGGAAAGAACATAAAATTTCACATTGACCCTGAAAATATCGTAAAAATAGAATCACTAGAAAAATTTTGATAGATTTTTAAAATTTAAAAATTTTAAAATATTGAGTTTAAAAATTGAAAAATATTGAGTTCGGAAAATTCATTACTGTTTTAAAAAAAAAATATTTTTATTACTTTTAAAACAACTGTAATAGTTTATTTTGGAAGTATAATCCATAAAGAAAATAAATAACCCACTTTTAACAGAGAAATTACGGGATTTTTATATTGTATTCACAGTTTCGTGTTAGGGGTGTCAAAAATTCCTACAAAAATTCTGATACTGCTAGAGATTCTCCCACCCGACCTAAAGAGATGATGATGAAGAAGAAGAAGAAGAAGAAGAAGAAGAAATAAGGCACCAGTGAACTGAAGCCAACTCCGCTCTCACGTTATGGGCCAAGACGCCTTCAATTCTAACAATGCCTATTTCACACAAACCAAAGAAAAAAAAGGAGAAAAACACAGGAGGCGAAGACGCCGCGCTGCTAGTCGTTGATGAAAGTAGTCGCCGCTTTCAAGTTAAAAGCCTGGACACATATCACCTAAGTAGCACGACCCGCCACCCACTTACCAACCCCGTCGTCCGAAAAGATAAGTACGCTTACGAGCATTCACTCTTTGTTTAATTATACAAACCTACAAAAGTTCATTCCTTATCAATGCATACACACGCTGGACTACCATTCTCAATTTTCCTACAACATTTATTTCTCTTCCCACGCGCGAACAAAAAATAGTGACCCGAACTTGAGATGAAAACACATTTCCTTTTCTTGCTACAACACCAGTCCTGCAACGAACATTGGTTACATACGCGCGGACATGTTATAGCTAAAATGTTCATTTCTTTCAACAGCAAATAAACGACGTTTATCTTATCCATTAATTGAGTCTTTGTTTCCTTCAATTCCCATTCGTTTCATTATTCTTTTGTAACGGGATTGGGGTATTTATATATCCTAGTCCCCTACAGCACACAATCATATCTCTATTTTTCATAAATTCTAAATAAATTATAATTTTCTTTCTGCTATATAAGGCGTTTATGTAGTTGGTAAATATAGTCATTATGTCTTAGAGTTTTCTCTTTAAAAAATGAGAATATGATCAGAGCGTTTTTGATAATGATAATATGATCAGCGTTTTCTTATTGATTTCCAGGAGAAAATATTATCATACTTTTCTATTTATGATAGATTATGATCAGAGTTTACTTTTTAAAAGGAGAATATGATAAAAGTTTTTTTTATAAGCGAGAATATGATTAGATTTTCTATTTATAAAAGAACATATGATCAGGGTTTTTTTTTTTTTAAAGAGAATATGATCAAAGTTTTTTTTTTATTTATAAGAGAAAATATGATTAGGGTATTTTATTCATAAAATAGACTATGATCAATTTTTTCTATTTATAAAAGTGAATATGATCAATTTTTTATTGATAAAAGAAAATATGATCAGAGTTTTCTATTTCAAAAAGAGAATATTACTAGCGTTTTTTAAAGAGATCAGAATGTTCTATTTCAAAGAGAGAATATTACTAGCGGTTTTTTTAAGAGAATATGATCAGAGTTTTCTATTTCAAAAAGGGAATATTACTAGCGTTTTTTTAAGAGAATATGATCAGAGTTTTCTATTTCAAAAAGAGAATATTACTAGCGGTTTTTTTAAGAGAATATGATCAGAATGTTCTATTTCAAAAAGAGAATATTACTAGCGTTTTTTTTAAAGAGAATATGATCAGAGTTATCTTCATAAAACGAGAATATGTTTTGGATTTTCTATTTTCTACCAAGTCTTCAAGTCCAACATAAACAAAGTCCTGACAAACCGCCCCCTTAAGTAAGACACTCTATCAAAACCTCCAATACTAATGATTACTACAGTACTATCTCATTGATTACTGTACACGCAATAACCCTTATCCTTGAGTTGCCTTCGGACCTTGATAAGTGGTGACCACCATGTAAAAAAAAGATGGAGGCAATATGCGATGACTGCTGCTTATAGCCATTGAAAAATATGGGGGATAGAGTTTTCTACGTGTATGAGATGTTCTGTTGCATCGAGTCGCATGGATGTACTGTATCATTAAACGATTTAAGCGGATGAATATATTTTACATTTTAGTTTTATTCTTAGTTTCTATGCAGACGGATTTTATATTAGAGAAAAAGAGAAATAGCGCCTTCTACATGTCTATCTCCTAATGTGTGTTCATTGTCTGTGTGTTCTGTTAACTATCCTATGGTCTTAATTTCCCAAGCACCTTTAGGAAAGAAATCGTGTGTGATATTTTAAAGGTCGAGATTCTAAATTTAAGTAAAATACCTATTTAAAAATTTACCTCATTGAAAAATCACAGGCTCTTCTATTTAATAATAAGTAATTAATTTTATTTATATTTACTACTTACAAAAAATAAATGAGAATTGTATAATACCAAATAAAAAAAATATAACATACTATTAAAAATTCCCGCGTTTTGCTCCGAGTTTAACTTACCACTGACCATGAAAATAGTGTTTACCATCCCTAGCTCGAAAACCATCATCATATCAGGCTTGGTTATGATCGGGTCAGTTGTGTGGACTGTAGTAGAGTATATATACATACACATATGTAGTAGAGTATATATACATACACATATGTAGTAGAGTATATATACATTCACTATGACCGTGACCTTTGACTATAACTTTGAAAAATAGCATGCCTAATCCCTAGATGGGATACGATCATCATGCCAGGTTTGGTTATGATCGGTTCACTAGCGTGGGCTGTAAGACAGTTGTACACTAGCGTGGGCTGTAAGACAGTTGTAAAGACACACACACACACAAACAAACACACACACACAAACACACACACACAAACACACGAACGCTAATATTTTATATATAAATTCGAATGAATTTAGTAAATTCTTTCGTATTTTATACTAAACGTATATTTTACGACTTAAAATACACTAAATGGATTAAAACACACACACACGCACCCCCATATATATATATATATATATATATATATATATATATATATATATATATAGATTAAAATCACTGGTTTAATTAGCCAGGATATATAATAAATATTACGTATTACAAAAATCACTTGTTATTCTATATTACTTACTTTGTAATGATATTGTATTAGATTTGTATTTGTGTTTGTATTTTGTATCACATAAAACTAAGAAAGAAACTATGAAAATAAGCATGTTATTTGTAAACTAAATATGTATAAATCAGAAAGAAAGAGATAATTACATAAACAGAGAGAGAAGAAGTGTATGTCAGTGTGTGGAAGACAGATGGCAAGAAATATAAAGAACAAAGCGATTAGTGTGGGACTAACGATTGATAAAGTTATTGTTCGTCATGTGAGATGGTAAACTGTCGAATTTCATAGAGATGTATCATTTTTTTTTTGCTATGAGGACACTTATTTTCTACTTAGGAGGTTAGACACAAGGTCGGGTTTGATTTTAAAAAGACACTGCACTTGGACAGGCTCGATCTGGTGTAAATAATGTATGAGCAACCCTGTCAGCATTCTCTGATAACCTCTTCCTCAAGTGATTACGAAAATGTAATCTCATCTTAGAAAGAAATTAAGTCAAGGACTGTGCACATTGAAAGATTAGACAGAACTCTCCTTGTGCCTGGCATAAACAAAGCGTTTGTTGGGCTGTTTGTCGCAGAAAATGTGTTATAAGACGGCCCGCAAGCATAAGAAATAGCGAATATTATCTCGAGTAAAGCAAGAATCATTGGTCGCGTCTCTTCACCGGACTTAAAACCGGTCTGTATGGTTAGGGGCAAGTTGACGGCCAGAATATTTCATTACTAGATAGTATATGTGATGAGAGCCATATATTATTGAAATCATACAAAGTGTCAATGAAACGCACTTATAGAATGTGTAATTAAACAAAAATAAATAATGTTTCAATATGGTTTGACTTTCTGATGGTTCTTTCTTTATTGCTTTTTTTTCTTTTATAAAGTTGGATAATTCTTTTAGTTTAACTAAACGAAAAAGATAATGTTTCAATATGGTTTAAACCTGTTATGCTTCGTTTTCTATTATTGCTTTTTGGGGGCGAGAAGTAATTTTGATGTAACTAAACTAAAAAATTATGTTGTAATATGGGTTTAATATTTTATGCTTCGTTTTATATTGTTGTTTTTTCTTTCTTAAGAAGAATAATACTTTTAGTGGAACTTAGCTTAAAAATAATGTTCACATCTTGTTTAGAGCTATTATCTTAATTTTTATTGTGATTTTTAAGGCGGATATTATTGTAGTGTAACTAAACTAAAGTAATGTTTCGATATGGTTTAATTCCGACTGGCTTCTTTTTATTATTGTTTTTTGAAAGAGTGTTAATACTTTTGGTGAAACCAAACTATGTAAATAACGTTTCAATATGGTTTGAATCTGCTTGGCTTCTATTATTGTATTTTGGGAGGGGGTGATACTTTAAGTGGATCTAAATGAAAAAAATATAGCTTTTCATTATTGTTTGAAACCGTTACACTCATCTTTTTATGCTTTTTTGGAGGATGGTACGATAATATTAGGTTGAAAAAAGTTCTTGCGGGATTTTTCATTTTTATTTAAATTGATATATTTTCAAATAAGTTTCCCTTATAATACCTTTGCTTTATATATAATTTTAAAGAGCGTATTCTCTTCCACCGAATCGTTGTAATTACAATCATTTAAAAAAATTATGCATTTTTTTTCAAAATGTTGAATACAAGATAAAGAAAGTGGAAATTTCTACAAATTTTCTTATTTCAATTAAAGCTAGGCCGAAAAGCTGCTGAAACAGCTCACTATATAAAAGAAGCATTATGTACAGTACCTACTACTGAACGCACAGCGCAGTAGTGGTTTAAGAGGTTTCGTGCCAACTAGGAGAGTCTTGAAAATGATGAGTGTAGTGGTTGGCCATCGGATGTTTACAATGATCAGTTAAGAGCATTAGTCGATGCCAAGCCACACATAACTGTTACAGAATATCCTTCTGAATTAGACGTAACGTATACGACGATTTTCAACCACTTCAGAGAGATTGGAAAGACAAAAACGATAAATGATTGCATAGCAAATTGAATGGTAAGCAAAAGAAAAGCCGTTTTGAAGTTTATCTTCCCTTCTTTTAGGCACCAAGAACAACCCGTTACTTGGCCGGGTTGTGATTTGCGATGAAAAGTTAATTCTTTATAACAATCGGCTACGCTCAGCCCAGTGCTTAGACACTGACGAAGATCCATGACACATTCCGAAGCCAGAGTTGTACAAAAAATAGGTGATGCTGACTAAGAAGTAATGTCAACAAATGCATCATAAATTTCGACAACAACACTCAGCATTAAACAACAGAAAAGGCCCTATTCTCCTCCAAGACAATGCCCGACCGCACCTTGGTAAACCGACTTTACAGAAGTCGAACGAATTGAGCTACAAAACTCTGCCCCATTCTCCATACTCTCCAGACTTCTCCCCAACCGACTAATACTTTTCCAAGCACTCCATAACTTTCTGGGCGAAAAATGCGTAGGGAACCTAAGTGATATCAAAAACTCCTTCATTGACTTCATCGCCATCAGAATGCAAGATTTTTACGTTATTGACATAAATACACATTTTTTGCGTTGGCAAATTTGTATTAATTTTGATGTTGCTTATTTCGATAAAAATATTTTTGTTTGAGTTGAGATAGGTTTATCTGAATTAAAAAGTTTAAAACTGCAAGAACTGTCTTGTCGACCTGGTAGATAAGGCTCGATGTGACATAAGAAACGTTGTCATACACAACAAATTTTTGTTTCAGCGTCTTACATAATTAGTGTGCTATAATACACTTAGAATAGAAACGTTAATCTATATATCGCGACAATTGTGCACCAACGTGAATGATGAATGAAACACGTGCACATCGTTGCTCTCACTTCGATAGATATATCAACAAAGTATATCTGACTTTCGGGTTGATTTGATACGCCTAATTCCAAACATATTCTGTTCAGACGACTGTTAATGACGACAATTCTGTCTTCATAAAATTATGTCCTGAAATGAAAAGTAAAATAATCAGAATGAATCGTTTAGGTGATGTTAGAAAATTCTTCATTGTAGCTGCGGGAATAGTTGTTAAAGAATTGGCAATGTGTCATGGAAATGGATGGACCGATGCCAAGATTATTGTGCGGATACTGCTGTGCCTTCGTAGAATTGCTGCACATATTGGATGACTGACAAGAGAATTTTCAGGAGAATACGCAAGTTTAACCCCAGGTGAGCATATAAAAATAGTAGCACAACTACCCGTTCCAGGGCGGGGATTCAACCATTAATTTTATATTGATTGTGTATGATTAAATTATATATAAAAAGCTTAAGAAAATAACAATTATTACCCTAGCTTTAGAATAGGATGTGGCCACTAAATGGTCTAGAAGAAATATGCAACTCAATAATTAGTGGAAGCAGAATATATAAAACAGGGAAAAGGCAGATATACTAAATAAAGAGTTTCGTTTTACGTCAATGCGACTTTCCCCTTCAGTTCTAACGGCCAGAAACATATTCTCAAGTCCTTTATAGGAACTGGAAGAGTACATTATGAATATATTGTATGTGCTTAAAATATATAGAACTTGTCTCATGGAAACAACAGTTTATTATCTTAGTTTTAATAGGAAACGAAATTAAAATATTCTGGTGTTTTCTTTTTTTCGAAATATTTTTCTATATTTTTCAAGGTTTCGAATCGGTTGTTATTGTCAAATATCCTTATGTTAAAATTATAGATATATATCATCCAATGAAATAATAAATAAATAACTACTATTCTCCTCTTGCGTATTATCCTCATAAACTTTCCAAAGGCCTCGTGGGCATGATTTATGAATTAAAATCCAGTTCTAATGACATATACTTGTACGTTGAAAGTTTCAATATTCAATGCAGATGATACTAAAAATAAAATTGCGAATTACTTGAGATTTCTCAGCCATGGCTGACATACGGAGAGAATACTACACCTGTGAAGATAATTATAGGTTACTTCGATGTTCCGTACAAATTGCTGTGTTCGATAGAAAGATCCTCTATATCGATAAGGTAGATCTAAAAATAACTTGCTGGATACATCGACCGAAACGTTGTGAAAATTACACTCAAGTATAGAACCGTAGTAATTTTAATAATACGCTGTTATTATTTATTTATTCATGTTTAATATACCGACATACATAAATGATGATAGCGTATTTTGAACCAGCTTAAACTAAGGTGGGGTCATTTCATTTTAAGAACCACCTAGCCCAAATGGAGGCTCAACATCACCTGAGGAGCTAAGGGCCC
The DNA here is from genome assembly GCF_053919585.1 of Euprymna scolopes. Taxonomy (NCBI): domain Eukaryota; kingdom Metazoa; phylum Mollusca; class Cephalopoda; order Sepiida; family Sepiolidae; genus Euprymna; species Euprymna scolopes. Next base: position 129,721,466 of record NC_136486.1, on the reverse strand, counting down.
GAAAAACACTGCATGCTTAACTTATCTCAGCGTGACACTCGACAGGACACTGTCATACAGGAAAGACGTTGGGAGGCTCCGAATGAAACTGTCGATTCTGGATAACAGCTCTTGGGGAGCCGAGGCACAGACAGAGGGCCTGTGAGATTTAGCGCTGTGCTACTCGACCGTAGAATACAAGGCAGCACGATGGACTGGTTCTGCTTACGCTGAAAATATTAACGTTCAGCTGACCGACGCATGCATGACGATTAATGACAACCTGAAATCGACAAACCTGCCATTAGTCTACAGCTGTCTGAAATTGCTCCACCGGGAATCCGTTGAGAGGCGATAGCGATAGCAGTGCACGCCAAGTAAAACAATGACAACCGCCATTTTTAATTTGGACACCAAGAGGTGCTGCAGCGATTACCATCTCGTTATGACTTTAGCATGGACACGGACATCAGACGAAGAACATCAGCGTTCTTCCGCCTGCGTGGGTGGAATTAAAAAAATGAGTCAAAAACAGTAACAGACGGACTCTCCCGGCAATGAAAGGACCTCCCAACAGGCTCTGAACTTCACGGGATAGAGTGGGTCACATTCGACCGATGGTTGCCAAAACACGAAACAATCAGCACAATGGATGTCGACATGGAGTGAAACGTTATGACGACGACGATGATGATGTTGTTTTTCGAATTACATTACATCTTTTACACCTTCTTTCAGAAAAAAAAAAACATTAACAAAATCTGTTTTTTTTGCTTTCACGGAAGGAAATAAATCTTCTTCGGAGTTTTGTTTTTATTTACAAAACTGATACCAGATTAAGTGTAGTATATTTTTTAGTTCACTTTGTGTATATATTTTAATTACGGTTTTATCAAATGATCAGATGAAGCGAATACATGGATAACAATCGTCTGTCTGTAATGCATACGTCGGTAATTCATATGTTCCGGTGTTTTTGTTTTCATGCTGGTGAAATTAATTGAATTCAAACGTCAAAAATATTTCATGAGAAGTCAATGGTGTTTTTCTCTCATGCTTACAAAACAGATGAAAAATTAAGATCATCTGTCGCCTCTTTACTTCGCTCTCTCTCTCTCTCTCTTTCTCTCTCTTTCTCTCTCTCTCCCTCGATCTCAATTCAAAATTATTCAGTTGTTATAAATGATTAAATCAAATGTTAATCGTGTCTGTGTTTTATCTCTTGTGATTTTGTAGAAATAAAATAATCATTCTTTTTTTGTCGTCTTTTCACATGTTTTTTTTGAAATGTTGTTTTTTATTTGTATAAATAGAGAGTCATTACCGAAACAATAAAGAATACTGTCTGTGTTGTGTTGGATGGCTACTCAACAAAGTAGTTTTGCATTCATTTTAGTGATACATAATCAAATGAATTAAAAGTGTTTGGAACACAATTCGACATAACTATTTCAGTATATTCCGTTACTGATAAATTCTTAGTTTTATATGATATAACAGCACCCCAATCCACGAACATTGTCGATTATACGATTAAACTAACATTCAATATTTAGGACGATACTATAAACGCATGGATTGTTCAATTTGCTCCTATTTAATGTTCACTTTGCTCTAATGGCGGCCACAATATAAAAAAAATATTCTCTATCAACATATTTGAGATTTCAGTATAATTTAATACACTTTATTATTCTGTAGGAAAATATTTCAAAACGGATTCATAGAGAGGCATTTAAAGCACCAGCACTAGGATACTGGCTACATTCTTTTATGGCGTTTAGCTTGCCAACATTTATACTCTATAGAATGTTAAGCGACCTTACGCAAATTTAGGAAGTCAAATTTCCAAACCGGAAACACTAAACATATTTTTGCTGTATATAATTTGAATGTTCTTAAATTAGTTCTAGTTTAGTTTGTTGCGTAGGACTTGTTATACAACACTGCATAACATTTTCAGTTTTCAACATGCTCATTCCCTATGCACTATGTGTGCACATTATAGAAATGTATGTGTAAGCAAACTGTAAAATTTCTATCTATTAAACTAACAATCTGCTTTCTTCGTACATGCAAAACGCATACATCTATAATATCGTGGCAGGTTATTTAATTACAACGCGCCTTCCTAAGTAATGCCTCCTATTTTTACGCCCGAACGGTCCGTAGAGAATTGCAAATAGTATTGTTATTGTAAGTGAACTCATGCAGTATTTTCTCCAAGAGTTTAATATCTCCGTTCCTGATATTAACGATTTGAAACTCTAACCTTATCCATGGGCGTACGTCAAAAAGCAGAGATTTTTATTTGAGTCCCTAACAAAAGTACTTTGAAAATTATAATATCTATCTAATATAATAAATCCCGAGCACAAAATATCGGCTGCTTTAATGTTATTACTCCAGTCTTAATAATACTTAAACGTTTTCAGTGTAAAAATAAGAGGTTTTACATTTGGGAACAATCCTCGTATGACAAAGCTCGCTCCGTGCGCCCATGCACAACCATCATTCATCGCTAGCAAAAGTACATTGAGCATAATGGTGACTATGTAAAATATAAATTCTTCTGCACTAAAGTTCTGTAGTTTTAATACTATTCTTCCCAATTTCGTAGATCCGCAAGTTTTTAGTAAAATAGGAGTTTTCTCTGGGTACGACATATGTTAAATTGTTAGTCTACCGGAAAACACCGAAAACAAATTATAATAGTCCATTTTTATGACCGTAGTAGAATGTGTAAAAATAGAATTTTATCATAGCGAAATTTTACAGAGAAAGTTATTTATGTTAAGATGTAAAGAATGTAGAATATAAATAATAAATTAAAATAGATGTATTTCTAGAGTCTAGAGGCTGGGCATGCTTACATAGATTTATATATATATATATATATATATATATATATATATATATATATATATATATATATATATATATATATATATATATATACAGGGTGTCTCAGAAGTTGCACACCATATACTGATCTTTGTGGAGTGGCTACTCCGCTCACCAGATCTGTCCCTCTTGGCATTTTTGTCTTCGGGAACATCTCAAATGTGTACTAGAATTGTCCATCTGTTGAGCTAATGAGCAAGTAAATAGATATTATATTTATTTTTTATAAAAACCTAGATGATGTGTGACTTTTGGGACACTCTGTATGTAGTAATTTACAAAATGTATATGGCGATTAAGCTACACTGAATATTTCATCGTTTCATCCACTCTAGGATTCTTCAGGCTTATGCGCATAAGCCTGAAGAATCCTAGAGTGGATGAAACGCGGAATATTCAGTGTAGCTTAATCGCCATATACATTTTATAAATTACTAACTAGTTGTACCTACGTATTGAACACTTTTGAAGTAAATACTTAAAATTTACGTATAAATCTATACTTTGTATATTAATTATATGTGAGTAAATTAAGTAGTTAATCGTGCTACCCTGCACTGAAGATTCCTGAAAGGACGAAAAACTAGTGTCTGTAGGTATTTATTTAATCTAGTAATATATATATATATATGCATATATATATAATATAATATAATATAATATAAAGCTGGATGTGTTTGTGTGTGTGTGTGTGTGTGTGTGTGTGTGTGTGTGGTCACGAATAGGCTCCTATATGTTTGACTATTTAAAAAAAACTGATTACATATAATGATAGAAGATGTATAGAGATACAGGAATAGGTGGTTCATAAAAATTGTGGGGTCCACGTTCGCGGCTGGTCCACAAAGTATGGAAATAAAAAAATAAAAAATAAAAAAAAACGTTTACAAGTGTTTTGATATAGATGTACATTGGAATGCTTTGATAAGTATGTTTTAACTTTAATAGGGATGGTATAATAAAATTGTGGGGTCTGCGTTCGTGCCTGGCCTCTATAGAATGGAAATAGGCACACACTTTAATAAAGACTTTTCATATCTATCTGCGTAAGTATACTTTGATAATTATGTATCAGTTTGAAGAAATATGGTACAATAAAATTATGGGGTGTTTGTTCGCGCCTGACCTCCATAGAATGGAAATATGCCACAACATTTAACAAGGTTTTTTAATATAGATCCACAGAATATTGTGATAAGTGTTGCAGTGTGAACATGTATGGTATAATAAATTATGGGTTTTATCTATTTTATTTTTACTTTCATCATATTTTGCTTTGGTTCTGATACCCCCGAATTCGAAGCTATCTCTCTACAACCCTTCCTTTTCATAACCTATCATACTTTAATAAATCAGAGTCCATTTTCTGTGGGCTGGTTTTGAACCCAATCAACGACGGGTACTTTTGATAGTACATATATAAAATGACGTAGATTTTAGTTGGATTTTTGTGAAAAGATATGATAATTTGGCAGTTAGAGATTTTGAAGTGAGAGGGTGCTGACGTCAGAAGATCCGGCTCGAGTCGGACTGTGATGGTTTCCAGTAGAGGGGATGAAAATGCCTTAGTCTAGGACAAGTGCCAGCTTCCCAATTGAGAAAAACATCGGAAATAAAGCTTGCTGAATAAAATATAACTCGAGGTCTGTCATTTTCTGTGGAAGAGTTTCCATTGCAGCTTTTAATCAAATGAGATCAAAAATGGACAGATGTGTTCCGATGTTCGGATTTTTCCACATGTTAGAAAAGTATTCTTCGTCTTTTTGTATTTTAAAAGTATTTATGTATTAGCTTGCCGCGTTATAAACAATAATTTAATGTACATACAGACACAGCCACAGCCAACTTTCAATTAGGTGATCACAACGCTAGACGGTCATAGAGGAAAACAGTTATATACACACGCCATATAGTTGACTGTGACATGTATATAAAAACGTATACATACTCATTACATCTATATGGGCCACCACAGCGCTACATATATACTCACAAGCACAAACGCCACGTATATATACCTATATATATATATATATATATATATATATATATATGCTTTATATATGTATACTTTATATATATAAATACACACATATATATACGCACACACATATGCATATATATGTATATATATATATACGCACACACACATATATATGTATATATAAATATTTTTATAGTAATATAGCTAGAGAAAAATGTCTGTCTTGTTCCAATCTATATAATTATAAAACTCAAATTAACTTGTAACCCAACACCCGGTTTCCGACTACCGGTTGCGTATATAGACTTAAACCTATAGCAGCGTAAACAAATAAACACAAATCGCGACTTTTGCAGAATTTGACCTGCGCACTGAATTATTAACGTTATCATTTAAACCTTATTATTTAACATGGGAAGAGTGGGGATGTTTTTCAACTATTCTGTATTACAAGTATACGTTCGCAATTTTCTTACAAATAAATCATCTTTGACCTGTTGACAACGTATTGTTTTACTGTTTACGTTTTCAGCGTCCCATTTTTTTTCACGCTTTAATTATCCAAATTGTTAGCACTTCTTGTTTTTTTTACGTCGTTCTTCTCCGTATTACGTTTAAGTTATTTTAACGCAATTTTCTTACAAATAAATTTTCTGAAACCCGTTCACAACCATATATATATATATATATATATATATATATATATATATATATATATATATATATATATATATATATATATATATATTGTTATATATATATATATATAAATGTTTAAAATGTGGAATGGTTAGCCCACTTAAACATGATCGATGATGAAGGGAAGTTCTATCACGGTTTCTCCATTGCTTCGATTGTTTACGAACCCACCCGTGTGCCTGACACTGACGACCAATATGCAAGTCTCCTAGACCTTTTTCTTACAACTTGCTCTGAACTATGTTCATCTTACATTCTGTCCCCACTGGGATCTTTCGACCACTCTGTTGTATCAGTTAAGACAAAAATTAAATGTAATAAGTTCTTAGATGTACCTCCTCATCTTACAATATATCGATACTCTATGGGTGACTGGGATATCTTCCATATATTTATATCAGAGCTATCTCTGCTGTCAATGTTTAAAAAGGATGTGCCCTCTACAGTATCAGACCTGACAGAATGGTTAAATGTTGGTATAGACCGTTTGATACGCTCGAAAACAGTTCCAGCAAAAACCTAACAGCCAGCTGTGGTCCTCTCCATTACACACAGAAATCACTTTTTCATTGCTTACAACGTAATAGAGGTACTGAGATTAAGGCTGCTTTCAGGACTGCCTGCAATCACTGTAGAAAAGTAATAAAAACCGCGAGAGATTTGTATGCTCAGTCCGTCAAGTCCAGAGTAGCTGAGCAGCGGCTTGATTCTCACCAGTTTTGGTAAATAACAAACAGAATCCTTATCAGAATTGTGTGTTCCATCGCAATTATCATCAATGGACCTGCGGTAATCTTATAAGCCTCAGACAAAACCAAGAATTTTGCAGCTAATTCTACCCTTTGCGAGCAAATCGGTTTTCAGCCAGAAATGTGGCTGTCAAGGGGTGAAAGTTCAACGATTTGACCCTTGAAAACTCTACAAAACTCTTCCACCAATTTTAGGTCTAAGCACTTGAAATTTTAGACATGAATCAAATTTGTAATTAGATTAGAGCCCAAAAGAATAAATATTAAGGGGTCAAAATTGCGGTCAAAGTGAACAAAATTTAGACCTTGTAGACAATTTCTGGTCTTAACATTTTAAAGTTTTAATAAAGTGTATTCAGACATAGAGCAAGATTTTTCATCGATTATTGGCCGGAAATTTGGCTGCCAAGGCATCCAAATACAAAAGATTTGACTCTTGCGATCTCCAGCAAACTATTTAGCCAATTTTGGGTCTAAACATTTGATATTTTAGATAAATTATATTTAGACATGCAGCAATCTTTTTACTTAGTTTTAAAGCGAGAGATTTACTGCCAAACGGTCAAAGTTGAAAAATTGACCTTTGCAGACTCTACCAAAATCCTCCGCCAATTTTGGGTCTATACACTTGAAATTTTATAAAATGTAATAGACAGGGTTTTAATGAGCAAAGCCTCAAGAAAATATTTTCAAAGATGCTGTGCTCGGGTATTGCAGTTATGATAAGCTCAATAGGTGTAATTACCTAGAGTTATATAAATAGTAAATGTGAGATATTAATAATTGTGAAATTATCAATACGAGCGTAATATAAATTTTATTTTATGTTTCCTCCTATGAAAACTTGATTAGTAATGTAACAATTTACTATCTTTCAAGTTTTATATATATATATATATATATATATATATATATATATATATATATACTTCTATAAATTCGTGTCTCTTTTGTGTGTATTGATATTCATATTAAAACCCTTCTTTTCTATTTATTTAAAAAGAAAATACAATTTTCTTATATACGGGTCGTAGAATTGCATCCACTAGCAAAAGATCTAGTTAATTTTCATATTCTTTTAAACATTCATTTTAATTAATTCCCTATTAGTTTTTTGGGTTTTCTTATGGAATGATCATCTTTAGTCAACTATTACGTGTAATTTTATTCATGCAAATATTCTACAGGATTTATACTTGCATAATATTTGTGTAAAAAGTGTGCAGTAAACACAAAATTGTTTCCATATATATTTATATATACCTATATATTTTTGTTTTTCTATCTATCTATCTATCTATCTATATCTATATATACATATATATATATATATATATATATATATATATATATATATATATATATATATATAGGAGTGAACGTGTCTGTGTTTGTGCCTGTGTGTATGTGTGGGTGTCTGTGTACATTTCCCTAGGCAATAACTCTGTCAATTTTAAGTCCACAGACTCGAAATTTGATATACAGAGTACTGAGATTTTGGAAAACCGACGTGATATGTTTTTGGCCAGAAATTTGGTGATTAAGGGGTCAAAGTGCCACGATTTGACCTTTGAGAACTCTACCAAACTTCTCCGACAATTTTGGGTCTACGCACTTGAAATCTTAGATATAGGTTCCTTGGACATGGATCTAACTTAATAACTTGATCTAAGCCCTAAATAATAAATTTAAGGGGTCATAATAGGGGGCAAAGTTAAAAAAAATTAACCTCTGCGGTCTCTTCCAAATTACTTAGACAATTTCTGGTCTAAATATTTGAAATTTTACAGAAAGGTTTTCAGAGATAGGGCAAGCTTTTTCATCAGTTTGGGTCGAAAATGTTTAGTTACCGATATATAAATGTATGTATGTATGTATGTATGTATGTATGTTTGCATGTGTGCCTTAAACTTTCAATATAGGCGACGGATTTTACTGAGATCAGTATCGTTTTAAAGTTCGACCTTTCATACGACGAATATCGAAAAATTGGCTAAAAACATGATTATCTTCACCTTCAACTAGGCACTTTTCTACAGGGGTGGGTCACTTTTTTCGCCGATATTTTTAAAGTTATCCTCTCCTTTAGATTGTCTAGCCTTACTTTTAAAAAAAATATCCTTCTGGTTTGGCGGTGGTCGTAATAGCATAAACGTTAGGTTTTACTCCGTTCTTTTCCTACTTTGCGGTACGGGTTCGAGCCTGCCTTCCTACTACCACTTTTTTTCTGCTCAACATACACATCCAAACACCCGGTCAACACTGGGCTGAAATGCTAGTACATATATATATATATATATATATATATATATATATATATATATATATACTTCTGTAGAAATATATTTGCTTATAATGTATACCAATCCTTATTTAAGAAGCTCAATGTAATTACGGAGCAATATATTGAAACAATGACAAAAAACTATATCCCAAAATTCATGATGTTGACGATTTTACTATTTATTCCTTTTATTCAGTTGACATTTACAATTCTTGACATTATCTGTTTCAGCATGTTGATTTTCTGAAAGTTTCCTTAAGGCTTTGCTATAAAATTTTAATATCGTTTGGAATTATGACAGATTGATATCGGCCACTCTGAGCTCCTGTCAGATGTTCTCTATTCCAATATTTTGGCTCACAAACTATCAGTTATTCTTCTATCACATGCATTGCTTCTACAGAATGTTTACTTGGATAATATGTGTGTGTTTGAATCCACATGAGCACGTGTACTTAAGGAAGTTGAAACCGTTGACATAGTTACTCCTTCAAGTACATAATATCGTTTTAAGGATAATTCCTAATAGGAGAATATAAAGCTAACGAATGCAAACAAAACCATCAACAAACAACTAAATCGCCAGTCTAATTACATTGCCTCATGATATCATTTTTTTTTAACTTCTCTCGTTTACCCATTCACTTTGTTTTGCTCAGTATAATTTTAAGTTTTGTCGGTAAACATCGTCATGCCTCAGTACTGTACGTGTACACTGCGGTTAAAACCCATGACTCCGTAAAATCAAATTCATTCTCTGAAAACATGCTCATTATCTGTGCTGATACAATTATACTTACATATGGGTAACGAGATTTAACGCCTTTTCCTGGTATTCGCTAGCATATAATCATATAATCAGCAGTGCCCAAGATTTCCTTTCTTTCTCGATAACTGGAATTTACACGCTGATGGACTCATACAGAAATGGCGGGAAAACATTTTTCTAACAGTGTTAATGGCGGGAAAACATTTTTCTAACAGTGTTGATGTACATTCAATGGCAAGATAAATGATCGTAAATTTATTTTCAAACATTTTTAGTCGTTGACCTAAATCGGGTGCAGAGTTCTCAAATTTCCAATTTAGTTTTAACTCATTACCATGAGAACTGGTGTTTGACATTGGTTCTTTCCTGAGTGCTGGCGCATAGTTTTAATAAAAATAATCTAGTTCGAAATCTGATCATATATATTGAATTTTATTAAATTAGAGATGCACACGTTCGCTCAACAGCTATGCCTTTATCCTTGTAAGAAAAAATACGCATACCTTTATATACATATTGTTTAGGGAGACAGATGCAAACGCACGTTTCTCCTTCGCGATTGGTTTTATGCTTATATGAAATAATTTGACTCTTTCTCCTCTGTCATATTTATAGGAAAGAAAGAGTAAACACCTCCCTCAACAGCTATGCGTTTGGCATTGTAAGACAAAGTAATACCTGCTTTCAATTGCACAGGTGTAACGTGACATATGCTGTATAATATACTGATTGTTTTGGCAAGCTTTTTTGCCGTTTCCTTTCTAAATTGTTTTCTTATAGAAACAGTACTTAACTTTTATGTTCTTTCTGATTCATCATTCACTCTTACGTTAATCATAAATTATTTACTAATTATTTTTTATTACAACTCACGCGATCAGTTGTAAAATATCACAGTGCAATGAAGTTGTTGTTTCTTCTTTTTCTATCTACGCGTTGCTATTATATAGTAAGGAGTAAATTTTATATTTCTATTTTAGGTCATTTTACTTTACTAATACATTTACTTATACTCCTTTGTAGCAATTAAGCAAGAAAATAGTATTGTAGCTGTTTTTTTTGTCATAATTCGATAACACAAAAAGTATGTGCATTTCGTATGTCAGAGAAATAACATTCCATTTTAAAATCTTTTAATCACAAGTTTATGATTATCTCGCAAAAAAGAAGATTTTTATAGCCATTTATTAAAATAATCTAGATTTTCTATTCTTTCTCTTTTTCCACAAATAGCTTAGGAATTTACAATCTACGGTCGAGTATTTAGTTCTCTCCCAACGCAACAACTGCAACAATAGGGTCGAAAAGCATGATTCAAAAAGTCAGCATACTTGACAGGGCGCATCAGGCGATTAGCAATAAACTAATCTCTTCTTAAAGAGAGATTCAAAGCCTCGGAGGATAGACCTCTAAGAACTGCAAAGAGACACTATTACGCAGCAAGCAATATGAAACATGCAACTAAAGGAATTGTCTAATCGCTGTCAGTTTTTGGAGTCCGAAGATAAAAATCCGAACCATGAATGCCGTCCTTTTTTTTATATATAACGGTGAAAGGTAAATAATTACATATGCGACATATCTAACATTTCATTTTTCGAAAAAAATATATATATAATTATCACATATACGTAAAAATGTAACTGTTTAATACTAGTTGATAGCAGTACGCTTTTGGATAAAATTGTAGATACATAATAATCGTAATATATACTGCTGTCCACTGATTATATCTCAAACTCATGAAAAAAAAACAATTGTAAAAAAAATATATACATTACGTCACCGTTGATGCCACTTCGAACATATGCAACGAGGACAGATTAAGAAATTGTGGATTTGAGTCATAACCTCTTAACTATTTATAGGAGGTTAAAGCGATAAACGTCAAGTGAATTTCTTCGTAGGTGGTGATATCAATTCAGTGCTTGGAAAAAAGCTCCGTAAGGATTCCAAGTTTGCTCGTAAACATACATTTGCGCGTTTCAGTCGACGATGGTTATTATGTTATGCCTCATATCATTGAGGTTGAATCAAATCTCTGTAAATGAGCAGCTTTCGAGGGGCGTGCAATAAGTAATGCCCCTGACCCACTTCCCATATTAGTAGAGCAACGAATCTTGGCACAGTTATTAGTCTTTCTCTACATAGGAACCAGCCAGAGTTATGCATTTCTCCCATCGTTTAATGCAGCTCTGGATACCGTTTTTGAAGAACAACCCAGGTTGGTCCTCCAACCACGACGTGACTTAAGAAATCAAGGCTGCATCATCTGGGAAACGCTTTACTTTCAAAAACAACTTCATGGCTGGGAGGAGGTGAAAGTCAGAGGGTGCTTCTAATCTGGCGACATGTGAGTTGTGGACCGGTTTCCATTTTTTTTAGTTGATTGAATTTACGCGATGGTTCACTTCTTTATAATTATTCTAAAATTTTGCCAATCGAATAAAGATATATATATATATATATATATATATATACATATATATATATATATATATATATATATATATATATAGTAGTCGGGATTAAAGTCACTGCGCAGTGCAACAGTAACTTCGCCATTTTAATATAAAATATCATTTATTTTCGGAAGTGAGCGTACTTTATTAATTCTCGCTTAATTGCGTAGTGTAAAGGTTCGATGTGAATTTGGATTTATTTATGTATGAAAAATAATGTCGCCTCAATCAAAATAAACGGATTGAAAAAAAAAACATTAAAATATTTTAGGGTGGCTTATGCTGCACCCTCTCTAGATGTACAGAGATAGCTAAAGAGATAGCAGGTGAGTGCAATAAAAGCATTTTCGTGACATAATGAAATGCGTCCTCCATTAAAGAGGCAAGAGATCATTTCAAATAAAGCTGATGAATACGATAAAATATAAGTGACTGATGAAATTACGAGAGGTTAGCACGTCAGACCTGTGACTGCTAAATAATTTGGGTAGTGCCAACGCGTCATTGCTGGGATTGATATAATATTTTCGCTAATGATGACGTCATAGTGACGCAATAGTGAGTGTTTGAACCCAAAATTGTCGGAGGAGTTTCGTAGAGTTATCAAAAGACAAATCGTTGAACTTTGAACTTTAACAGCCTAATTTCTGGCCGAAAACCGATCATATAGGTTTTCCAAAATCTTAGTACCCTGTCTATGAAATCTCAAGTCTGTAGACTAATAATTGACTTTTATAGATATACTAGCATGGGTGCTCGGCGTTGCCCGGTTATTTCGAGATGTATGTTGAGCAAAAGAAAGTGATCAATTTTTTTTTAACTTTGACCCCTATTATCACCCCTTAATTTTTTTGTTGTTTTTGGCTCAAATTCAGTTATTAAGTTAGATCCATGTCCAAGTAACATATACCTAAAATGTCAAGTGTTTAGACCAAAAATTGTCAGAGGAGTTTGGTAGAGATCTCAAAGGTCAAATCGTTGACCTTTGACCCCTTAATCGCCAAATTTCTGGCCGAGCACCGATCACGTCGATTTTCCCAAATCTCATTACTCTGTATATCAAATTTCGAGTCTATAGACTTAAAATTGACAGAGTTATTGCGTAGGGAAATGTACACACACAGACACAGAGATACACCGATACACACACAGACAGGCCGACAGGCACTTTTACTTTTATAGATATATAGATATATAATAATAATAATAATAATATTAATAATAATAATAATAGTAATAATAATAATAATAATAGTAAGTGATAAATAACCTAAAAAAAGTGCTTAATACTGTTGTAAAGCAAAATATAAGTTGACATATTTACGGTCTTACGAAATTATCGGATCATTAATTCGATTCCGGTAGCAGAAACATGTGTAACTAAGAAGGTAAAAAGCGGTATATATATATATATATATATATATATATATATATATATATATATATGTGTGTGTGTGTGTGTGTGTGTGTGTGTGTGTGTGTGTGCGCTATACACACATGTGCATATGATAATATAAAAGTAACACATTTATATTAATCGGATATATTCATATAAAATTAGATTTCCGAGGTGAGATGAAACTCGATATTACTCGATATTTAATAGTGATTTTAACTTTATGCCAGTGTTATTTTCTGTAAAATTGACATTAAATCACAGTTTAATGTAAGTCTTATTTGTAACTTGATATACATGTGTGTGTTGTGTATCATTCATTTAGAAATCAGAAGATAATTGTTTGCATTTGTTTCCTCGAAATCCTCTAAGTAAGAATTCTTTCTAGAAAAACATCGGGTATTATAAATGGGATCCGGTGAATGTGACATACATCCCTAAGTAAGAGTGTTCATATGGAACGCACTCGATTCAAAATTGCCTGTCTGCTCATAACCTTAATAATAAAGACACCACCACTTCGCATATGCGTGTGTGCGTGCATATGGAGATACGTGTATTAATATACCATTAAAATTACTTGAAAATTGAAACTAATTATACACGATATATTAAAGTCTACGCCAAATGATTTAAAATTTCAATCTCCGGTATGTGTAAAAACATAAAAAAATCAGCATCGCTCACCTATTAACACATTTTCCACTCAAGCGAAGACCATAAACTTAAGCAATTTGGAAACATCAACTCTAATATTTATTCGATTTCTATTTTCTATCTCTATTTCTTCCTAATCCGTCGTAAGGATTGATTCATCAGTAAACCATCAGAACTCGTTTGACTGGGCACTTTTATCTACTTTACACGCTACGAAGTGTATGAAATAGAAATTATTTTTAAAAGTTAGTACGAAATCTCGAGTTTAACATAAAGTTTCTTAACATAGGTCAAATAAGAATACCATTTAAGATTGTAAAGGAAGGTAAAATAATCCAATTAATCTAAATTGGCAATCATCATCTAAAAAATTGCGATACATTATTTTTTTTTAATCTCCGCCATTTTGGGTTTCTAGTTACAAATAACAAGTGTGCTAAACAAGAATTATCCACTTGTTGGTTATCAACATAAAATAATAAAAATGTGTTGTGGGGTTTGTAGCTAATTTCAAAACAAAATTTTAAATAAATTCAGTACTAATTTTATTACAATGTATTCTCTTACGAAGAATATTTTCAATTTGAAAACCAACTGATAAGTTCACAATAGGTTTTGACATAAAGTAGATGATATTCTTTTCTAATTCTTGCAACCTTTTTTTCATATAAGTTGTTAGTCTTTATCTGCTTTATCGTTATTTTCATGATAAGTGGAAAACTAGGTTGTAATTTATTGTCCTTTCCCTGTAAAACATTCGCAACTAACATTCGTCTAACTACAACCACTGTCAACAATTTCTTTCACGTTCTACCTGTGCGTAAATCTAATTGCACAATTCACGAATAGAAGTTTTTTCTAGAACTGCTCTACCTTGTAACTCTATACCATTTTCAAGTCTAACGTAAATAAGTTCTTGTTGACACCATTTCATTAAAAAAAAAGAAAATCAAAAATGTCCACCCCATGTCCAAAACTACTTGTAATTAGGCTGTCTTGCTGACCACCTTACACTCATCAACCCTTATCCTCGAGTGGACTCCTCTTCTTGATAGTTTGTGATTCCCTTTAAAAATGAACTTAATATTTACAGTAGTATTTTAAAGATGTCAAAACTCTTTTCTTTGCTATGATGTATAATATCAAATGAAACTCATTCAAAATTTAAGATATGCATAGTCAACAAGACTTAAAATATTGATCAACAATATTTGAACACAGAACAAATTTATATTTCATTTCAATTGTATTCTGCAAGATATCATGCAAAATAAAAGTTCAACTTCACGAATTTTATACCCAGAAATAAAGAGAGTATATGATAAGTAGCGAGAATGTAGTTTTAAAAGTACATTTTATAGTTAAGATACTTAACACTGTAAAATTGAGTTGTATACAATATTCTGCAATCTTGGACACCATAATATTAATATAGAAAATTGTGATATAATGTTTATTGTTCTATACAAGGTGGTTGTCGTTCTAGAGATCAGCCTTGACAGGCGAATGAATATAATCGAAGATGTCATCACATATTTTAAGAATATTGTACTATGTTGAATATTCAAACTGCTATTTTTATGTTCGGTGCTATTTAAACAAATGTTTGGCCGATATACTCTACGACATTGTTAAAGCGCATCTACTCGAACACGGGAATCTATACAGGCTATTTAGCTTTTAATACGTATCTGGGCACGTGATGCAACATAAAAAAAACTTTTGAGTGACAATAAGTTCTAAGTTACAGTCTTTTGGGGATTTTTTTTTTTTTTTTACAAAGCGATTACCACATATCAAGGTCTGGAGGGCAGTAAAGGATAAGGGTTAATGTGTGTATTGTAAGCATTTGGGGCAGCTGCGTAATAGGCATTTATAGAAAGAATTTGGCCTGGTCAGATCATTTACGAGGACGGCTGAACATACAGCAAATAAAGGATGGCGTTAAAATTAACTCAAAACAACGCCTAGAACTAACGCAACTTTAACGAAAACAATTAAAAAGTGAGAAGAAAATAAAAGCGTTACAAACAGGGAAGGATTATAAGAAAGTTATTTTTTAAATGCAAACAAACATTGATGACTTTTTAGGAAAAAAGCATAAAACAATTTCAACTTCAGCCGCAAGTTTAATTGACAAATACAAAGTTGGTCTATAACATCTTCAAACATTTCATTTTTTAGTATAAACCTAAAAATAGCCAATTGGCAGAACTTGGGCAACAAAATCGGAATATCATCTAGAAAATAATCAGGTATATTACTGAAGAAATTCAGGCTTTAAACTTAATTGTAAAAGACTGTACGTATGGTTCATGTCATGCAAAGTCGAAGACATACTCCTAAACGCAACTAAAACTAGTAAAAAAAAAAAAACGTCAACTGGATGAAACTAGCGACACATAAGAAGCAGCCGATCGATATCATTTTAGACTTTTAACAAAGTCGGATAGAAAGAGAAAATAGACTGACCCACTGGCAATCAACCCGTATCGAAAAGTATTCACATTCTTTTTTACGGTGCAAAAAAATTGTAAGAATGTATTGTAGTTACGCATTATACATCCTTCCAGAACGTTATAAATAGATGGAAAGGTTTATCCTCTGATTCCTCTCGTAGTATTGACACTAAATATTACAACACTGATTTACTACTATGCATCTTTATTGTAATTAGAGATAATTTTTTAAACCATATTCATGTCCGAGTCTTTCTTAGTGAACTTTCCGGGCAACAACAAGAAGAATATGCATATATATATATATATATATATATATATATATATATATATATATATATATATATATATATATATATATATATATATACTAGGATTTCAGCCCAGCGTTGCCCGGATGTTTGAAGGTGTACGTCGAGAAAAAAAAGATAAAAAACGGTCAATTTTTTTAACTTTGACCCCTATTATAACCCCTTAACATTTATTGTTTTGGGCTCAAATCAAGTTATTAAGTAAGACCCATGTCCAAGGAACCTATATCTAAAATTTCAAGTGTTTAGAAGTTTAGTAGAGTTCTCAAAAGTCAATTCGTTGAACTTTGACCCCTTAACAACAGAATTTCTGGTTGAAAACCGATCAGAAAATTTTTTCCAAATCTCAGTACACTGTATATCAAATTTCGAGTCTGTAGCCTGGAAAATGACAGAGTTATTGCGTAGGGAGATGTTCACAGACACACAGAGAGACACACACACGTTCACTTTTATAGATATACTAGCATGGGTGGCCGGCGTTGCCCGGGTGTTTGGAGGTGTATGCTGAGCAAAAAAAAAGACAGAAACAAAAGAACTAAAATGGATAAAATAGTCCTACTAATGCATATGAAATGTTATGCGTTTGTAATGAAATAATAAACAAGGGAAAGAACTAATAAAAAAAACTATTGACAGATGACAATGTCAATGTACTTTCCAATATTTTGAGTCAAATTACGGAACTTTAGAATGTATTGAATTGAATCCATTTTCTACAAGGATCTAAAGAAGGAGATAACGTATGACTAGTAGCCTGGTTTGAAACAATCGTGGCGTATAGAAACATAGAACAATTATTGAAAGCTACAAACCGATCAGGCATGTTCTGCAAACATGTATAAGAAAATAGGAGTAGTAGAAAATGAAGCCAATAAACATTTTTTTTTCGTGAAAGTTATAGTTGTTCATAAAATATATTAAAATATATTCAAAAAGACTTTACTTTAATAAAAAGATGAAAAAATTGGATTTCATTTTCCGGTCATAGTTGAGATCACAGCAGTTATCGATGTTTTGAAACAGAAATTTTAACTTCTCTTGTGATTTGGCGACTCTTGCTAGATTCGCAATAGTTAATCGTATGTACCTCAATAAAACCGTTCGTCTTTCAGAACGATGGAGACCATTTGAATATGAAGGATTAATCTAGGGGTGTTTAAAGAGATCTGGTTTGCGATGTCGGTTATAATCTAATCGGCCCAACTAGTCTGATCCAGTAGCAGGATAAGATCAAGAATACTGGAGGCCAAATCTCGAGTATCTTCAAATTGTCACTTTGCTCGTACGGCCCATGATCAAACTCTATTAATAGAATTTTTGTCCATCATTTAACTCGCGTTCAAAAAAGCATTTTTACAAATGTAATATAAGATCAATAGGTCAGAGAATTTCACTAAACATATTCTTTTTTATGCTACGTTAACATTTTATTTACCTCATTTACGTATATATTATTTAGAAATTAATTGGCACACAAAAGAGTTTATTCGCGATAACAAAAACCGAAACTCAGGAAACAGCAACTCAAATGATATAAAAGATTCAACTAAGAAATTGTAAGTGCGCAGTAGTTAATTTTATTGTGTATAAGAAAATAAAGTAAGTTAGTTTTTCATAATAATATAAAATCGCGGTGGCCGAAAGAAATTCCACAGTTACTTTTTATTTATTGAAATCAAGTTTAAAAAATTATTACAACATTCTAGAATTTTAAAAGTACAGTGAAAATGTTGATGTGTAGATTTAATATTAGCCACCAGACTCTATTTCGGCATATTTGCATGTCCATATGTAATATGGCTTATAAAGATTACACAGTCTACTGTCTTTAGCCGCAAAGCGCTCGTGGCGAGACAGTTATAAGTGCTGAGTGATAATCTTTTCTAATAGAACGCTTGTCGTGACTGAAGGTTCAATCATCAATACATGTGATGCTTCAAATGAGTGCACGCTTTAATCTGTCAAAACTCACTAAATATGAGCAAGTTACGTTTGTGGATTAAATAAATGGCTTTGTTACAAAATTCTGCAAGTATTGTCGAGTATGACATAAAGACTCCCGTGTTTGAGAAAACACATTTGAAAAATTTCAGGGGTTACATTGGCTGGAACGTGTATGAGAAACAACTAAAATGAAAAAGAAATTAAAAATAATCCGAATAATATAAATTTGAAATCGTATCTTACTAAAAAATCTCTGCTTTTGTAGATGAATTTCTACAAAGCCACCATTCGCCCATACGTTGTGCATCGTTAGCGTATCCGGTGTGATGCATCAACCACTCTTCTCTCCCTCTTAAAAAGGGTATCAAAATAGTCCCGAATTTAATAGGTTCCTCACTATCAACCAATGTTGTATATCTTGTGCTTCTTTACAAATATTTTAGTAGAATGTGCTCTGATGAATTCATTGCACCTCTACCATCTCGATGCACATAGCCTGGACACACCCGACATCTCATTTGTTCATTGTACAGGTCTCTTGTGCCGGAAAAAAATCTAATTTGTTCTTACACCGGACTGATGCTGCTTGCTCCTCTAGCTGTACTGCAGAAGTTTAAATGTAATGTAAACATATATCCCGCGCATAGTCTTACATAGTCACTTGTATGTATGGTCCGAAATGATAATTCTTACGTGCAAGTAGCAATATACTTTATTTAAGGTGACCAAGAGTAAATAACATTATTAATAAATTGACGTATCATACAAAGGAATGTCCTTCGGCATGATACTGGGAACCTTCCTCAGCAGTATAGAACTGTTGTTTATAGTTGACATTGTACTACCGGTAGAGTGAAATTAACACGAGAAACCTTTTTTCTTCATTTATAGGTGTTTGCTATTTGTTTATGTACAACGCCATGAAATGACTTGTTTATAAAATGTTCTAATTAATCGGTTCAAATCTGTCATGGCATTCATACACACACACACACACACACCCACACACACCCACACACACATATATATATATATGTGTGTGTGTGTGTGTGTGTGTGGTGTGTGTGTGTTTCTTCATCTATATACATATATGTGGGTGGGCGTGTGTGTGTGTTTGCGTATGCATCTAATCACATAAATTATTGTACGAAGATATAATTTTATGCGTAAATTTTCAGTATTTACTTCAAAATGCTCAATACATAGGTAGCCTGACAGATTCTCACGGGAATGAAACGCGGAATATAATGTGTAGATTATTTGCCATATATCTCTTCATAACTTACTATATATGTATATGTGTGTGTATGTGTGTGAATATATGTATTTATATGTGTAACGCTTATACATGTATCTATATAATAACATGATGTCGATTTTAAATGAGAAAAGAATACTTCCTAAACAAATCTTCCATAGTCCCAAGCATGTTCTGCGAAACTATGCGTACATTACATCCCCGTTTAAGATTATATTTATTCCGAACAAAAGATCTCTTTTCAAAATACGTATTCTCACAAACGGGGTAGCAAATAGTTACACTCTCTATAAATTAGGTCTTCTCACTATCCCCACTCTTGCGTGGACATTCCTTAAATCTTATTTTACACAATCACTTCATATTTCATTTCTAACATAATACTCATCCATACATACTATATTAGATTTCTAAAATAATAAAATATTAATTTCTACTTTACGTCATTATTGAATTCGAAGAATAAAGGATTGTCAAAATGCTAGGTCACCAGGACTTAACTCATACTATTAACAATATTTTAATTATTCTTCAGAATACTTGATAACCATACAGAATAACTCTGACAATATTTAACATAGCATTTTACACTGAATTAAGCGTATTATTTTTTTTTTATATATTCATGAAAATTCGCGGATGTTTACACATACAGCATTATATTCTTTATATTTTTAAATTTAATACAGAATCATTCCCTATATTAATTTATTAATGAATTTTGCTTAGATTTTTTTTGCTGCTTTCATATATGTTCTATGCTGGATTCAAATCATAATTTCTATATTTTTCTAACAAGTGTATGGGAGTTTTAATAATACTATTAGATAAATTTAAAAAAGCATAGTATATATTATATACATAGTTATATGTTGAGAGTCAAAGTAAGATAAAACTTTGTCAGATTAATTAAATAAAATAATAATAATCATAATTATTTTATCAATTATAGACAAGGCAATAAAAAAGTATCAAACAAACCATCTGAGTCATCCTTATACTTTTATATTATTCTGATACTTTTATATTATTCTTATACTTTTATATTATTCTTATACTTTTATATTATTCTGATACTTTTACATTATTCTGATACTTTTATATTATTCTCATACTTTTATATTATTCTTATACTTTTATATTATTCTTAAACTTTTATATTATTATTATACTTTTACATTATGATTATACTTTTATATTATTCTTATACTTTTATATTATTCTGATACTTTTATATTATTCTTATACTTTTTTATTATTCTTATACTTTCATATTATTCTCATAGTTTTACATTATTTTTATACTTTTATATTATTCTTATACTTTTGTATTATTCTTATACTTTTATATTATTCTTATACTTTTATATTATTCTCATACTTTTATATTATTCTTATACTTTTATATTATTCTTATACTTTTACATTATTCTTGTACTTTTACATTTTTCTGATACTTTTATATTATTCTTATACTTTTATATTATTCTTATACTTTCATATTATTCTTATACTTTTATATTATTCTTATACTTTTACATTATTCTTATACTTTTATATTATTCTTATACTTTTATATTATTCTCATACTTTCATATTATTCTTATACTTTTATATTATTCTTATACTTTTATATTATTCTTATACTTTTACATTATTCTGATACTTTTATATTATTCTTATACTTTTATATTATTCTTATACTTTCATATTATTCTTATACTTTTATATTATTCTTATACTTTTACATTATTCTTATACGTTTATATTATTCTTATACTTTTATATTATTCTCATACTTTTATATTATTCTCATACTTTTACATTATTCTTATACTTTTACATTGTTCTTATACTTTTATATGATTCTTATACTTTTATATTATTCTTATACTTTTATATTATTCTCATACTTTTATATTATTCTTATACTTTTATATTATTCTTATACTTTTATATTATTCTCATACTTTTATATTATTCTTATACTTTTATATTATTCTGATACTTTTATATTATTCTTATACTTTTATATTATTCTTATACTTTTATATTATTCTTATACTTTTATATTATTCTCATACTTTTATATTATTCTCATACTTTTATATTATTCTAATACTTTTATATTATTCTTATACTTTTATATTATTCTTATACTTTTATATTATTCTCATACTTTTATATTATTCTTATACTTTTATATTCTTCTCATACTTTTATATTATTCTTATACTTTTATATGATTCTTATACTTTTATATTATTCTTATACTTTTATATTATTCCTATACTTTTATATTATTCTTATACTTTTATATTATTCTTATACTTTTATATTATTCTTATACTTTTATATTATTCTGATACTTTTATATTATTCTTATACTTTTATATTATTCTCATACTTTTATATTATTCTTATACTTTTATATTATTCTTATACTTTTATATTATTCTCATACTTTTATATTATTCTTATACTTTTATATTATTCTCATACTTTTATATTATTCTTATACTTTTATATTATACTTATACTTTTATATTATTCTTATACTTTTATATTATTCTTATACTTTCATATTATTCTTATACTTTTATATTATTCTTATACTTTTATATTATTCTTATACTTTGATATTATTCTTATACTTTTATATTATTCTCATACTTTTATATTATTCTTATACTTTTACATCATTCATATACTTTTATATTATTTTCATACTTTTATATTATTCTTATATTGCCCTTATGCTTAGATACAAGTGTGTGTATTTCCTCTATGCGCAATGTTTACGCAGTTTCTTGTCATATCGTTCTAAGAAGTTCTGGAGAAGTTAAGTAATTTAGCTTATTGAATTAATGTTTACACTTTGCAAATATAAATCACCCAGATGCTTACTTGATACTTTTATTTTCATCCACGACCTTTCTCAAACTGAATATATCTGATAAAACAAGGCACATTCTCTTAATCCCAATTCCATTCCCATTTTCCCCATGTAAATCTCATTTCTATTTAGTGGGCGATTTGCTTGTTTTAACTTTTGGAAGAAAAATACAAACAAACATAACACCTGAACGGTTTATAATTAAAAATATGGTGTGAGTGTTTTACTAACGATTTTGGTTTTGTCTTTTTTCACTACCCATGTCATTCCAAAAAATTTTACGACTACTTGTCCCCACAATTATAATGGCTATGTACCTAATTTGGTTGTAATGTAATTTGTTGATATTTTCTGCAAATAAATATTTCAAGGTGAAATATCTGTGGTCTGCATGAGAGCGAAATCAAACGTTTTGCTAGAAGTTTTAACTGGACAACAAAAGTTAAGAATATAAGAGGTTAAAAGAAAGAGAGTGAGAGAGAGAGAGAGAGAGCCAGGCAAGTAAATGTTAAAATAGTAGTATTGAAGTAATTATTAAAATATTATGAGCTAGCTACATAACATTACCTGTATCTATTCTCAAAAAATCCTGAAGTATGTTCGCTTCAGGAAAAAAAAGACTTTCGTTTAAATTTGAAAATATTAAAATCAATGCAATCTATTTCGTATTTCTTGTTCTGTTTTTAAGGCATACTTTTTTCATACGTTTATCGTTCGATTATGTTCAACAGTAAATTAATATTTACTGATTTGCATGTAAAACAATTTTGGAAAATAAGTAGATGTACAAAGCTTGATATTCTAAATACGACCTTCTTTCGCTTGATTTTCTTCATACGCCATGTCACTTCAATATCCTGGAATCTAGATGGTTAACAGCTTTCTGATACACTTACGTATTGCTTTACTAACAATTCTTCAAGCAAACTACCTTTTCATATTTATAAATGTGTATGTTCACATCGTGACATTTAGCTCATAGCGATTAAAACATTTACCATTTCTCGCGGGAAATCAGTTCAAGTAGTTAAAGAACGCAAGAAAGCAAATAATATGTCAGTCGACCACCTCAGACTTACTAAGCCGTCTGAAATTTATTAGAAAATAAAATTATAGTTAAGAATAGTTAACTATATATATTGTTTATGTAGGTCATTAGAAATACTAATAGTAAATTATACATGAGAAATTAAATTACTGGCTTACTTTAATGGTCGAGGATATTTTCGCCTCCCTACTTTTTCTTATTTCCTAGATAAGACGTTGCGAGACAATCTCTCCTTTTCTATCACTTTATGGTAGATGACTGAGCTTCAATCAATGGTAGTCACTATAAATTATTCAAACTTAATCCATCTAAAACTGTCAACAATTTTAGTGTACCTAAAAACTAAACGAACATTCTATTCAGATGTTTTTCGTATGAAATATATGTTTGCGGAACAACATACCATGGGATGCTAACTATAATCTGGTCGTTTTAAAGTTTAATTCAAACAAATTCTTATGGAGCTACCTCTTATACAATACACCCCTACCCAATTTGCACCATTTCTGATCATCATAGTGCTCTCTCATCTTCAAGAATGGCAGCTGTGCATTGGTAACAGTAACCCACAAGAAAAAAATCTTTAATCAGTATATGGATATTTCTTTAATCACTTAGTAAATAAGGGAAAGTTTTACGTGTGTTTGTGTGTTTGTATGTCTACAAAAAACTTTCGTCAGCCGCATCCAATCGGTACCACCTTACAGAATAGTGTCTCGGATGAATAATATGTGAAAAGTAGAATCGTGTATGTAACTGTACAATTTTTTCGAATGGAAGTTACTTTTTGCGTCTCGATGTTTGCATGTCAAGCACGCGAATCAAACTAGAATTATGTTTGAGCACGTTATTTTGCAGCGTCATGACATCATAAGCATCGTGGTCGTAACAGCAAACAGTTTAGTTAGTAACTTTTTTTCTCTGTCTTTTCCTATTTCCCGTTTCAGATTCGAGCCTACCCGCCCCGGCTCATTTTTATTTATTTATTTATTATTATTTTTTGCGGTCGCACGGGCATTCGCTGTTATTTGGATTTAAAAAAATATATATATATTTTTTTTTTTAGCGGAGTTCAAGCGCACGAGCAACAAAAAGTGCTCAATATCCGAAGAATGGCTATTTTTCTTCGTATCATTTCTGCCGAAA
This sequence comes from Euprymna scolopes, assembly GCF_053919585.1. Taxonomy (NCBI): domain Eukaryota; kingdom Metazoa; phylum Mollusca; class Cephalopoda; order Sepiida; family Sepiolidae; genus Euprymna; species Euprymna scolopes. Next base: position 129,696,518 of record NC_136486.1, on the reverse strand, counting down.
TATCTGGTGGGGAAGTTGTTCTTCCTTTTTCGGACGATTCCGTTCTTTTTTTTTAAATTGTTTTGAGGATATCGATGGAAGTGCTCAATTCTCATTGTATGTCAGTTGTGTCCAAACCGATTTTCATGTCCACTCTAGCAACGACGGGTATATATGCTCGTCAATTATATAAAGGAAAATCGTCTGTGTGCATGTATGTATTTTTATGTCTACTAAAAACTTTCGTCAGCCAAATCCGATCGCGTCGAAAGCGGTACCATCTGGAAGAGCAATGCATCGGGCTAATAATATGTTAAAATTAAAAAAAAACAAAAACATACCATTAATTCTATGGTTGGTTACTTGACCATTTTTTTGAAAGGGGTTAAAATTTTGCGTCGCACTTTCGCAAATCACACAGGTGTACCAAGCTGAAATATTGTTTAAAACGTTATTTTGTAGCATTATGATGTCATAATCAGTCGTGGCTTTAACAACTTGCGAGCTTGTCAGTCATTTTTCTCTTCTTTTCCTCTTTCGTGTTTCAGGTTCGAATCCAGCTTCTGTGGCTCATTTTTTTTTTCGGTCTCACAAGTACTCCATGTTATTTTGATTGAAAGAAAAGTTATTTTGATTCATTTGCTTACCTTTTAAGGGAGCGGCTGTTTCAGAACGCGGGCGACAAAAAGTGCTTATTTTCGTACCCTTCTGTTGAAATATCTGGTGGGGAGGGTCCTCATATTGTTTTTTGTGTGTTTGTTTTTTTAGCGATTCCGTTCTTTTAATTTTGCAATTGTTGTGGGGATGCTAAGTACTATTAGCGTAGCAGCTGTGTCCAAATCGAACTTCATGTCAACCCCGGCAATACCGGGTATCCAGGCTTATCTATGATATAAAGAAAAGTTATCTGAGTACCAGTGTCTGTGTTTCTTTGTCTGCTAAAACTGTTGACATCCGTACGTTTACCAGGGTTATTTTTTTCCTCTTTCACATTTCAGCTTCGAACCCAGTTGCAGTGGCTCATTTTGTTTCGGTCGCACAGGCACTCGCTGCTATTTTGATTGAAACAGAAGTTATTTTAATAAATTTGTTTGTTAGGGGTGTTCCAGTGCACGGTCAACAAATGCAAAGCTTCTCTTCAAATCCTTTTCTGCCGAAATATCTGGTGGGGAAATTGTTTCTCTTTTTTTGAGCGATTATCTTCTTTTCTTTTTGAAAATTGCGTGTGTGCTCAATGCTATTAGTATAACAGATGTGTCCAAACTGAGCTTTATGTCCACTTAGGCAACACAGGGTATCTATGCTAGACTATCATAAAAAGTAAAGTCGTCTGTCTGTAAGTGTGTGTGTGTGTGTGTGTGTGTGTGTGTGTGTGTGTGTGTGTGTGTGTGTGTGTGTGTGTGATTGCAAACTTTCCACAGCCGTATCGGACTGGGTTGAATCGATACCAACTGAAAAAGAAATGTTTCGGACAAATAATACGCTAAAACCATGACGAAAGATTTATACTGTTGTGGTAAACTGGAGAATTTTTCGAAAGGAGGAGTTCAAGTTTTCCGTCGCGATTTTCTCAAGTTATGCGCGCGTATAAAACTGAGACTGTTAAAAAAAAACTTATTTTCCAGCGTCATAACGTCATAAGCAGCAACCACGTTAGCCAGTAATTTTCCCTCTATCTTTTCATCTTTCGCGTTTCTGATTCGAGCCTAGCTGCTGCAGCTTATTTTTCTCGATTGTGCGGGGACTTGATGCTATTTTGACTGAAAGGAAAGTTGTTTCGATTCAGTTATTAAGGGGCGGCGGTTTCAGTGCAACAAAAGGTACTTCTCCTCAAATCATTTTCTACCAAAATATCTGGTGAAGTGTTTGTTATTCTGTTTTGTGGAGATATCGATGAAAGTGCTCAATATCCTTAGTACAGCAGCTATGTCCAAACCGAACTTCATGTCCACCCGGGTAAATCCGAGTATCCATGCTCGTCTATTATATAAAACAAATGACTGTGTGTTAGCTTTTTTGTTTGTTTTCTTTTTTTTAAGGTTGTAATCCTGGTTATGGGGCAGCCAAACGAGCTGCCAACATTCCCTGATTTTTATTGAAACCAACCAAGAGTTCTTTTTGGTATCCTCACTGTTCCCTTAAGTGCACTTGGTTCAACAGGAATATTAGTTAGATAGGACGTCAGATTATTTTTCATAAGCTCTGTGGCATCTATAATAACTGGTATGATTTATATCTGCATAAGATCCCAGTTTGTTTTCATATCATACATGACACCTTGATATTTGGTCTCTTTCTCCCTTTTAGCTTAGTTCAGACCTTCATCAATAGGGGAACTTACTTCAACCAAGATTGCCATTCTCTCTGACTTATTCCGTATAACTATCTCAGGTTTGACCGCACGGTTTTTAAGGTAAGTGGCTGTAGGGATTACATGGTTATAATATATGGTATATAAATCATTTCCGTCTGTTCTTTCAGGCTTATGTTCCCAGGACTTGCTGCTACACTAAATGTTTATATTTTTACAGATGGCCCAGTAGAGGTACTTAGATACTCCATCATGTCTCGCTGTGTAGTAGCCGTCCCTCAAAGGAACCTTGTAACTTGATACCAGTTGACTCACACTTTCCAATTCTATGTGGTAGTACCTGATTTTTGGCATCTTCTTCAATGCATTAATTATCAATCCCTGATCTTGAGCAGCCATTATAACCCTTTCCTAATCGTGGTGGAGGGCTCCCCTCTTAAGGCATTCCAAGGAACCTTCTTTGTCTATGTATTCCCGAGAGAGTTCCCCCAGAAAATACTTGCACGCTGATGTTGGTCCCATTCTTCAAGGCTCATACTTTGGAAGGTCTCGGTATATTTCTACCAGCTCCTTCTGTCTATTTCTATGGCAGGCTTGTTTGGTTTTCCATCCTTATCTGTGAGACAGCCTTGACCAAATGCTTGGTAAGCTAGGTGATTGATGTTGTTCTGCTGGCTCTTGTCTCAAGGTGTTCGTATACTGTTGAGAGGATGTGGTTCTGGGAGCTTCTCAGATACTGGCCTGTGCTCACTATAGTTGCCCTATGTTGGTGGTTAATCTCTGAAACCCCCATTCCTTCTTCTCTGAGCAAATACTGTCTTGGTAGACACTGATTTCTATCTATTCTTTTGTGAAGCGTTAGTAGCTTCCGTGTCTTTACATCTAGCCGGTTGGTGTATTTTTGTACCCAGTCGGCGATACCAAAACTGTATGTTATTACGGGCATGGCAAGCTGGTTGATGGTAGTGTGTGTATGTGTTTTTATGTCTACTGAAAACCTTTGTCATTCGAATCCGACCAAATCAAAACCTATACCATTTGCAAAAGCAATGCCTCAAATGCATAATATGTAAGAATTGGAAGAAATAGTAAATTATTTTGTATAAAAGTGGAGTTTTCAATAAAGGGGTGGTTAAAAACGTCACTTTCATAATGATTTCAACAACTGCGCATGCGTCAAGCATTATGCTTTAACTTGTTTAACTAAAGGAATTGCCAACGTGATTTCTCAGTCAGCGCTATTGGATTAAAATGTTGCCTCATGCCTATTAGTTTCGAGGTTCGCTTACACCTACTTGTGGTCGTTTTGTTTTGCATTTAAACATAGTTGTTTTGTCATTTCAGCGGAGAATAATATTGAAACTTAACTAATTTCATTATTTCGATGTGTTATCAGAGGTTTAAATTAACTAAGAGTTACATTTTTATTTAAACGAAAGAAAAATTCGAATCTAATTACGAATCTTTTAATTAAAACCAAACAATAAAAACTATTTATTCAACATTCTTTTTTTTTTATTTGAACAAGATTAAAAAAAATTATTAAATATTTTTTTGTTTTGTACGTTGTATTATTTATTTGACATTTTTATCGTTGTTTTCTTATTTCGAAGGTCACATTTTCTTTTTACATCGTAACTGCTATTTTTTCTTTTAATACCACAATACGTAATAAGTAATTATTTTTAAAACATAACACTTTTATTTCGGTTAAAAAATCTAATTATTTCCAGTACAGACTGTAAAGTAACACGGTCCTTGCACCAGACCGAGAAGTTACGCCCGCGTATTAAACTGAAACTATGCTTAATATGCTTATTTTGCAGCTTTATGACGTCATAAGCACATACACCTATGGGCAAAAACATTTAGCCGTAAATTTTTGTCTGCCTGCCATCTTCCGCGTTTTACGTTCGAGCCCGATTACGGCAGCTCATTTTTTTCGGGCGCATATGCACTCCCGGTTATTATGGTTGACAGAAAGTTTTTTTTGATATGTTTTTGGGGCGGGGGTATAACGTTTCCAGCGCACAGGAAATGCCGGGCACCCTCCTGCTAGTATCTATATATATATAGCAAGTGATAACATACGTGAAGGCTAATTCTCTCTACAATTTTTGACGCGAATAGCATTGTTCATTAAAATAACATCCATTCTTGTAAACTTGGTGACGTTATACCCATGAAAAATGTCAATGTGAATAAAATTTTAAATTTCTTTTTAGTGTAACCAAGTGGCCAGTAAATCGCCACTTTGTAAAAACTAATCAAGGATCTTGCAATATAAGTTGTTTCTCCTTTTTAAGAGATTTTAAATAGTCTATCAGAATAACTCTCAGAAAAGTATGGAAGAATAAAGTTACAACACTTACGAGTACTTATTTTGTGAGCAAGTCTGATGGACGTTTCACTTTCAGAAATACAAGAGCATGGTACACACACACCTAGCCCTATAAATAAATATATATATATATATATATAGAGAGAGAGAGAGAGAGAGAGAGAGAAAGAGAGAGAGAGATTATTTTGCACTCCTATAAAGCGTAAATGCATTTGGGTAAGCCAAATCAAATATTTAAATAATAAATATCTATACATTTCTGGCTAGTATAGACATATTTAAAAATATTTCCTGTAAGTTATTATATTTATATGAAAATTTTACGTACACATTACTATATATATATATATATATATATATATATATATATATATATATATATATATATATATAGTACTGGCAAAGTATGTACGAAATTTGAGATGGTAAATATTAGAATTTAAATTTTATTTCCTTGAATTTTTTTACCTTAATCGTTTTTCCGAGTTGCACGGACCACATTTTTATTATCTAGACTTTGGGATACTTTTCGCTATAAAAATAAATTACCGTTTGAAAAATCCGCCGTTGTTTTAAGAGAACCACGCTGTATACATGAAATGCATCAAAGCAAAATGCCGATATCACCATTACAAATGTCTTCAATGTAAACATTTTAAAATACTTCAAACCCAAGTTTTACATAATGAGATATATGCATATAATTTGTATTTATATTCAAGTAATGTGATCCAGTATTTTTTATGTTAATTCGTTAAAATAATAACCTCGTATTCGTTAGTTCCAGAGAATATTTTCTCAGAAGGTGGTAGAAAACCTTCCTGTTGACGAATCGGTTATTGCTATTACCTCAGACAAAGGTGTGTATCTGTAAACACGATTAAATTGGACATCATTTCCAGACAGCGAGAGAGTGCTATTTAGCGCTATGTGTTTCTAAGAAATCATGTGCAGAAAACTCATGAGAGCTCTCCTAATATGATGATTGACTTTCGTAGTAAAGAGAGTTGACTAGTCACTAGAGTGGGTATCTGTTCGAATAATAGACTTAATATTTTCTGTTTTCGGTCAGTGAAGTAGAAGCCTTACTGGATTGAGGGAATTGTATTTTTGCCTCAATCATTTGTCTTTAATTGTCTTACGATTTCCCATTAAATAAAACCCGATCTTTTATCAATATATGGCATAAACGTTCTATAACATCGGTTCCTGTACGATCAGCGAAGTTAAGCGACACGTAACGTGGCTAGTGTCAAATGTGTGATCATAAGAGAATGTTGGATACTGTATGCTATCTTTTTATAACAGAGATTTATATGTGGCTGTGCACCGCTTATGTAATTGATGATTTTTGTAAAAGTTTTCCTTAGGTGGAAGCTGGTATAGCCCGCATATATACATTATCATTCCAAGTATCGTTTTTATGTAAATATATGCTTTCTTTCTCTCTAATTTCCATGCATTTGCTAAACTGCTTTGTTCAGTAAGGCACGTTTTTGAGTTCTTTATTCAAACACAAGTTATGCACTATATAAGTTTCTACACTTATACAAAAACAAAAAATGTATGTATGTGTATATGTAATAAAGTTCGAATTGATTTAAAAAAAAATGAGTCGTCATTTAATGTTATCTATTATTATCGGGTTCACTATCCAAATCAATATTACATGCATTGTAGTAAAGTGCGAGTGATTTTGTTATAATGATGTACAACTTTAAAGTGTACAAAAAACGACTTGGAAATTTAGTGTGCGATGGCCTTTTAGCCTCCCTTTATCTCACAAAAGAGATGTTGCGACACTGCGTTCGCTCTATCGATACTTTTATCGCGGATGTTAGTATGAGCACGAATCTATTGCCCCACCCCAGAAAACATTACCAACAAATACTCGCCTCAGTGAAACAACTGCATGAAACTTTGCTCGTGCTCTTCCTCAGAACTAAACACAAATTTGACGAGCAGATTTTCTTCCATATAGCTGTTCCTCTATGGAATGCAATGCCGTATGTCTGCTACACGGTTACTATAAAATGGTCGTCTTCAAATCTGATGTGAATAAATTACTATTGCGTCGTCTATGTAGATAATTTTGCCTTATTAAGGTTCCCATCGTAAATTATATTGTCCCATCACTTACTTTTTACTCTAAACTCTTATTCTTAGGCTGTGACATTCTAAGTAAAAGAAAAAAATATTTTGCTCATGGTTTAATTACATACTGGATTCAAATAAGTTCAAGAATTTATTTTGTTTTATTCTGGTTTTCCAAATTCGATCGCTTTTTACATATGCATGCACAAAGGTACATACACGTATCAGCTGTTGTTTTCTTTGAAATCCACCGTTATTAGGTCATTTTGTTTCAAATGCGAATGTGTGAATAGAAAAAGTGCGGGATAAAACACGGAGAATTATGCGTAGTGGTCGAAATCGCTACCTATTTTTTTATCTATACCTTGGAAATATCCTTTACCACGTGTCATACGATATAGTTTGATACGTGTTGACAAACCATAATGTACCTAAAGGGCTGCTTAGCTGAATCAGACTTCTTTACATCTCATTATCGAGTTCGATACTCGCGTCAAGGAGTAAATCAGATTTACAATATGTCCAGTCATAGAAGAGTTAGCTGATCTTGTTTTATTTGCAGCTACATTTTTCAAAATTCGATTGTATTTAAATACCTCACACATGACGTCCAGAGCTTCGGGAAAGTTGCTCAGTGCGACATGAGTCAATTGCTACACCAAAGCCGGTTAATTGTGTCTGTACATTTGAAGGGACTTCGTACGGGTTTTAGGAGTCGTTAATTCTCAATCGAATTAATTATCTGGACTGAGGGGGGCGCTATGGAAAATTTGAACGCTTGTCTAAACAGCCAAGCAACTCATCATTCGATATAAAGATGTACAGCCATTAATACTTGTATATTCTTGATCAATGTTGACCTGACTAATGTTCATAATTGAAAACTGATGTGGCCTTAAGCCTCACTTTCTTTCTAACTTTGACCCGAAATTTCGTTGAGGAGAGACTTTTCTCTCCTCTCACTGTTTTCTCTGCTTCAGCAAAAAACCAGTTGCCTATCCATCCGAGTTCGGTCTTTTATTCCTCTCGGCAATTCTCGCGATTAGTCTCGCGGTTAGTTTTCCCACAAAGCCAACCACGCCTACTGATTCTTCTTCCCCCTCTCCTTCCCTTCCCATACCCAACAAACAGAACAGACTTCCTGTCTTTTTGAGGTGAGTTCATTTGAAGAATTACTACGACAATAATTTAAATAAAAAATACTAATTATAATTGAGGGGCGATTTTTCATTGTTTATATACTCGTTTAGAAAGAAGTTGCGGACTCGTTAGTCGAGGAATATATTATACATGAAGAATTTCTTGTGTGTATGTGCAAAGAGAAGAATTGGTTTGAGAGACAAAGATAGAAAGATATGTAGAGATAATAGAATTTTTATAGAATTAGGTTACAATTTTACCAAACGAAACAACGCGCAGATCTCCTAGTTTTAAGAAAAACACGTTTGAGTCTAACAGGAATAGATTTAGCTCCGGGAAACTTACCGTACACTGCTCTATAGTATCTTGAAGAAACATAGAGAAAAACGAAAAAAATGTCTCTCAATATGTATATGCTAGTTATTTTTCTATCAAAAGAGATTATTTAGTACCCATGTTTTTTTTTCAGATTTACGACCCAAACATTTTTTTTTACATAGGCATCACCACTTATCAAGGGTTAAAGAGTGTACAGTAGAAATTGGACAATATAGTAATCGTTAGTAATGGAAATTCGGTAAATGTGTTAACTTATATGGAACGGCTCATCAAGAACTTATTTACGTTCAACTTGAAGATAATCATATTGTAGTCAGCTGTAAAGCAGGAAAACGGAAGACAATTCCACAGGCGTGCAACTCTAAGAAAGAAGGTTTGGCCAGATATAACGAGTGGGTGGAATTATTGATACTGTTTTCAGCTAGACGAGTGTTTCTTGTAAAAGTTTGGCGAGGAGGGGCCATAGATTGAAGCTCAGTCGAACACTTTCCATCAAAATAACGATACAGCAGACTCGGAACATCTCTTCTGTGAGATAGAGGTTGCAGGGAAGAGAAAAGGATATCTCCTACGACGCCAGGAAGTGCATTTTGAACTCTATCAAGGCAGGACAAGTCTTTTCTAGCAGCTCCTGCCCAGATATGGCAACAGTATTCCATCCTTGGATGTACCTGGCTCTTATATAGATAGAGAATTGCATCAGCAGTGAGATATCTACTGGATCGATAGAAGGATACCACCATTTTTCCAGCGGCATTGGCAACATATTTCATGTACCTGTTCTATTTAAGATCAGGAGTAAAGGCCAAGCCCAGAAGCCTGTCAAAACCTGAGGCCTCCTCAAGACGAGAGCCATTCATTTCAACTGATGCCAGATGGGGACAGAACGTTGATGATGTAAAGAGAGAAGCTTGGTTTTAGATGCATTAAAAGTAACCAGCCACTCCTTTCTCCATACGTGCTCAAGATCAGAGGAGAGATAATCGGAGAGAACTTGGTCGTTTACTGACTTAGATGTGCTACCATAGATGGTAGTGTTATACGCATAAATGTCTACGAATTATATAAGGATGTGATTTGGGAGCCCACCAATGTAGATCAGGAAAAGAGTTGGGCCCAGGATGGACCCCTCAGGGACTCCAGCATTAATACTGTAAGATTTTTGCCCATAAACTACTACTCTTATGAACCTGTCAAAAAGAACTGATTTAATAATTGAGAAGACATTTCCAGCTATACCATAGCTGGAGATATTGTTAAGTAAACCTTCATGCTATACCCCATCAAAGGCCTTTGATATGTCAAGTGCAATTGCCCTAGAAAGGTAGCCTCCATCGAGAGATTCGCTAATCCTATGAGATATAACTGTAAGCACATCTGTTGTAAATCTGGTAGAACGGAGACCATATTGTGTGTCACTAAGAAGGTTATTTTTGCTGAGATAGTTGATTACTTCTCTATTTAACACAGATTCCAGCAACTTACTCATGACGCACAGGAGACCTATCGGCCCGCACTGAGAGGGGGATGAGCGATCACCTGAATTCTTAAATTCAGGGCATACTGATGAAATTTTCCAGAATGATGGAAGCAATTCTCCTTAAGACAACGTTTAAACAGTTTTGTAAGTATGAGTGCTTGTTTTGGTTGAAGTTTTTTGAGTACTATAATTGGAATATCGTCATGGCCGGTTGCTTTACTTGAATCAAGATTTTTGATTAGCCTGGCAACATCACGTACAGATATATGTATATTACATAGCACGCTCTCTGAAACAGGTGGAAACATTGGGGGTTGGCGGCCTTGGTCGCAAAGGGTAAAATTAGCTGCAAAGCTCCTGGCAAAAAGTTGACTTTGTCTGATGCTGATGAGATTACCTCAGGTCCATTGATGATAGCTGGGATAGAGCACTCCCCTCCGCCCAGGACCCTGCCTGCCATCCGCCAAAACTAGTGGAAGCCAAGCAGTTGCTCAGCTACTTTGGACGACGTACTGAACATACACCTCTCTTTCGTTCTTTATTACTTTCTTACAATGGTTGCTGGCAGTCCTGAAAGCAGCTTTAGTTTCCATACATCTATTACGCTGGAAGCAGTGGAAAAAGTCATTTCTTTGCGCAACGGCAGCAGCACATTCCGGAGAGACGTTCTATATTTTAATTTCTGCCATTAGTAATCATCGCAGTGTAGTCTAATGCACACGCACAAACGTTTATCTTCTAGTGAACTTGATAAATGGCGACACTATGGTAAAAATATAACGTAGTGAGTTTTTATTTCTCCCTCACTTGTTATATTTTTAGAACGACCATTTTATAATGTCCGATTTTCATGAAAAATAACGCCTTACCGAAGAGCTCATCGTTCGAACTCCTCGACTTAACATTCGCAGGCAACATGAGTTAGAATATCTAAGATGAAGACATACCGAGCATTACTTAAATAAGATGGGATCTCTCTACCGTGCTAGAAAATTCGTGCATACATGGTATATTGTTGCTACACCTGCCCTGGTGCATCTACTCCTAGATGAACATGGCTTTAAAATAATCTGAAATGTCCCACATTATGTGCCCAGCTCCAACCTCTGCCCGATTTGGTATCCCTATCTGTTTTATCAGTGCTTTAATAGAATGTGCTTTTATGAATTCATAGACCTTGAGTACCCGTAACATCCATACTTCCGACTAATGGAATCGGTAGGAAAATCCTATCCTTTTTATTGTTGAGGTTTCTAGATGTCGGAAATCCTTTTAGATTAATAGTTTCTTCACTCAGACTTGAAAATTTTCTTAATCTCCTCTCTATTTCCCTGCTTCTTGGATGTACTGGCATGCAGAAATCTAAACCTAGCTACTCAACTTTCAAACATTCCCGTGTTATACATTATCTAAAATAATAGCTCTTTACGACCAAGTTGCGATGCGCATTGTTTGTAGTGGAAATTATAAGAAACTGTTCTAATTCTAAAATATGTTCCGAGAGTATTAGTAATTAGTCTGTTTTCAAATGTATACATCTCCTCATACGTAGTGTTGGCGAGAAGTGTAATTATAACTATTATCATTATCATTATTATAAATAGTAGTCGTAGTATTATTTTTCACAATGGCGCTTCGTCAAGCAAATATATTAATTTACTTTAATTTTATATGTTACTTTGAAACATATAATAAACATTTCTGTCTTTTTTTATATTTATTGTACAGAATGATTTATTGTACAGAATGATTTGCTTACATTCGATACGTCTAACCTACCTGAGAAAATTTACTTAATGATTAGGGAACGGTTGCATGTATAGTTTAAAGGAGAAGGAAATTGGACAAATATGGGAAAAGTTATGCTAATTAGTCTTATAAATAGTTTCTTGCAAAATATTGCGAGTTCTCGACTCTGCCGAATCAGGGGGTCTATTAATAGAGTTGTTTAACTGTAATTAAAAAAAACAGAGTTACAATGGTTTCCAAGTAGAGTTATAGTTGTGAGACTGGCAGGAGAATGGAGTTACAATATCATGAACAGGTTATTGATGTATTCTTTTCTCACGGCGAAAAAAGGTGTGAAAATGGGATTCGAGAACAAAGGCTACAAAGGAGAAGCACCCTGCTCGGCAAAAAATGTTTGGGCAGCCCCAACAGCATTTCCCGTTAAGTGCTTCTTAGATGATTCGAAATAAACTAACTTTTTCTCAAAGATAGAAAACCAACCTGGAAGAATGCAGCTGTTTGAACTGCAACATACTGCAGTATGAATGAGAAAGGCTCTGCGGGTTTTTTTATATGCTAAGGGGAAAATTCTCCGAAATAGTTTTCAAATAAACGAATTCTTCTGCTTTTTAACATGACAGGATATCTCCCTCTCTACAAAAAAGACTCAGATATAATCGCGAAGTTGATATTCATAGTACCCGCCCGTTTACTAGAGAGCAAAATATTAAATCAGATCCTCAGCTTTAATGTTCTTTAGACAAGCTTTTAAACACTGCGTTGATTACAAACTACCATTCTCACACGAATCAGAACTATACCTTAATTGGCCATATCCCTGACAGTATAGATGCAGCTCTTTCTTAGACTAGCTCATAAGTCCATGTTTTCGGTAAATCCCATGTCCACTATAGTAATTGGTTTAACTCCTCATGTTATACAAATGCAGCAGAATAATAATTTCTCTACAGTCCATTGGTTTTACACAGGTAGTCATGTTTCTGATTCCCCTCTCAGATTGTGAATATCAGCAAGGCTTCACTTTTACACCTATTTCTAAGTACAATACCCGTGGATTGTGTAAAAAAAATTAGCCTTATCCACTCGGGAAAATCGACTGCCGAGCGATATTAGTAGATATACCATTAAACATTATGCATAAGATAAAGAGTCGTTGCTTCAAACAACAACGGACTCCGACAAAGGTTGATTAGGAAACCATTACATAACTCATTATAGCTACCTCATAGACTAATATAATTTCCCTTCTTGCTGAATAACGTGTCAATGAGACAACTGAATGGTGTGAAGCATTTTAGCAAACCCCCTTTACACCAATGGTTCACTACAACTTTTGAAGCTGCCATTGCATAAAAGCAGCATTCCCTTTTCCGGTGTATAAGTTACAAGTAGGGTTAGGAAAACAGCATATTCTTTTTATTGTTTTGACTCTCGGATGTGTATCCGTTGATATCTTTTGTGCTTTTATATAAAGAATGTGAGCCTTGGGAGCTCTACCGTCTTCACTATATTACATAAGAAAACGATCTAGAGTCTGAAGTGGAACCAGGCTGTAAATAGATAGTAATATTTAATCCCACCAAGACTAACCCTTTTTTTTAACAATTAAAAGTGGCCCTCTCAATCACGGATATGCAACGATAACACCCTACCTGTGAGTTCTTTTCAGAAACGTTTCGGCTTAACGTTCACAGGTAATATAAACTGAACAAGTAGATTTAAGTCATTGCAAAGACTATTGCAAAAGAATCGGGTTCCTGATATGGTTCTAGAAACTTGAGTGTCATGTACCTCGAAAAGCAACCGTCCGCTGATACAATGAGTATTACTGCTACATTTAGATTGGTGAATCAACCATTAGCCTATTGCTTTTAGACAGGATCCAAAGAAGAGTATCCAACCTAATAGGTCCCGCACTGTTCAATAAACTCAAATCTTTGTCCCATCGCCGCAATGTTGCATCACTGAGCTTATTTTACAGGTATTTTAATTGAATGAGTGCTGATGAACTGCACGCACTTGTACCTTCTCGATGTTCATACGCTTGGCAAAGCGGTTTATCAATAAAATCATAACCCTTCATTGTAGAGGTCGCTCCAGATTAGAAAGCTTTCTGCTCTATCAATTTCTTCCATCGAACTGATAGATTTTGGAATTCGATGCCTGTTACCATGTTCGATTATTTTACGGAAATGTCGACGTTTATATGTAATATAAACCGACATTTCGCTCATCTGACTCAAACCTGATGCCAAATAGTCCCTTGCGTTCGAGTAGAATATTCCTTGGTTGGATGAAATATCACAAATAAGATACAAAACACCTTATATTTTCAGTCAATTTTCAGTCAATAGATTAATCACTATGAAAACATCACGCTATCAAAATCTTTTCACGACGAATCGATCTCATTCCGTATCTTTAATCTTGCGAATTGAGGTTTCAATAAATAAGCTAGTGTTACCAAAAAAATATATCGAATGAATAAGTTCATAATCATAAACTTGTCTTATTTACTCCAGTGGGTTCCTATGTTTTGTATTTACCGTATTTTGCAGGTTTGAATCCAGTAATGGAAATATTGTCTTTGCTTTACCCGGGTGCTTTTCGTAGACAATAAACTAATAATACCACAGAACAAATTAAAAAAAGAAAGATCGGTGATTAAGATTAAAAGGATTATCTAGATTAAGATAAACTTAAAAAGAAGATAAGAAAAACGGCAATCAAAAATACGAATTATTCATTTGAAAATATAATCAGAGAAAAATCCTTAATTCAAAATTAAACATCTGAGACAACCTGGAAAATTTCTCACGCTGTAATAATATGCAATATTTATATATATATATATATATATATATATATATATATATATATATATATATATATATATATATATATGTTTGTGTGTGTGCATATATATACAATTGTTTTAATATTCATAAGAATATAACTATTCGCTTATAAATCATCAGTGTTGTTTTATTAGATCTAAAATAAATAGATAGTTACATAATTGATTAAAATGAATAAATATAGGTACATGAATATCTATTTGTGTATGTATATATGTATAATATATACATATATATACATATATATATAGTGAGGGAGAGAGAGAGAGAGAGAGAGAGAGAGAGAGAGAGAGAGAAGCTTTGTTGTTGGCATTTTTAGCGATATTAACAACTCCGAAACGATGTTATTTTTTCCGCTACCTTAGCGGTTTCTTAGAGCTATTAGCTCTTATTGTTATTCATATATCTATATGAATGGATTGCCCTTTTTCTTATAGGACGTATTTATGTATTTATGTTATTAAATATTATTTTACGTGCATAAAAGTATTTCTATGGACACGAGTGTTTCTGGCTTTTAGCCATCGTTAGCACAGGTTAGGATCGAACTCATGACATAAAGCCAGAAACACGTGTGTCCATAGGTATACTTTTATGCCCGTAAAATAATATTTAATTAGATAGATAGATAGATAGATAGATAGATAAATATAGATATAGATAAATCGTATATTTAAATATAGTTATCGATTTCTGGAATCGGATATGTGTAAAAGATCTGAACGTAAGTTATTCAGGGGAGATAAGTCCTTATATTTTCGAAATATAGAGTATATCATAAATTTTCTTGTTTTTAATTGAATAAGTAATTAACGTGTGCAAATCCTGAAAATATGTTTTTTATTAATTTTAAGTTGTTCTGTTTTAGGCTACTAACTAAGAGGTAAAGGTATTATTTACATTTATTGTGACTTATATGAGAAGTGACTATGGCTGAAATAATATATCACATCACTTTAATGAGAAACAACATATTCATTTACGAAAATTAAATCATATGTTTTAATAAAGATTATTTAGTTTAGTGTAGACTACTTCACTTTCGTAATATATATGTTAAGATTATTTGATTGTTCTTCGGATCGAATTAACTTTCAAGCTTATATGTTATATATATTTCAAGCTGATATGTTGTTTATGACTCATTCGATTGGCTGAATCTAGTGAGATTTACACGCTAGATTCACGACTCAGATGAGCCGTAGACGATTAAACACGTGTCAGGGGATTATTTTATTTCAAACAATATATAGGCCGCTCTCCATTTGGGGGTACCAAATTAGTAAAATGGAAAAAAATATTCCCAACTCGCATTTAGATAAAAAATGCACTTTTCTATAAATAATTGCATTCTAAATGTATGGCAAACAAAAACAAATAAATACAACACACACACACACACATATATATATATATATATGTGTGTGTGTGTGTGTGTGTGTGTGTGTGTGTGTGTGTGTGTGTGTGTGTGGCCGCCATGCTAAGATAAACGTTTGGTGGCCAATAGACATAAGATTTTGTAAACAAGGCCGTCTTACAGATGAGAGAGAAACACGAAACTTATCGGCGGCGGTAATGGCTCAAAAGATTCGTTAGACATAGGCCAACACGATACATAGCAGAAAAATGGAAATGTCCAAGTGACATATTTCAGAAATATATGAGAAAAGCTCGGTTTACTTGCTGAAAAGATAATGGCTGCTATGCTAAATTCATTGTAGAAGCAAACTCGTACGAACCAAAAAGAACAATAGAAATGAGTCCTGTACCACAAGCTATAACTTTGCAATTTCCAGAGAGAAGTGTCCAGAAAATGGAGCTATTAAACCTCATATAAATATGGGACCAGAGAAAGAAAGTAGCAACCCTAGTTTAAATCGGTGTACTTAATAATGCTGGATTGAACACGGCTAAGAAATCGGATATAAGGAAATACAAAGGTCTTGTGTACGGAGTATAAAGGAAACAAGAATATTATGCCTGATCTTGTTAGGAGCCTATTGCAGTGCACAAAAAAAGGTAAAAAAAAGTCTCTATAGTTCACAATACATAGTAGTCTACATTGCACTGTCGAAAACTTAAAATTAAATTGAATTAAAGTTTAAAATACAAAAGTCAAATATCATGCTTTAATTTTGCTCTAAACTAAAAATATAAATTTCAAGCGCGACCCTGATATATCAAAAGAAACTACTGTTGATTCCATATTCCTGGCCTTACTACTTGTGAGGTGATGATGGCTAGAATTTAAGTTTCAGATAAAAACGTCAAGTACCATGTTCAATTGTGCTTTAAACAGAAATAGTCAAACGGGTCCCCGTCATATCAAAGAACCTACTGTTGATTTTATGCATCGTGCTTTTCAGCTTATATTGTAAATAAGCTTCTCAAATGGACTTGTGCTTGTTTAAGGTCAGAATCACTTGTTTCTTTCATCGAATTATTTCGATTATTGATTAGCGATACTTATTCAAGACACTCCGATATAAAACCTATCTAAAAATGCTGTCAGTCACATAGAGTACCTTCGTGTGGAATTTCATAAAAATCAGTTCAGCCCTTTTCGAGTGCACAAGGAACGAACTTAAACACCCACGGTTATTTTTATATGACTGCCGCTTTTACAGTGCTCGGTTTCTTTGTTAATTTACAAACAAAATACATTTGTGTTCCACTAAGAAAGCAACGGGTAAAATCAGTTATTACAGTGCTCAACCGAAGAGAGGCGCTTACATAGTCAACATGAGATAGACTATTGCAATACACACAGCACGTCAGTTAGACTAGTACCTTTCCCAAAAAATATAAAGAACTTCCAACAATCTAATCGGCTGTTGTATCCTTTGGGCAATGGGATCATCGCCCGGAAACGATATCATAAAATGCCTTATCAAATAAACATTTGAAAGACACCTTTACAGTACTCTATTTGTATATATATATATATATATATATATATATATATATATATATATATATACAGGGTGTCCACAAAGTCTAGCTGCAGTATCTACAGGGTACCCACAAAGTCTGGCTACATAATCTACAGGGTGTCCACAAAGTTTGGCTACATAATTCAGCCAGATTTTGTGGACATCCTATATATATATATATATATATATATATATATATATATATATATATATATATATATATTTATATATATATATAAAAGTGCCGTTCCAAATGTAAGGCTTCCCATTTTTAACTCAAAGACTAAAACGTTGAAAAGATACAAAGAGGTGCATTGTACCATTAAGACGAAGGGTCGCTTGTGCTACAGAATTTATTTTTTTACCTAGTCACTAGCATTAGCAAACCAATTCAGCTAGTATCTTTTAAAATCTCGGTCATAAAAGTCCGAACCACGCTTTGTCAACACTGAAATTGATGAATCGATCCTCTGTTTTAGCATAACTACATCGGTTTCGTAAACGCTCAAAAGGCCTTGACAAATGTTGATCAATCGAGTTTTTTTTTTCTGCATGAAGGACGTCAATTATCGTAAGTTTATGGCAGGGCTTCTTTCTTAGAGCCTCACACTGTCAAAATCTTCAACAGAGAGTAAAACATTTCAGTTCATGAATGCAAAAGTTTAGTTATCAATTCAATTTACAATTCCCTCCGTTTAAATTTGCTATTTTACCTGATTAATTCCGGCCGATTAAAAAATATGGAGCATTTTTGGGAGCGTCCTTCGTGTATATATAATAAAAAAGGTATCGAATAAATGCTTTAACATTTTAATCCGTTGCTGAATTAAGAATATATCCGAAATAAATTCATCTGACCCGTTACCCTGAAGTTAGACAACGCGAGGGGCATTTTGTAATACTTATTTTCCAACATGTTTTTATAGTATATCAAACTCTGCGCATTTTGGGAGGATGTACCTTGATATATAAATTCCAATTCGCAAAAGTACCCGGACTCGCGTTATATTTTTATTAGATAGAAAGAGAAAGTTTATTGTGGCATAGATACTGCTATGACACCCATATTTGTGTGTTACGTAGTTTTCAATAATTTTAATGTGTTGTTGATCACCAGCGATCCAGGCAGTTAGATTTGTTTGTTGTTATAACTTTGTATGATTTATCCGATGTTTATTAATTTACACCTGTATGCTTTATGTTTCTTGTCTGTTGTCTACTTTTTAATCCCCTCTGTAGATGAACGCGTAATCTTTTTGCAACAATCACATTTTTTTAGTTAAAATAATAAATCCACGACCTTATTTGATTGTTTTATACGAAGTCTTCATACATGCATTTCGGGATGCTCAAAGATGCGTAATAAGAAAAAAATCCTCAAAATACAAGCAGTCTCACGCTTTTATTGACCTGTAAAAAATTATGATAAACAAAAACTGATGCACACACTTCGAACCCCATATATCTATTCTACTTGGTTATTTTATCAATTTGAGTATTGATTATAGTGTACTGCAAGTGTACTAAACTTATAATTAATAACAATGCGTGTGGTTACGTTGTAGTAATTATATGACAAATGCAAATTGTTTAATAGAAAGGCACGTGGAAAATTTATAAACACAGCCTCGTGTAAATTAACCATGAATATAAGAAATCATTAGTGCTATGGGAAATGTTTATTTTCATACGTATTTTCGTTTTTATCCGTCTCTTATGTCGTCCTTTTCGCCTGCTTTTATTCGTTTTCTTATTATGTTCGTAATATAGTTGACGCTTGCATTTTTACTGTCTCGCTTTATGCCAACGTTTTTGTTTTCTGTAATTGACAAATAAAATCTTATCTATGTAACGAAGATGTAGTGAAATAGCAGGGATTTGAGGGGAATAAAAGGCTCTAGAGATGACATGAGCTAGTAAATATAGAGACAGAGTGGATCTTTGACGCGATAAAGACGCAAAAAGCCCCAGTTAAAATACTGAAACCGCGGTATAATAAAACATAAACCCAATAATAATTAGCGGATAATTGAATAAAGATCAACACTTTTTCTACACGTCAAATACTTTTTTGTTATCGAAGTCGGTAAAATCGAACATTTTTCAATCCAATCGATTAATTGCCTACTCTAATTGCGGACTTAGCGCGCTTTACCGGGAGGAAGATCCACATGCTTTCCCGATGTTACTTAGTCCACAACACAATGTAGTCTACATTGCTCTGTAGAGAATCTGCTGGTGATTTTATTAAATATTTTATAAAGTGGCTTCACTTTAATTTTAAAATGAAAAAATTAAGTACCATGGTTCAATTGTGCTCTGTTGGATTTCTATGCCGGTCCATTCTGTTTGTGCACATTTGGTGTTTGGCTGTAGAAAGGTGGTAACTTTATTCAAAATCGTATTTTCTATTTTTTATCGGATTTTATTCGATTATCGATACTCGATTCGTATCCGATACAAACCTATGTAAATCATTTATAGACACATAATGTACATTTGTGCGACTATTTTGTAAAAAATCGGCATTTTCGGAGTCTATAGGGAACGAACTTGCATACACACATATACGCATAAAGTGCATTTTATATATACGCAAAGCACTACATGATAGACCAATTCAGAACCTGAAAAATGTATTTACGAAACAGACGTGCCAGGATGTATGCAAAGGTAGAACCACACTGGTGCAAAAAAAAAAAAAAAACTCGGAAAAAGGAAACATCCTCGGAAACTACCGGCCAATAACATGTTTACACACAATGTTGAAAATACTTATAACACAACTGAGGGATTAAATTTATCGTTGCTTTCAAAATGGCAAATTATTCCCAGAGGAAAAGAAAGGTTGTCAGAAAGGAAAAAGAACACATGACCTATTATACATAGACCAAAGGATCCTGAAGGATGTTAAAAGTAGAAAAAGAACTAGCCATGGCATGGATAGATTATCAAAAAGCGTATAACACTATCCCACAAGCATGGATAATAGAATGCTTGTGAATGTACAAAATACCATGGATTGTAGTGAACTTGATAGAAGATGCAACGAGAACATGAAGACTTGAACTTATAGCTTATGGCCAATACATAACTGAATACACACAAAAAGGGGTTTTCCAAGATGATTCCCTATCATCATTACTGTTTATTATAGTCATGATACCCCTGAAAAATATACTAAGAAAATGGCAAGCCGGATACACGATGAAAGATTGAACCACATAATGTACATGGATAGCCTGACAGTATTTGCAAATACAACGACAGAACTGCAAATGCTAATAAACACGAACAGAAGCTTTAGCCAGAATATCTCAATGGAATTCGGTATAAAAAATTGAACACTGCGGAGTATGGGGAGGGGAAAAGTGAAATCAACAAAAGATATGGTTCTACCCAATCACATATAGATGAAGGCATTAAGTGAATATGATAGCTTCAAAAACTTAGGAGTTCTCGAAGCAGATACTCTCAAAGCAACATACATGAAAGAGAAAATTGGAAAAGAAATCCCTCAGAAGAACAAGAAAACTCTTCGAAAATAAACTACATAATAGAAACCTAAGTAAAGGAATAAACACGTGGGCACTATTACTAGTAGGATACTCCGGGCCGTTTATAAATTGGACCAAAGAATAACTAAGTAATCGCGACCCAAAGACTCAGATAACTCATGACAATGCAAAATGCACTATACCTCACGGATTATACTGACCGACTCTATGTGAAAACGCAAGACGGAGTTAGAGGGTTAGTCTGTATAAATGACTGTGTAAATAACAGAAAAAAGATTTAGAAAAATACATAATGCAAAACATCAAAAGAACAATTGCCACAGGAAGAGACACGGAAGAAACAAACAGAAATAAAGACGAGGAATAAGGCAGGAGAAGGCAAATAGGAATAAAAACAGCTACACGGACGATTCGTGAGGATTAAAAATAGGAGAGGAACAAAACACTTGGAAATGACTACAAAAACCTTAACAGGGAAACCGAATCCCTAATAACAGCCGCACAAAATAACGCTATGAAAACTAATCATCTTAAGACAATGATCGACAACACACAAGAAAGCAGCGTTTGGGGACAAATAGATTAAACAATAAGCCATATAACAAGTGAATGCAGTAATCTAGCCGAAGAAGACTATCAAACTAGATACGGTCAAGGCAGTAAACTGGCAGTTATGCAGACGATTGCATTTTGAATACCTAGACAAATAGTACAAGAACAAACCGGCAACAGTAATCGGTAGCAGTACTGAAAAAATGAAAGTCACGTGATCCTATGGAACACGGATATAAAACGGATAAACCCATCCAAGCAAGAATACCAGATTTTATACTAGTATACAAGGAGAAAAAGTCTTGCTAGATTGTAGAGTTTGCCTTCCAGCAGACCACAGAGTAAAAACCAAAACAACCAAGAAGCGGAGCAAGTACATGCAGCGATAGAGCGCTCCAATGATGTCTGGAAGATGAAGAACCGCACACTAAAACCAGTAATAGTAGAAGCGGTAGGAGCAATAACAAAAACCTTTGAAAAAAGAATGGGACAGATTGGTGGAAGCCCATTGATGGCTGAGAAGATACGATGTATGACAATAATGAAAGCTGCAGAAATATTAAGGGAACCCTTGAATATGAAGACTAACGCATATTAACTACAGACCCAAATTGGACACACAGAACCGACTACAAATGAAAAATACTAATGCACATTACATGGAATCATGAAAACTGAAATGATATTGTACGAATCCGTTTTTTTTTTTTTTTTGTGTCAGCATAAATTGGCATCAGAGCCAATAAGTGAGGAGAGGTAAAGAGTATGAAATGATCGAGGAGATAAAGATGTAGCCAGACCTCCGCTGGTTGAGTGCAAAGGCAAATAGGACTGGGACCTTGAAGAGGCTTATTGCCATCTAAATTTCAGTTAAGATTAATAGTCGCTGCCAACAAGAAATCAATGCTAATTTTAATGGTAATCGAAAGAGATGGACAGTACTGGATATCTGTAAAGACACGTTATCATTCAGACTCCACTGAACACCACAAGTTGTTCTCCAAGCAAAATCTTGGATGATGGCATGTGTGACTATTCCTAGTGAGTAAATAATAATAATAATAATAATAATAATAATAATAATAATAGTATATGTATATATATGTATATATATATGTATATATATATATATATATATATATATATATATATATATAAACAATTACTTATTTCCTATAGTGGTACCTGATAATATGCAGTGATTAACGATCATGAAAAGGAACTACATTTATAATAGAAGTTAAAAAGTCTGTCGATTTTAATGTAGTTTTTAAGACTTTTGGAAAATATCCAAAACTGAAATATCTCAAAATATAAATAGCAAGAATATAACAAATGCGACCAATAAAAATTCCCATGGACGTCGGGTAACAAAGTTTGATTAGGAAATTCACATATAAGGAAATTGAAAATATTCATGCTAATCTGGGAAATTTTTTTCCTAATAGAATAGATGTAAACCTAGAATTAAAGGCGGTTTGCATGTTGGAACATAAGATCACAATCCTTAATGATTCACAAGTGGTTTATATTATGACACAAAAACCATAACAAAAAATAAACCGTTGTTAATGCCGTTTCTGCTACAATTACTTGATTTGGTCAGTATTGGTTTTTATTTGTTTATCAGACATGTTTAAATATTGATGAGAAATCATCCTTCTACATTAAAGTATATAGCATCAGGTATATCATAAAGTATTTATTGTCATGTTTTCAAAACTACACTGTTCTAACTGCTTTGAAGTGTTTTGATACCTAATGTTCTTTCGTTCAGATGTATTCATTAATTATTGCTGGTTCTAATGCATTTTATTATATAGCCCATACACAGTATAGATCATCAGATGCCAGAACTCCTACTCTACTAGTTTCCTTTCCCAGAGCTGCAAGACTTTAAGATTCCCTTCCGGTTTCCTGCTTCCACGACTGTATTGACCTGCAGGAGTTCAAGTGTAATGCAAACAGACATCCTTGCTGCTCAACTACCTACAAAGCATCCCTGCAATTTGTGTCCAAGATCGTAGCCTTCTACATCAAAGTAGCACTGCACGTCGTTTGGGTTAAAAATACAATAAAATTGAATTTTTATTTGATCTGAAACCAAATTACTAATTATTATTAATGCAACAATTGAAAGTATTTGGCATTTCGATTCATATCAGTTATAATCATGTTCTTTTCTGAAGTACATGAGCCACATATTTATTGGATTTCTTACGACAGTAAAGCAGAAGTTACATATGTAACGCTGATGTGAGTTGGTACAATGACATCACGTCCAGATATAGCATAATGCCGCTTGTCTATTGACTACGAAAAGTGTACGATTGTCAAAGAATATAAGTCTATAAACGCATATGTAAGTTTTAATTTAATTCTCATTACGTCTGTGACATCAGTCTTCATTTGTGATTTTATAAAACTTAGTGGCAGCGAGTTTTGAAAGGTAAGACATGGAGTCTTGTACACGCTGAATAACTCAGTTCACGCATTGCAAATTGAAGGACAAGTCTTAAAAATCTAACATGTTTAAATACTTAAAACTCCTATTTAATTTTGTAGAAAACTCAAGCGTCTTTTATCAACAAGAGTATCAAATGCAAATTTATGTTTTTTAGACGTAAATATATATATATATATATATAAATAGAAATATATATATATATATATATATATATAGAGAGAGAGAGAGAGAGAGAGAGAGAGAGAGAAAAAATAAAAAGGAACAAACCGTTTTATGTGTTCATCAACGTTTCGTCTTTATTTCGAGACTTCCTCTGGAAGGAAGTCTCGAAATAAAGACGAAACGTTGATGAACACATAATACGGTTTGTTCCTTTTTATTTTTTCTATTTTGTCGGAATACTATTTCCATCATTTTCATCATATATATATATATATATATATATATATATATATATATATATATATATATATATATATATATATATATATATATATATATACGGGCTCCTTCAGTCTTGGACAGACTATGGATACCGACGAAGGGTTGCTTGCGCGTGAAATTTTTGTGGCAGGATGTACGCAATCATCAACCACACCTCTCCTGAGACGACAGTGTTAAATACCAGTGGCAAGTGAAGTACAAGACGACTGGAAACAATGCCAAGATAAGCGGAGAGCACATACGGCGCATAGAATTCCCAAATGGTTATCATCTGGTACTAACCATGTTCTACGTTGCTTAACTTCGGTGATCTGTCGAGAACCTGTGTGTCAACGCGATTATGCCGTATATATATATATATATATATATATATATATATATATATATATATATATATATAATAAATTCCACAGCCAAACAACGTCGCAGCCCACAAGAGCCATGACAGTCAAAGAACCGAAAGTCCAAGACTCGAGTTTCGCCCTCATTTGGGCTCGTCAGTTAGACACATCCAAACTCAGGATTCGAAACCCGAGCCTCTTGCATATATATATATACAAGGAACTATATATTTTAATATGTATTTTGTTATATTATTTAAAGAAAACTGTTACAAAATTGTTTAAATAAACAGTCACTATAAAATGTTTTAGCAGCAGTCTAATAGTGTAACAATAAAAAATGATGAATGTCGCTAACCGGTCGACTTTCAATCTTGCCTTGAAATATTTGCTAGTATTGTATGTGAATGCATATATATATATATATATATATATATATATATATATATATATATATATATATATATATATACAGTGATGATCATATTTATTAGCACGGTAAAATAAAAGTTAAATTTTGTCTAATTAATTCTAAAAAAAGGGATTAAATTAAAGAAAATAACAAAGTATATTATGTATTTTTAACTGGCCTTTCCGATGCAGCAATCGGATTTTAGAAAAATAAATAACAAAGGAACAACAAACATAATTGCAAAAAACCCTTGTTCAAAATTATTGGCACGATTTATTTAATAATCAATTGTATAGCCTTTGGCCTTGATTACCTTCCTCAGTCGCTTTTCATAGTTTACAACCAAGTTGTTGCACTCTTCAGTAGTAATTTTAGCCCACTCTTCCTGACAATAATCCTCCAATTGAATAAGATTCTTAGGCTTCCTTTGCATTACCCTCAAATTTATGTTCTCCATAAATTTTCAATTGGATTAAGGTCTGGGCTTTGTGATGGCCACTCCAAAACATTAATATGATTGTCCTCAAGCCATTTCTTAGTCAGTTTAGCCGAATGCTTTGGGTCATTATCTTGCATGAACCACCAACGACGACCAAGTGAGAGCTCTTTAGCAGCGTCTTTCAGGTTTTCACCCAATATTTTAACATAATCTTCCTTTTTTATGCTACCTGTGACCTTAACAAGTCGCCCTGGTCCAGAGGCAGCAAAGGATCCCCAAAACATCAAACTGCCTCCACCGTGCTTCACTGTGGGTATGGTGTTCTTAGGCAGGAAAGCTTCGCCAGATTTTCTGTAAATATAAGACACTTTATTATGGCCAAATAACTCTATTTTCGTTTCGTCAGTCCATAGAACACGTTTCCAGAATGCAACATCTTTATCAATATGACGTTTTGCAAAGGCTAGCCTTGCTTTCAGGTGCATAGGCTTCAATAAGGGAGTCTTTCTCGGACGACATGCTTTTAAACCAGCTCTCTTCAAAACTCTACCAACTGTATGTCGAGATACATTCACTCCAGAGGTGCTCTGTTCATCAACAATCTCCCCAACAGAGATCCTTGGGTTTTGTTTTACTTGTCGAACAATTTTCCGTTCATCTCTTGGGGAAAGAATCCTTTTTCTCCCTCTACCCTCTAAACTCATAACGTGGCCTTGCGATTTGAACTTGTTTATTATGGCTCTAACGGTGGATTTGGGAAGGTTTAGCTTCTTTGAAATCTTATCATAGCCCTCCCCATTGGTATGGCATGCTACAACAAGCTTCCTGACGTCTTCGCTGTGTTCCTTAGTTTTAACCATGGCGATTGAAAATTATAATTTAGTCACTTATAATAGTTTAAATAAATCGCTATCTAAAAATTATCTGAAAAAAATTATTCACTGAATTAGCGTTAAACAAGCATAATATGGCTATAAAAAAGTTCAGAAAGCACGTAAACCGGAAATTGATTGATATTATACTGATACTAAAAGAAAAACAAAGCCGTGCCAATAATTTTGAACAAGGTTTTTTTGCAATTATGTTTGTTTTTCCTTTGTTATTTATTTTTTCTAAAATCCGATTGCTGCATCGGAAAGGCCAGTTAAAAATACATAATATACTTTGTTATTTTCTTTAATTTAATCCCTTTTTTAGAATTTATTAGACAAAATTTAACTTTTATTTTACCGTGCCAATAAATATGATTATCACTGTATATATATATATATCGTAATGGAAAAATGAACGAAATCCCTGACTATTCTACAGTGATATTTCTGTTAACATTTGTGGCATATTTCTATTCTGTGGACAATCAGTGTAATCCCATCTCCAACAATATTTTTGTGACACTTCTGTTCAAGCCAAAACCTTTTCAGAAAATAACTCCTGTTTATGTAATATCTTGTTATGGAGATTATTGTTTAAAATTCTGGTATAACATTGAGCACATATCCATTCTCTAGACGTCTGCAGATCTCACAATATTTATTAGTCTTTACACAAAACGGATCAAAAATTGATCATAGCTAAAAAGAAAATAAAGTTTTTTTTTAGTTTGCGTTTTTCATTAAGGACACGCCAAAATATGCCTGTTGCATCTTCGACGATTGAGTGTTCGTATTTTAAACAAAATGCAAAAGCGAACGAAAGGCTCATGGAAAAAGAGCATCAGTTTAAAGTTCACAGCTCTTATAAAATATATACAGATTTTGATTTTCCTGCTTGTCCGTCAGCCACAATGTTTTTTATATAAAAATATATTAACAAATTTGTCTAGATTGTATCAGTTTCACAAGTACTTTAATAGAA
Organism: Euprymna scolopes; assembly: GCF_053919585.1. Taxonomy (NCBI): domain Eukaryota; kingdom Metazoa; phylum Mollusca; class Cephalopoda; order Sepiida; family Sepiolidae; genus Euprymna; species Euprymna scolopes. The sequence continues at coordinate 129,669,267 of NC_136486.1, read as the reverse complement.
TGTCCTCTGATGAATCTATATCATGTGTACTCTCCTCGACATAAATCGATAATTTCAAAGTTTCATATCTTCACTGTTAGGTTCCCCAGACCCCAAAAAGTAGCCTACTCTAACAGTTATTTTTTCCTGAGAATGTTAATCTTAGAATTCCCTTCCTGTTTCGTGCTACTCTGCCTGTACTAACATGCGGACATAAAAAAAATAATGCAAACAGATATCTAGCAGCTCAATTCCCTACATAGACTCATTTAGACATAATTTTATCTAGCAGTCCATAATGTTCAAATAGAAATCGGTCTTGTTCCTGGTTGAAAAGGAGTTTTTAAAAATGACAAAGATCTCAATTATGTTCAGAAATATTAAGTAATGCATCAGTAGAAAATAATAAATTGTAAATAAATGATTTAAAATCTCAAGTAAAACCTATGAGACTTTTAGTCTAAGATTCTAACAACTGACATATTTGGACTTAGTTATAAACTAGATCTTAAAATTTTACTGAAACACGATAAATTCAGCTTTGCCATGACGTCATATTTAATTTTATTGAATTCATAAGAATCCAAACAAAGGAGCCTTATTGTCTCTAAGTCTATGGAGAGAAATATAGCATGGATCACCATTTTATTGTTCCATATTAGAGGCTTACATTTTAATGCTATTAGTGCTGCTAAATAAAGAAGAAAAGAGGGGGAAGAAGAAAAACAACAACAACAAAAACAACAACAAAATAACTAACATTTTACAGCCGCATTGTTTCAAACTTAAAATCCAAAAATAGATGAGTATGTTCGCAGAAGAATCCCAATTAAAAACCGTGTTTCTGTTCTTGATAAACAACTGCTCATCAATTGTTTGGTTACCTCCCTTTATTCATTACAATCTGGCCTTATGCAGTGCTAAGCAATATTTCATTTGACTTGTACGCGAGGAAAGTGAAATTAACAGGTTTAAATAAAGCACGACAAAATTGAAAGAACCTTTCTGAAAAAAAAAATCCACAATAATATCTTTTGTACAAAAAACAAAAATAAAAGAAAGAAATAGAAAGTGAACCAAAAGATATCAAGGCAAAAACGAGAGGAAAACGTGGAATGTTATTTTTAGACAAATGTTGCCCGCTTTCGTATGTTTTCTTTATCTTAGGCCAAGCCATTTCAATTTTTCAAACTTTTTTAGTAATTTTTGTGCGTCCTTGTATTTTTGTAGAAGTCTCGGTCGGTTAGTCGATTTCTCACGCGTCAGTTTTTAATAACATTTTACGAGGTGCCTTAAATAAGTTTCTCAGACAGTTTCTCCTTAAAACCCCGACATAGTATCCTTTGTTGACTGTCTGTACAGTGGGAACCCAGTGCATGTAGATCATGCTCGTGCCGTCAAAAAGGGATCGGCAAAGGTTTCCGGGGCGATTTGCTCTGGCTGGCCTTCTTGAGTCTGGGAAAGCCAGCATGCGTTCACTGGGAACTTTGTGTCCTGGTTTCTGGGTTACTTGAGTAGATTCAGCCTTCGTCACAGGTCACCAGATCATCAAAAACTGCGGGATCTGAATTGATCAGCTCAACCATCTTCCTGCTGTCATGAAAACTTTCTTTCTGATCTTCTCTGAGCGCCCTTGAGACAAACTTTCGCATAATCAGTTTCTCGCGAATAATTATGTACCGTTCCCACACTGACATCAAACTGAGCACTTATTGCCTCTATAGTCCTTATCTATGAAAATCTTTATTTGGCCAATCAACTCTGATGTTCTGAATTCATGATTTCTCCTATGCCTCTCATCATCCCTCATACACTCCTTGCTTCCCTTGAATTTATTTTATGCCACTCAAAAAATGATGGTCGATTCAGGCAAGATTTTCTAAAAGCAGTTTGAACAATTCCATACATTATTGGGGAAATTTGCCAAGTTTAAAACAAGATTTTATTGCATAACGTTCTACTAAAGTATCCTTATGTCCATATTGCATTTTCAAAATTCACCATTTGTGACAACTAGATTTTATTAGGCGTTATTCCAATTCATGTTGTAGCTGTTCCATTGATTCTGAAATGATAAAAAATGTCCAGTCATCTCAGAAGATGTATAGTAATAACATACTGGATTTTCAAGTGGCTACGACGATTTTAAATGCCTGTGCAAAAAAGTTTGAGAAAAGTTAGAGAAACTTATTGAAGGCGCCTACGTGTTCATATCTTTATAAGTCATTCTGCTTGTGTTTCAGTCGATTTAAGAACCCGTGACGATTTACTTGGAAATGCAATGTTCGTTTCGTCAACGCATTTCTCTTAAAAGCATCGGCGTATTTCAGTAGTTCTCTCCATATGTCGGGTTGTTACAACCGTTCAAATATAATTTCTTCAGTCTGTCTCGCTTAAGTAATAAACACTTAAGGATCAGTTTATTAATGAATAATAATTTAAATGCATCCAAGTGTTATATTCGTCTGTTTATTTACGCTTTAACTGTCACGTTTATCACTGAATATACCCAATGAACAGACGCATCCGACAATATATACGTCCACACATTCGTCAGCCAAGCTATCACCTTGAAGTTTAAAAAATTAATTGTCATCGTAAAATGTGCAAACACTATGATATGATGTATCAATGTATGTATAACGTTTCAGTTTTAAACTACATTTTATATGTCCGTCGTGTGGTTTAGTGATTGTAATGTATAATTTAGAAATAGTATCGTCCTTATATTATTTAGATGATTCAGAATAGTGTTCTCATCTAAGGTTTCGACTGATGTATTACGTAAAAATTCAGTTTTAAGTGACACGTTTTTGTTGGAAATTCAATCCGTAGTGTATGCGATATTAAGAATGCAATTGCATATTACTTAAGACATCTAGCATGTCGACCATGCGCTCTTCGTGGATTAGAAAAAGAGGTCAGTTCAAAATCCCGTACAGATTCTCGAGTATAATAGAAAGATGCCCGTGTTCGACAAGATATACCTAAAGAAGTACTAATGATACTCCATATGAGAATAATAATCGAAATAATCCGAATAATCGAAATAATACCAATTATCAATCCTCATCTTAAAAATCAAAAATTATGCTTTTTATATCTTGAGATAAACCATAAATTTCAATAAAAAAAAACTCTGACATTCTTCTGGGGGTTGAAGGTTCAGTTTTTGGTGAAGACGATACTGAGAAGGCGATTACAAATGAATCAAATCGTCTACTCAGCCATGACTGAGAGAACAAGTGAAAACTACCAAATTAAATGGATTGAATATAAAGTTCCGTAAAATTTTCGTCCATATTCTCCAGTACAATAGCAAGATTATGGAATTCGACATGATATAATCGAAGAAGTTAGGAGATTACACCGGCGGAAACGTTGTAAAATAACTTAAAAAATGAGAATGTTAGTCCGAATATTCATAATATTAACAATTATCAATTCTCATCTAAAATTAAATATAGACGCAATTTCGTTCTGATACGTCGCTTACATTTTGAGACGAGCGACAAATTTAAATAAAAAAAATTGTCTATCTGTTTATCTGCGATTCAAGTTTTTTAATATTTTAGCTCTTTCTTTAATGAAAACTTTTGTAAATAGCGTTTTGATATGCGTCAATACTTCTCTATAAAAGTCACTAACTGGTAATTAGTCTGTCATGCCGGAAAATTGAATAACATTTCCATTGGGTTTTCATGTTTAAGATTTGAACAGAATGTCTGTCGGTTTTTCACATTTTAGTTTCCAGTAGTATTTATTTTTATTTGCCACGTTTAACATTGAAGGACGTTTCTTTATTACTAACTCTACTGATTGAATGGGCGTATGTTAAAATGTTCCTTTTTGTTTACTTACCAAAAAAAAATCAAGGCCTGTATTTAAGCCGAAAACTTCCCGGCGTTTTTTCCTTTCTTTTTTAATTTCTTTTCGTATTTTTTGTTTTAATTAAATTCCTGCGAAACGCTGACATTAGGAAAGAACAAGCAACGAAATGAAATAAGCAATTCCACATGATAATCGGAAATTTAGGTTACCGTTTTTGTCTGTTTTCTTTTATTTGTTTAATTTGGAGCAGAATGTTTACATTTTGTTGCACACTCACTTATCCTTCAAGATATCATGTTTATAAGCACAATATTAAGTAGATCCTTTTACATTTTAAGACAAAGATTTCAAACCTGTCGATGATACCTAGCGGAGTTTAAGTCTCCCTAAATTGATTGGAGTAGTTTACTATATTTACGTTATCAAATTGAATATAGGTGTGGGAGTATCCTAAGGTATATCTCAAAGTGTCAATCGGTTTTGGGGTAATGTACGCACTAATAATGTTACCAGAAGTGTGAAGCCAATGTTTTTCACTAGTTATACATAAAATATTCCCATGTGATTATTTTGTAGTAAAATATATTTTTCTTTCAAATATACATGAAATTTCATAAAAACGTTAAAAAAAACAAATGTTAGAAGGTTGCCACACGAAAGGAACAAACGTGAGTTGACGACAAAACATAAAGACAAAAAAAAAAGAGCGACTAGGATATGATGGCATTTCTAATAATCACATAGAAAGCTTAAGTGTGCATCTCAAAGAACGGATCTACAGTGACATATATGAATGTAAAAGATACCGGAAGAACACATGCATTGTTATAAATAGATTGAAAGAACCGGAATAAGTTAAAAAGTAAAAGAAAAGTGTTATGACATAGTCCGACTTCAAGGAAACTTACGACGGAATCCTCCAATAAAATGCTTAATGATGTATAAAATATTAAACAAAACGATCTATTTGAAAGTGTAAGAAATTGACACCGGCTTTAAGATCTTGTATAAAACATCTCGCTTAATTGAGAATACAAATATACAGTTTTTTGAGAGGGGGAGAGACTCTCTGTCATCACTACTGATTATAATATTGACGATTACACTCGACATAATACACATGAATTTGCAATGCCGAATAAGAATTCACAGACGAATAAAAAAAGGGTTAAATATCTCATGTATATGGACGACTTGATTATTAGGGCTAGGACAACAGCATATTTTTTGTATTGTTTTGACTCTCGACTGTGTATCCGTTTATATGTTATATGTTTTTATATAGAGTGATATGGTTCTCGATTGATTAACGGTGTCTGTATCGGATATATACTCGAGAGTCAAAACAATGAAAATAATATTCTGTTGTCATAGCCCTATTGATTATATTAGAAAGAATGAAAGAAATTTTTAAAATGATAAAAACCTGAACATTTGGGGAATGCATTTCAATTGAATTAAGAATAAAAATGCATGCCGTATATGATAAACAATTAGAACCAGTTAAAATAGTAGAGATGGTATAGAATTGCCTATGTTAGTGGATGAGAACGTTTGTCAATCGAGTACAATAGTTATAAATATCTGACGGTTATGAAAGCGGACGCCATCAATTCAAAATAAATGAAAAAGATTGTAAAGAATGCCCAAGGAAATCAACAAGATTATTGTACATAAAAAATATAGTAAGAAATTGAATGGATAACAATCTGAAACTTATCTTTATAACAAATTAAAGCAGGGAGACTCGGAGTTGTCTGGAATTGAATGAGGATCGACAAATGTTCCACTTTTTTATTCTTTTCTTGTCATCGAAATCAGTGAAATCGCCTATTTTTTTAACCAAATCATTAGGGAGCCCGCAATGTAAATATTTCCGCCAATTTTAGGTCTGAGCACTTGACTTTTTTATGTAAATTACTTGGACATAGATTAAACTGTTTTTAATGTGGCTTGAGCAAAGATTATTAAATGTTAAGTTGTCCAAATTGAGGTCAAAGTTGAAAAGAATGACCTCTGCGGTCTCTAATAAATTATGTAGCCAATTTTTGGTCTAAACATTTGAAATTTTACATAAAGGGTATTCAGACATAGGGCAAGCTTTTTAGTCGATTTTTACTTTTGACTGACAATCTATCTAAGTTCAAGATATTTGATCTTTGCGTTTTCTAGCAAACTGTTCAGCTAATTTGGGTCTAAATATTAGAAATATACGAAAGTATAAATTTATGCATCAACTTTAAGTATTTACTTTAAAAGTGCTCAATAGTGTAGCTTAATCGCCATATATATATATATATATATATATATATATATATATATATATATATATACAGGGGTAGTCCGATTTGCTTAATATATATTAAATATTAGAAAAAACTATTGTTAAAATTTCATGTCATGGTTATTTTCTAACGTATTAAGAATATTTCTCTGATCTCTGCATTTAATAGTATACCCTGCGTAAACATAATACACTAAACATTTCTAGTGCCTTACCCAGACGACGTGAAATTATTGCAGTGTTTAGTAAATACAGCTGCAAAAGTAGTGTAAGGGTTAACGTCACTTGTGAGATTCGTACAGTCCCACATTTAATAATTTGACGGTTTCAGTAAATGAATGGTCGCTGTTTTTGTAGCAATACGTAATTGAATAATGTAATTTCCCTTACTGTGTCCTATATTTTAATTTTTCTTAGTCAAGCAGACTGTATTATGAATAATATGAAGCAACCGTAATTTCGTTTTCTTACCGTTAAATAGCTCTTGATGAAACATTATCCTGAAACATGTATTCAAATATTTTAGTTATTTTGAGTTTTATCCTTTAAATATTTAATTTTTTCTCTATTCTTATAAAGTCGATCCTTTTCTCTTTCCATTTTCCAATGATATTCTATTTGTACATTTTGTTTCTTCTTGGTGTTTCTCTTTTAGTCGAAGCTTTAGTTTTGTTTTGTATTTTATGATGTGCAATATGCCACTTATAAATTCGCTAGTTTTGTTACATAAAATAGGTTACCGGCGTCATTATCTTTTTTTTTAATTTACACATTTGTTATTTTACTTACTTGAAGATTAAGTAATTGTTTCAATTCCTTAACTCGTTGATTAAAAATAGGCTAGTTAATGTTTTTTACGTAGTACTTATTGAACAACAAAAAAAGGGGAGAAATATGGAGAAATCTTGTTTCGTGTCGTCAAATAATGTTTGTTTTAAAGTCCATTGTTGGGTAATTACTTGAAATACTTTGAATCGCGCTCAAGACAAAACTTTTCAAAATCCGTTTTTTTTTACTTTCTATTATTTCCTTTCGCAACGTCTGTAATCTCGTATCTTAAAATTACATAACGGTTTTGAACATATCGCTGTCACTTAAGAAATTACATTTTTTTCAAAGACATCGCATCTTTTTCGAAAATTTAATATCAGCCGTTGTAATAGTCGTTATTTGGTATCTAACAGAAGTGCACCATAATCTGGATAGTACTGTTTAGGAATAATTCCAACATCCTTGGCGCTATATTCGGACATTTGATGGTAGATAATAAATACGACACTGTGTTATATCTGAAAGTGTGTATACAGAATTGTTATTCTAGAAAGATTGCTCGCAATTCGTTGTGGGCTCCTCCATACATAATATCGAGCAGGACCCTTATAGTCACGAAATAATATAAATTCTCCATCAGGCTAAAACAATTAGTGCAGCAGAAATCGTTTGTTTTAAGCACTTCAAATATTCTTTAAAGAACTTACGAAAAACTACGCTGAAGTAAATATTTTCATGTTATTTTCAGCCTATAGGATTAATCAAGGTTTTAAGTATTTATGTAATTGATTCAGCCCCCATCAAACGGTTAAATTCACACTGTTAGGGAAGGAGCTACTATGGTAAACGTTCGAGTTATAAAGTGGCAATCTGGGTGGAGATTTGAGTAGGAAGATTTTTGTCCATATTGCCTTTATATGATTGCAGGATGTTACTGTCGAGAAAAAGATAGCCTGAAAGGAATTATAAAACCGGCGGTTCGAAGAAAGGAGCTATTAGAGAAGGAAATATTTATACATCCGACGATCTTTACAGTGGTACATTGGAATTTTGCACTAGTGTTTTGTGTCCAGACATGTGTTTTTGATTCGAATTCACATCTTTCGTAACTTTGTCGTTTTTCGTGAAAGTCTTAATGAAACAAGTATACGTGGTGGAGTTCTCTGTTGATGCTACAGTTATGGGAGCTTAGCAAAAAGTGCGGAACCTGTTAGATGATAAAAATCGTTTGTTTGTTCTTTTAGCTGTGAGCAGCTTAGTCGGATCAGATAAGAAACGCAGAAATAAAGTAATTGCTGTAACTTCAAATGGGATAGAACATCTTAGTTGGGGTAAATTGTTTGACGTCATTCAAACGTAATCAATCATACAAATGAGAACATAAATGCAGATCTACTTTTCTATCAGCATTACGTAACGTTATAAATATTTAACTGCGTGAAAATGCATTAAAACTAATTGATGTACGAGATGCTATTTTAATTAAATGTAAATTATTTTTATGACATCCTTGTCAAGCGAAAGAGTTACTAAGCGTCATAGTATTTTATTGAAACATGTGTACCTTGTTTTATATGTTATGTACCTGGTGTATGATGCGGCATTCATTCTGAACTGGCTCAGCAGGATTCCTTATAAAAGACAGTAGTTTCCAGGGTAATTTTAATTCACAAGCAATATAAGTTATATGTATATCCAAGATAACAAAGATGACAAGTCATACGATTATAATTATGCTGCAAGATGTAATCGTCCTTCAAGATACAGAGCGTCACTCGTGATCATCAAAATCAATCACAATCTTGCGCGGACTAGGCTTAATGTCATTTTACGTTTGTGATCTAACGAGTACCCCTGTGTAAAATGAGAATTTCAATAGTTATTGAGTACATAATCTATTTAATAAAATATGTTTTAAGGGATGCGAAAATACTAACCATGCAAGATATTAACACAATTTTTCGACTCTCAGTGAATTAGAAGAGCCAATAAAACAGATAGAAAAATGCTTGTGAAATAGATTTTTTATTAATTCTTACTACTGAAATTGACCGTTGAATTACTTAATAATTGGGTATATGTAAAGATTTGTTGTTATTATTTATTCATAACTAACTTCGCTGAATGTTTGAGAGACTGTGATTCAATGTTTGAGAGACTGTGATTCAACCGTTTTACATGTAGCAATAGCGATATATAAATTTAAATTAAGCTAAATCATACGGTTCAAATTAAATCTTGGTATCAAACCTTCATAGAAACACGGCGTATATATATACATATATATATATATATATATATATATATATATATATATATATATATATATATATATATATACTGTAAACAAATATAGAAACCAGCTAATTATCGAAAGTGTTCAAATTGTTTGCTATAGTGGTTCATAAACAGTTGACAACGCTCACTGATTGGATCGAAAACGTTCCTAATCAGTTCAATTAGTATGTTAATATCTTATTTCAACAGTTGCTTTCAACTTATTTATTGTAACTCGTTTTGTGATGTGAACACTTTGTTTAACATGCCGTCGCTCCCCCACCCGTCCCTCAACAAAGAGAAAAATACATGGGGAGAAGGTCAAATATTGTAAGCGTGGACAGTATTCGATACTTCCTCTTCGTTCTACCTATCTGTTTCGCAGGTGACTATCAAGATGTGATCTTACGTCATGCTGATAGTGAGGATGTACTTCATTCTGCTGGAAGTGGCATTCTATATTCCTAAACATCTGTTGGGGACGTGGTTTAGCGTATTCATGTAGCAAGATAAGTTAATTTAAAGAGTGTATACATTTTATTGGGATAACCTATATATATATATATATATATATATACGTATGTATGTGTAAGTATATATATATGCATGTGTGTATGTGTGTGAACGCGTGTGTGCGCGTGTATGGCATGATAACGTAACCAAGCCGGCTCTCTAAAAATCACCGAAGTTAAGCAAGGATGGACCCAGAATAGGTGACAATTTGAGAATGCCAGGCGCTGTATATCCTAGGCCGGGACGTAGTAACTTCCATGCTTGTACATAGCGGCGCGTTTAATGCACTTTGGCAGATGCAGCTTCAGTCTTCATTAAGACATATATCTAGGAGAACGAAAAAGTATGATGTAAAACCTGAGATCTATTGTTTGCTTTGTTTTATGGCAGCTATTGCACCGACTGGGATTAGCAATTATACCTAAAAGTATGGTTAGTTCTGCACAAACCTATAGCATTCACCATTAAAAACAAATCATGTGTGTGGATTTACGAACAATTTAGTTGTTATGGCGGACCTTATACGTTGAAATCGGTTAAATTACAATCGTTTAAAAAAATAGGTTTTCTTTACAGAACGCTAAATACAAGATGAAATGAAGGCAACTTCGCACCATTATCTCATTTCAATAAAAGTTAGGGCGAAAAAGTGCTTAAACAGGTAGCGAAATAACGAAGCGTTTGACTCAGGAACCACTACTGGACGTGCAGCACAATGGTAGTTTTAAAAAGGTTCGTGGCGGCAAGGAGAGTCTTGAAGATGATGAGCAGAGTGATCGGCGGCTGTTGACAACGATCAATTTAGAGCGAATCCACGCACATCTATTCCATAATTTGCTTCTGAATTAGACGTAACATATACGACAGTGTCCAACCACTTGAAAGAGATTAGAAAAACAAAATATCTTGATAAATAGAAATAAAAAAGACAACTAAAAGAAACGTGATTATGAAGTGTAATCTTCCCTTCTTTTACGCAACAAAAATTACCCATTTCTCGACGGAGTTGTGACGAGATTAATAGTTAGTTCCTTACGACAACTGGCGACTGTCAGCTCAGTGGTTACATGACTGTGACGAAGCTCCACAACACATTCCGCAGCGCAAGTTGAACTATAAAAAGATAATGTCTCATCCATTACAGTTTTTTTTTTTTTTAATGCAGACGAAACTATTACGACGGAGAAGTACTATTACCAATGAATTAAATGCATCAACAACCTGGACAACAATGCTCAGCATTAGTTATAAGGAATGCCCTAATTCTCCTCCAGAACAATACCCGACCGCACGTTGATAAACACGCCCTGCAGAAGTGGAGCGAATTGGGCTACGAAGCTCTGCCTCATTTGCTATACTCTCCAGACCTCTCACCTACGGCTTACCACTTTTTCAATCATCTCGAAAACTTATTGCGTGGGAAATGCTTCCAAAACCTGAGCGAGATAACAAAAACACCTTTAGCGACTTCATCGTAACCAAAACGCACGATTTCTACGTCACTCGCATAAATACATTTGTTTGCGTTGGCAAAAGTGTGTTGCTTACGATGCTTACTTCGAACAAAACAAAAAATGTTTGAGCCAAGTTATGTTCATCTAAATTTTAAAGTAAAACCACAAGAAGAAGAATTTTCCTGTCAACCAAAAGAGTTGCAATAAACATGAGAAATATTCGGGATCAAGTCTTCCCTTTCTGTTATCATAGCAACAAATTTTAGTCTCCCTTCTATCAAGGTTTTAGTATATATATAAATATATATATATATATATATATATATATATATATATATATATATATAAGAATTACAGTTAAGTTTACCAAAATAATCCAAGATGGCAAAACCAAAGTATATCATAAATATTGAAGAGTTGATATTTATGAAGTAATCTAAACCAGATGTAAAAGCTCGATGAAACCAAATAGGAAATAGAGATTATTATAAGAAAAAGTAGTTAATAAAACATGTTAAAACACTTTGAAAAAGAGTTAAAAACATATTTAATTTTAAAAAGGAACCACAAAATAAGTGTATAGTGCTTAATCCGCGGAATTTCGAAGAAATACTTTCCTTCAAAACTCCGCGGATTAAGGACTATCCACTTATTTTGTGCAGCCTTTTTAAAATTAAATACGTTGTTAATTCTGTTTCAAAGTGTTTTAATGTTTTATTAACTACGTGTTATTATCTATCTATCTATCTATCTATCTATCTATCTATCTATATATATATATATATATATATATATATATATATATATTGGGGGGTCAGCATTGTTTTTCATACATGTTTCGTTGAACAGCAGGGATAATTACTGTTTGTTTGCAGTATACGAGACCTCAAAACGAATTTAGGACCATATAAGTTCAAACATTGTCATTTTAATTGTCTTTCATTGTGATCTTCGCTTCTCAAGCATTGAAACGCTACTCATTCGTATAAACAAATCGACCATCAATCAGCCTCAATATCAGAGGGAAATCACGCTTAAGTGCTTTTAATGATTTTAAACGATTTTAATCGATTTTTCAATAAATTAACCAAACGTAATTTTTAATTCATCACTCGCCTTAAGACAATTCATTAAATACGAAAACGTTTTTTCAAAAGCACTATATTTTCGATCGATTCTAAGGTCTTTTTCTGTGTGAATGATAGAAACATGAGTGCAGGGCGAGCAGGGCTAGCAGCAGAAAAAGAACGGGTATAGCTAATGATGTTAAGATGCATGTGAATACGACCGCCCTAATATTTTTAACTTTGAATGGTCAGCAACTTGTGTAACCTTTATTCGAAACCAAGTTTTTCATAAAATATTGAAGTGGACACCTGCGCACCTCTACGTACACACCCGCATATAAAAACATACAACCATGTACACCTGTACATTACCATACATACTTCTACACATACCTGTAGACACACAAGATATGCACACCCACTTTTATAGACTACGTACAAATGCACATAGAGAATGATGAACTGATATAGACAAGTGGAATGCACTGACCCAAATCTTGTAATTCTCATTGGAATCATAAATTTATGGTTCTAGGTATGAGACAAGGTGAAAGGGCAAAGTATTCTTTGTTTGTTTGGATTTTATGTATGCCCGCATTCTCACTTATACACACAAACACACATACTCATACGTCCACGCATACGGCCACCTCGACATTGTTTTCTTAAGTTGATGTGTTAATATTATTTGCATCCTATCCATATCTAAACTGATACATTCATACACACTCACAGTTGTATATATATATATATATATATATATATATATATATATATATATATATAGCCAGTAGAGTTTAGTTTCCTAGAAGTACATCCAATGAAACAACATGTGTCTACCAAAATAGTGCTCAATGAGTGAACAGAACAGGTATATTAATCTTATTTATACAAACATTAATGGCTACATATGTGTATACATGTTTCTGTAATCACCCACGTTGGGGGATTACGTCTTCAGGCCAAGAATTACCGTCGAAAGTAATCCCCCAACGTGGTGATTACAGAAACATGTATGCACATATGTAGCCATTAATGTTTGTATAAATAAAATTATTATATATATATATCTGTATAAGCACACACGCACACCCACACTTACACTTGCGTACATATACGCATTCACCCGTATGTATACATACACACATATTTACATATGTATTTATTCATACACACTCGCATGCCGACAAATGTAAATGTACATACACACATATATATGCATAAACACATACATATACATATATATGCACCCACATATATGTATATAAAGAGAAAAACATCTTCCGAAAATCAGAGCAAAACCGACTTAAGACAAACAGAGAGGTCGGTATTCTATTGAATAAAGCTACATTAACAATAAAACAATAAACCGCTTACCACAGATTCTGTCTAGCATTAATTTATATATATACACACACCTATACATACATATATATACACACATATACATATATATATGTATATATAGTGTAATTAAACGAGTAAACTAAGAGGATTTTCCTTTATTTTCATTTTTATTTACTTAATTTTATTTCTACTTTTGTTCAAAAATAAAAAAATACCCGTGAACCCTCTTAGATTTTGGGCTATTTGATATCTACCGTTTCTCTGTTCGCTTGTGTGGCTATAACTCTCTCCCTCTCTCTCTCTCTCTCTCTCTCCGTCTCTTCCACACACATCCTTACTCGTATATACACATATATATCTATACATTCCTAAATACATACAGTAAATGATAAAGATAAGGAAAAAGCATTATTTTTAAATTAGAAGCTATCACCATAATTGGAAGCTTCATATACTGGTTAGAGCAATACGAGATTAAGTACAATTGATGCTGGAAGTAAAACTCAAGTAAGATATTTTGCCATGATAGGAATTTACTACTGCTACTACTACTACTACTACTACTACTACTACAATAATAATAATAATAATAATACAAGCATAAGCCAGCAACATTTATTGAAAACGAGAATCACAAAATCCTGTGGGGAATAGACATATAAACGGATAAACCCATCCAAGCAAGACCGAATATCGTAATAATTAACAAAAAAGAAAACTCCTGCCAAATCTTATGTAAGTTTAAAACGACATTATAGACACATGTAGGTATTACATTAAAATCTTACATTATTTCCGAGGAGCAAGGCAATCTATATATTACCATCTTTCGCAGAAAGTAGTTCCTATTTTTTATCTCCCTATTCTGCGCTCAACCTGTTCTCACAAGACATTGGTACCATCTCTACATATTCCTACACTACTGAGTATATGCCGCTTTTAACTGGTTATTCGACACATGCGCATACCATAAGTTACACATTTTCTTATTCGTAGATAATATTTTCTCCCCAACCGAAATTCGGCACCGCTGATTGGCTGCGACGTAGACATTCTTATACTCTGATATTCGCATCTTCCACCAGTAAACGAACGTTTGGACACTCATAAACATGACGCCATTTATATCAATTCGGTTCTATTCTTTAATATTATCTACATTACCTACATTACTTATTGATTGTACCATTATATATATATTTTTTTACATAGGCGTCACCACTTATCAAGGCCGATAGGCCACTCAAGGATAAGGGTTAAAGAGTGTAGAGTAGTCAAAAGGACAATATAGTAATCGATAGTAATGGAAGTTCGGTAAATTTGTTAACTTAAGTGGAACGGCGGACTGTAATCATTAACCAGCAGACGAAGGCCAGAGGAATAGTAGGCCGAAATGTTCTGAAACAAACATAATATATATATATATATATATATATATATATATATATATATATATATATATATATATATATATTGTTTACATGAAGCTTTTAGATGAGACAAGTCATCGGTACCGTCGGTTTAAAACCTGATTATTAGGACCGTTTTAGATACTCATATCAAGCTCTCTTCAGCCAATATCTATCTCGCGCAAAGATTACCAACGGCTTTAAGTTAAAGTGTAAGTGTGGAATGACAGGATTTGCAATCGTAGCTTGTAATTCCAATCGATAACCACGTCACTTCCTTGTTGTTGTAAGAAACAGAGATACTGAAATTTTGCCATCGGTACTTTCTGTGACAAATATGATATTATCGTTTCCCGAGAAGAGTGACTTGGTGTAGAAACGTCCTGGGAAAACAACCAGCTTCCTGGGCTAATAAACAATATCAAATAATAGGTACATGGAAACAGCAACACAACGGGTCGATATGTCTTCGGTTATAACCGGCTGGCATGGTCGCTTCTTGTCTTCATTTGAATAAAATATATATAATTTATTTAAGATTTAACAATAAGGAGCATCTTTTTATATAGAGCAGTTGAAACCAGACGCATGCTATGTCGCATCCGCCGACCCCAGAATACAAGCGTTAACTGTTTTGAAACAATAGAATTATATTAAATTCTCTCTTTCTTCATGAAAGAGAGATAAGGGACGTAAGAGATAGAGAGAGAGAGAGAGAGAGAGAGAGAGAGAGAGAGAGCGGGAGAGAAGAACATTCACACATAACGTTTAAACATTGTTTTGTTTTTGTATCGATGAGTTCTTTCAGGTTTCACCTTTCAAATTCTAAGGTCTTATGCCGTTTTGCTGAAGTTAAATATTATAAACAAACTGTCATTCTTGGCTTGAGTTATACCAGGACATTTTCAAAACCACAAGCACCTTAACATATCTGAACATCACAAATCCAGATCAAGTTAGGCACATGGTTAATTAATGTAAAAGCCTCCAGCTCTCCCAAAATGGGCGCTTTCCATTGTGCCACACAAGCATGACTTGCTTCTCTCAGAATAATATTCTATTATCGTATTGTTTTCGTAAATAAAAAAGACTTTAAATAGTAAAAGCTAATCGGTTTAAAGGTTTACATTAAGTTTATGTAGGTTTTCTGAGCATCGTGTCATCTGTACATTTTCACAATTACATTTTAGACACGACATTTTTAGCTTTTCTTTATAATCAAAATCAGGACAATTTTCTCTTACTCAAGTGCAAATAATATGACGTTTTAAAAGAAATATCAAGTTTAATATGATTTTCGCACAACATTTCTGATAATTTGAGATAAGAATAAATAATTCGTTTTATTTGGATCCTTCATAAAAAATGCGTTTAGTAGTGAATAAAGTACTTCGTTAAATTCAACTGTTACGTTACATTTTTTGTGCAAGATGACGGCTCAATCCTCAGTGTGGGCGACACTAAAAATGCAATAGCGAATTACTTAGGGTTCTTGCGGTGTCAGGGATGACGGAACAATGGTATGCAAACCCAGAGGGTTAAAAGAAGGTCTCTATAAAAAAATTCCGTATAGATTCCTGAGCTCGACAGAACGCTTTTCGAGATCAACAAGATACATCTGATGAATGTGGAATATTACATCGACATAAATTTTGCGATAATTTTTCCGTAGTTTTTGATGCAACTGTATTTTATTTAGCCTATTTTTCATTTTCTGGCGGTCTTTATTCCAGCTTAGAATATTATTACATTTTTAACATATTGTTTTACTTAACTAAAGAGAAAGGTTTACTTAGACGGTCTTAGCAAAAATAAAATTACATATCCCTGCCTTTCTTTCATTTAAATATATCTAGATGAACAGCAGTGTGAAAAATTCAAAACATTGAAGTAATTAATTTCTTCATTCAATAATAATTTAAGAGCAGCAAATTTCCTATCATCTGACGTTTTAAAGAAATCGTTTCTTCTACAACGTAAGCTTTTCTTCCTGTTTTTACTTATGCGGTTGTTGATAATTACGTACTTTCAACAAATTTTCACTAAGGATTTATTTACATGACATTTGATGATGCTGAAAACATAAACAGTACAGGTGTATACTCGTTAACTGGTATTCGAGGAAAGCAATGTCAATAATAGAATATTCGGATTAAAATACTACGATAATTAGTAAACTTTGTGAATAATTTTAATGTGTATTCGTCCATCGTGATATAATATTCAAGAAAAAATATCACAATAAAAAGGAAAATGACTTTATCTCTTGAATAGACTGCAAATGTCCAATGTCTTAAATGTGTTTTTTTTCTGTCAGGAAAATATATACAGGTGTTGTTGGTCAGCTAATTCGCATAAGACAATATAAACAAAATAATGATGACAACGATATAATCACATTGAAAAACTGCTCAGCGATAGATCACTCGAAGTTAGCAACATTGAGCTAGTCTAGAGGATTACCATAGAGTGCCTAAGCCGTAATTAAGGATTTAAATCAAGAAGGCGGGGGGCTTTTTACAAAAAAAATCTGTCGTATAGAATGGGCCCGTTGGACCCGAACATCAATTTTCTAATGATGTTCTCACAAACAAAACATCCGCTTCCAATTTGTAAGGATGCAGAACGGAATTAGTAAGGCTTATAAATCTGCATCCAGAATGGTTTAAACAGATATATCGATATATAATTAATTAAATGATAACAAAGCCGTCTACTTGGGCAGTAGGGATCAGCTTTTACATATTATTCTATTTATATTATAGCTTTATTATCTTCATTTTTACCGACTTTCAGTTTTTTTCGCAGCGGAGAAAAATAAATCACATTTATATGTTTTGCAACTCAGCCTAATTTTATTTCTTTTTTAGCAGAGTATTTAAATTACATATTTTAATTTCTAACGTATAGGATTTCTGGGGTCTTCAATGCCAAAGGAAAAGACCTCATCGCACTAACATTATTTCTTGTATATTTCATTCAAAGAGGGGATATGACGTAACAATTTCGTAAATTTCTTGTAATCAATTTTACTTTTCTGATTTTTATAATTCATAACAATAATTAATGAGAGGTCATAGCTACACTGTTTACATGTTATGTGTTCTCTTTAAATGGCTGAGCAGTTTTTGTTAATCAGATTTAATATCAGCAAGGTATACATTTACGTTTTTCCATATTGCTATGGATAACCATTGAATCATCTACGTCCCTGAATTTTGGAGATGATGGTTGCTTATTTGTATTATTTGTATTTTTAAGACTACCGTTCTCATCTTCTGTTTATCTTTCTGTCGATGTAACCTTAGACTTTCTTTAGGAGTATCTTTGTTGAACTTGAAAATATTTCTATTGGACTAAAGAATCTGCATGATATTCCAAAGAGAAGATGTTATTTAATCTATGGGCGTAGCATATTATTCTCTTTTAGTCATGACTGTGTAGAAGTCCTCAATAATTTACAATTGTATTTTTAGGTGTCGAACGCACGAGACATTGAATCTTCCACTCCTGGGGGGAATTCTAGTATTACATTATAGGATATGTAAACAAGATGGTATTTTAAAAGCTGCATCTTAAGGAATCAATGCTTGTAGTGATTTTATAAGAAAGGAAAATTTCATAATTGACTTTTAAATTGCGTTCTTATTCAGAAGAATAAACAACAAGAACATGTAATTCTCGCCATTCGTAACGACAAAACTTTAATATTCAACAATACATAATTTGAAAATAACAATATTATGCATTAAATTAGTTGATTATTTTTCTAGTTCTTACAAATATCGAATTTATCTACATAATAATAAGCTAAAAACACATACATGTTTCATCGTCCGATATTACCCTTCGCCACTTTTCAAAACGTTGTGGTCGCTTTAACGCTAACTATAAAATAGATTAATTTTTTTCTATTTCGTAAAATATAGGTGTTTTATCGAACAGGAAACTCCAACTAAAGTAAAATTATTGAGATTCAGACTAGAACAAAAGTGTAGTATCTGTTCTATCCTAACATGATTAGAGAATAACACCAGACTTTCATACGCACCGTACATCCATAAAATCGAAAGTAATATAAACGTTTGGAAAATAGACTCTTTTTAACAAGATATAGTCTACAAAATTAACCATTACATACATATATAAAAATGATTTTGTTTTAACAAACATAGTATGATATTATTGTGGAGTCTGCGTCAGGTAGGACGTCCGTAAAAAGGAAATCATTTTTTAACACGACAATATTATATGAGAAATGCGACAAAAATATAGAATTTCCACGTGTTTATTATTATTATTTATTTCAAGAATATATTTCTTCGGCGGTTTTATGTCTTTGAATGAGTACATTTGTTTTGAAAAAATTAATTGGATTCTATATTTTTATAGCGCTTGTTTTCTATAGTAACGCGAGAAATAAACTTGAGAATCAGGAAGAATAAAGAATGTTTTCGGCAAAAAAATGTTAAAAAGTCAAATTGAGATGGGAAACAAGAGTTGGTTGATTTTGAGATTAGGAGAAAAAGTGTAGACAAAAATATAGAAAGATAATCGTTTGCCGGAAATGGAAATGTCCAAAATACTGAATAAAGATATATTGAATAAAATAAAAGATAAACGCATTCTGTGTTACAGCAGCCTACGTCTCAATATTATCTTATGATGTTGCCTTAAAGAGAAATGCTTGCCAAAACCTTGGAACATTTCATCATTTTGCTCTGTATTAAATAATTCCATTGACTAGTCATCTCCCTCCCAGTACAGACAATCAGTCTTCTGTGCGTCAGGTCAACCACCTTGGCAAACATAACCTGCTCAGTGACATGCATTATTGTTTCTGTTCTATGAGATCTTCAGCAGATGTACTTACTGTTACATTACACAGGATTATTGAATCGCTCGACGAAGGATTTGTAATTGGGGCAATAGCTATTGACATATCAAATGCTTTTGATAGTGTGTTGCATACAGGTCTACTGCACAAAATTGCCAACTATGGAATAGTTGGGAATCTTCTCTCAGTTATACACAATCCTTTCATCTAGGCTTATAAAAGTAGTTGTTGATGGGCAGAAATCAGAAATTCCCTGTATTAAAGCTGGCGCCAAACCCTGTTTCTGATGTTCATCAATGATCTCTCAAATTACATTCTTCATTACATTCATGCGTCATTTGTAGACATTTATACAGACAACACGACAATATATGGCGATACTTCAAAGGCCAGCAATGAGAATTTCTGATTCTCTCACTTCTGATCTTGAAAACGTGGTGCAAGGGTGAAAAGGGCGATTGGTTAATTTTAATGCATCGGGAACTAAGCTTCTCTCCTTTTATCATAATCGCTCTGATCCTCAACACGCCATGATTGAAATCAAAGTATTAGTCTTGGGGAAGCCCCATGTCTTAACAAGCTTTTGGAACTGGCTTTCACTCTTGATCTGAAATGGAATACATCGAATCGGTTGCCAAAATTGCTGGAAAGATGGTTGGATCACTTTACCGCTCCAGTAAGTATAGCAGAGCCGATGCAATCCTCTATCTGTATAAGAACCAGGTGCGCGCTACAATAGAGTACTTTTTCATCTGGATAGGAGCTGCTTGGCACGCCCTATGCTGGATTCATAGAATTCAAAACCGGCTTTGAAATCAAGTGGGTGATGAGCTTTTTTTCTTCCCTTCAATCTCTTTTCCACAGTCGAAGCGTCAATAGCCTGTCTCTACTATTTTCAGGGTAGGTGTAGATCTGAACTCCAATTTATGGTCGCATTTGCCTAATTTTCACAAAAAAAAACACACGAATAGCTAAAACCACTTTATATGATTTTCACACTCTCTATCTGTGCCTAAATGTAAACGCAGATTCCACGAAGAAAGTTCTTTCCCAGTACTGCGCTAAACACGGCATGGTAGCTTTCAAATCTTACGTAAAGACAGGTCTGTAACACATATTAATCTGAGATTGACTTTTTATTGGGTATGTCACGGACCATAACTGTACTCTCAAAAATTTGTATGAGACAAGAACGATCAAGCAAGGAAAAGAATTACTTCTTTTATAAAATGCACTCTAAATAGAAAATCTTTTTCATCTAACAGTTAAATTTTACTGCAAGCTGTTGTCTAATAACGCTTACTCAAAAAGTGTTTATCCTAAGTGGATTCTATTTAATTCGGCACAGATAATTGTGAAAATGCATAATCCGACATGTTGCAATCTAATCATAACCAATCCTATTCGTTAATCCCAGTATATCTTTTATCGTGTATCGTTAATTATCTTGTTCAAACTGTCATTCTGGATAGGCAATTGTGCTAAACGCAAGATAGCATGCATTAAATTAAATGACACTTGAAAACCAGGACAGATATTAAAAGCGCAAAAAACCCTTCGAGTGGTCTATTCAATTTACTTCACCAAACATCCAATATTGAATTTCTTTGACAAATTGTATTGGATAGCCAACTGAACTTTACACCTCGTGTATATATAAGAGTCGTTACAAAAGTAACAGATCCTATTTCCTGGTTCATATAAAAAGCTAAAGAGTTATCAAGTTATCAATTAAAACGAGTTAGCTTTTGTGCTCGAGAATGTATGTTTCTGCGTAGTCACCAACATGTTCAATGCTCATTTAGCCATCGATGGAAAGGTGTTGTTGTAGATGAGCGTCCGGAGCGCGCTTTGTCACTCATATATCTGTCGCCATTCAAAGAGCGACAAATCTATTACCTATTTGTACTGACATCAACTGCATCGCCTTTTTAAACATTCACCATGCGCCGATGAATGGTGATGGGGTTATTATTTTTGTGAGGAGGAACTCAATGAAGTATCACTCTTTTTGACGCCCGCCCATGACAGAGGGCGTTTTCCTAGAGTTTTCCACCATCAACATCTGCAACAGAGAGATGAAACTTTCAAGTCAGGCATAATAACCATGCAATTTGCAATCCCCTTTGCTCAATTAGGATGGAAAACATATGACGCATTATTTTTTTTAACTAAATCCTCGTAAATAAGATATTATGTAATATAAAATTTCATACATTTAAACTGGACGATTCGCCATAAAGAAGAAATAAGGAGTATCTGTGTAGTGAATTGGCATAAATATGTTTTCATAGTTAGCTAATTACACACACACACACACACACACAATATTTGTTTGTTTGTTTTGTTTTTAATTTTCTGTCTTTGAAGATTGCAACGCTGCAAACCAGCAACCAAACCAGCTGCCAATATTGCCCTGTTTTTTATTGAAACACACCGAGAGCTGTTTTAGTTATCCTCGTTGCCCCCTTAAGTGCAATCGTCTGGATCTCTTTTGCACTTAGTTCACCAGGAATATTAGTAAGGTCGGTCTTCGGGTTCTTCTTCACAAGCCCTGTAGCACCGATAATAACTGAAATGATTGATATCTCTCTAAGATGCAAGTTTTTTTCATATCATACATGCAACCTTGATATTTAGCTTGTTTCCCCCTTTCAGCTCTGTTCAAACCTCCATCATTAGGGACACTCACTTCAACCAAGGTTGCAACCCTCTCTGACTTACACCATATAACTATGTCAGGTTTCACAGCAGTATTTTCAAGGTAGTTGGTTGTAGGGATTACATGGTCGTAATGTATGGTATATAAGTCATTTCCAACTGTTCTTTCAGGTTGATGTTTCCAGGATTTTTGTTGTGTGTGTGTCTGTGCATCCTAACGAGCTGGGAGATGCGCTGATCGAGGCGATACCCCCTTGAAGAGAAACTTTACATCTGCTTATTGTTGCCTCTACCCTGTGTTACTCACAAGATGTGAAAAAATGTATATCCATGATATTACGATATTAATGGTGTGTTGTCTAG
This sequence comes from Euprymna scolopes, assembly GCF_053919585.1. Lineage (NCBI taxonomy): Eukaryota > Metazoa > Mollusca > Cephalopoda > Sepiida > Sepiolidae > Euprymna > Euprymna scolopes. The sequence goes on along the minus strand of NC_136486.1, from coordinate 129,646,474 downwards.
TTTGAGATCAGCTTTTCCTAACTCAATAACCAAGCGATGCATGCCAAAACAATCAAAGTGCATAAAAAACATAGATTTATATGTAAGGAATATTATTACTTCAAAGGATTCTTTTTTTTTTAGAAATTTCGATGGGAATAAACTTATTAGGACAAAAATGGGATGACTGGTTAAATAAAATTATGACGTCATAAGAGGTGAAATAAACGCCATCAGAAGCACATCGAGCATAAATAGTATAAATAAAATTTGATGTATTATCCTAAATGGGGTGACTGCAGATTAGGTTTGAGTTTTAAAAAATACTTACTAATGTTAAGCAAAGAATAAACAAAAGATAAAGAAACACATCAAGTCATACGGTATTCCAAATTATTGAAAGATAGAATTATAATTTGGGTATTATTCGATCCTTTAGTCCTTTGTTCCTCTCTCCTCTTTTCGTTTTTTTTTTTTTTTTGTATTTTACATGAATTTCCCTATCCTCTTTCTCTTTCTATCTCTCGCGTTCTATTTTTGTATTGGTTCTTCTCATGAAAAATTATTCTCAATTTCGAGGTGGCGAGTCATCAATTTGTTACACTCCTTTCATTTGTCCTTTGAGCACACGCTTCAAATTCAAATAGATTTAATTCCAATTTATTTCGTTCAAATACGAACATTAATTTACATTATGATAAATTCGTAACGCATTGATATATCTAAACTGAAAGAAACATGTCTCATAATGCCCATTCAAAGTTACCACACAATATGTTACAGTAGCTTCTTTTTAGTCATGTCCACGAGGATAATTTATGCGCACGCCATGCGAGTTGATATGCGTTGATTCTCATGACTGCTTAACTGGATAAGGTGTGGGGTTTTATGTGGCTGTAAAGTAGGCTTGCCGTACGTGGTATATTTCTTGAGAAACTTTTTTCACCTCGTAGCTTGTACTTTCCTGTTAAAATGCACCTTTTCCCCTCTTTTAAATTAGTCAATTTACAGCCGTATTTTATTTGCTAGCGTGTCTGTCTCTGTGTCTTGACTAAGCTGTTTTATGTTTAGAGAATGAGAGAAAGAGAGTATGAGAGAAGGAAAGAAAGCGATGAATAGGTGTTTTTGACTAACGTTCTAACGCTCGCAAAGAAGGATGAGCAGTTGAGTGTATAGCTGATAAGCAACAATTGGACTGACTGTCTGGTGGCGAAAACCAAATGGAACTTGGTAGTAATAACCTATGACTCTGTAATAATTCCGCTTGCAAGCAATATATATATGTATATATATATATATATATATATATTATACAACACACACAATACACACACATATGTATATATATATATGGATATATATATATATATATATATATATATAAGGAAAAAAGAACCATGTAAATTCTTTACAGAGTTAATTATCGGCGTATATGAGGCTCAACAATTGAGGGCAAAACATAACTATAAAACCAAAACAAAATATAATAAGTGTAAGTATAAATATATTTATTTATCGATTTAATTATAAAAAAATGATATAAACAGGTGTTATCATGTTATTGTGCGTAATATTCCCACCCTCTTTTCACTATTATTTGTACTTTCTGTATCTTTTTCATCCCCCTGCATGCATCATATATTATTCCTACTATTTAATCTCTCAGCCATTGCCCCTCTGATCTTCAACATCCCAATTATATTATTATTCCCTTGCATTTTATATTTTAAATATTTTAACGTACCTTTTGTTTGCTATTTTTATCATTAATCTTGATTCTATTTAATTTTTCTACTTCAAAATGAATGCATTATATGTTAGATGTCGTAAATATAATTATCTGTAACAGAGGCATATTCTTCCGCTTCTTAGGAGAAGAATTAGGCTTCGAAATGAGATTGTATTAAGAACTTCTATAAACTATATTTATATGATGTTTTTCCTTATTTATGTGACAAAGAAATATATCTATACATATACTTATTATATTGTATGTTTATTTTCTGATTATGTTATGGCTTGCAATAAGCCACAAAGAAAACAGAACAACGGAGTTTAAACAATGTATTACTAGAATAACAACATAAAAAGGTTAAAATTTAAAAGAGTAGTAATCGTCACCGAGCAGACGAGGCTCGCTCTCGTGTTTAATCCACACCTGGGATCCAAAGGTTTATGGTTTATATAATGGATAGAACAGTCCATTTGGAGGGTGACCCCCCCACAACACCCACCTCCCAAGCTGATTTCCGCGGTTGTGAAAATCATTATTTCTTCCTTTTGGGGCAGACCACCAAGGGGTCTGTGCGCTTCCTTTTCTGCCGGAGTGTATCTGTTCTGACATCCCTTTTAGAGGGTCTATGTCAAAACAGTCATACACAGTTTCAATCACCTCACTGCCGTCCTGCAGTGGTTCTTCTTGATCATCGTAGAAGCGTTTCCTGATTTGGTTCAGGTGCCTATTATTTTGGAACTTTGGGCCCTGAATGATGTATGTAACATGGCTGATTCTTCGTAAGATTGTGCCCTGTTCCGAAAAAGAAACGTTATTTCTAAAATGTCTAAAATACACGTTATCTCCGCTGTTAAACCGTTTCGTTGGCATTGTAGAGGTTCAGTTGTGTACTATGTGTTTGGGTAGCAGTTTATCAAATACGAATTTTATTTTCCGTCCAAACATGATTTCTGCTGGGAATCCCGCATCTGGTTTTATTTCTCGTGATTCAGTAAACCTGGAGAAATTGCTGAAGGGCCTTTTCTGTCGGCGTACCGGACGCCTTTTTTTTAAGCGTATCGACGAAGCGTTCGGCCTGGCCGTTGCTTCTGGCGTGGTACTTGGGTGTCGTAATATGCTTGACTTGATACGTCTCGCAGAAATCTCTGAACTCTGTCGAGGTGAACTGTGTAGCGTTGTCGCTAACCAGACAGTCTACAACCCCAAACCGAGCAAACAATTCCAATAAAAAATGTGTCGTTGTTGCCGTGGTCGGTTTTTTGCATCTTAGTACCTCTGGCCAATTAGGGTAAGACTCAATAACTATCAGGTAGTAAAAATCCTCCACAGGCCCCGCATAATCGATGTGAATCCTCGACCATGGTTGTTCAGCCTTAGGCCAAAGTTTATATGTTATCGCTGGTGCTTTTGCAGCCAGCCTTTGCATCTGTTCACCATGTCGGTAATAGCTTGGTCTGTAGCTGGCCAATAAAATAAAATTTTTCATTCTGTTGATTTTTGAATGCCCCATGTGAAAATCCCTGAAAACTCTTTTTTGAAGGGTTTGAGGGATGACAACCCTTTCACCGTATAACAGTATTTCGTTGCAACCACAAATGTCTGAACTGGTGTCACCCAGTGCTTATTTCTGCTTCGTGGTTTGAATGAAATTCTCATTTAGGGATTATGACTTAATTTCCTGAAGTGTGACCGGCAGTTCGCGGATAATATTGTTTATTATGGTTTTTACATCACTATTATTACATAGTGCCACGATTACTGAATCTTCAAGAGGTTCCATTTTGGCAGGAATCAGTCTCGATAGACCGTCTACATGGGCTAGTTGTTTTGAGGGGAGAAATTGAATTGTAATATTATCGTTAAGCAGAATAGTTCAACATCTTAATGGTCGGTTCGCAGTGAATGTCTGAATGTTTTTTATCCAAAAATGGATATCAACGGCTTATGATCGATTTGTAGAAAAAAATGTCTTCCGTACAAGAACTGGTAGAATTTTGAAACTTCAAATATAATTCCTAGAGCCTCTTTCTCGATCTGAGAATAATTCTTTTCCGCTGGCGAGAGAGTCCGTGATGCGAAATCATTCTATGTAGCATGCACGCCCCGACACCATATTGACTAGCGTCGCTAGCTACTATTATGTCCAATTGCGGGTTGAAATGCGCTAGGAATAGTTTTAAAGTCAGGATTATTTTTATTTCTTGGAATGATGTCTGGCAATCTTCTGTCCAATCCCAAGCCTTATCCTTTTTTAGCAATTCATAAAGTGGTGCGCGCAATTTGTGCATATTTGGGATGAACCCCTGGAATTGATTTGCCAAAACTAAAAAACTCTGCCATTGAGTTATGTTTATAAGTGCCGACATTTTTCAAATAGCGGTCGCCCTATCTGTGTCTGGGCGTCTGCCATCGTAATCGATTATTTGACCCAGGTATTTAATTGTTGGTAAAAAGAACTCGCATTTATCTGCTTTGATCTTAAATCCATAATCTTGTAATCGACTGAATACTTGTCTAATATGTTTTTCATGTTCCTCCCTGCTTTTGCTCGCTATGATAACATCATAAAGATATGCGATTGCGGTGTTCAAGCGGGACAGCATAGTATCCATTACTTGCTGGAATATTGTGGGTGCCATATTGATACCAAACGCGAGTCTTTCGTATCCATACAAACCACGATGAGTGTTAATACAGAGGAGGTTAGCGCTTGTGTCGTTTACCGGAATCTGTAGGTAAGTGTCGCTTAGGACGATCTTAGAAAAAAACTTGCCGCCATTTAATTTCGTGAACACTTCTTCTGGACTAGGTAATGGGTAGTGAAAATCTTATGAGAACCCTTTGAGTCCGGTCGCGAAGTCGGCGCAAACGCGAATTTCCCTGGACCTTTTCTTTACGTAAACTGCCAGAGCAACCCACTTAATATATTCAATTTTAGTCAGTATACTGATTCTTTCTGATCTGTCTAGTTCCTGATTTATTTTGTTCAGGGAAGCGAACGGGACATTACGTTTCTTTTGAAACACCGGTTGTGTGCCAGGTTTCAACTTAAAATCTGCGGCCATTTTTGTAAATCTCCCCAGGCCAGGAGTAAATACGTTTGTGAATTATTTTTTAAAACAAGTTATAAGTTTTTCCATTTCTGCTGGGCAGGTATCTATTTTCTTGTAGAATGTGGATATAGGAAGATCCCAGAGACGAAACTCCTCCATGCTGTCAGAACCGAACAGGTTCTCACTATCTTTTAGCACATACAATTTTAGTTTTTTTTTCACCCGTAAAGTGACGTTTGTAATTAATTCACCTTCAAAATGATTTTTTGTACCATTAACGGCCGTCGCCGTTCTGTTAGTTTTTAACATAGTCGGCTTTCTTAATATTCTTCACGGTTGGAGATTTATTATTGAAAGATCCGATCCACTGTCTAACTGGAATTTAATAGCCGAAAATGGTAACCGTTACATATTTGCGTAGATTTTCATCTACGACGTCTTTAGTTCTGGTTTGACGTGCACGGCTTCTATTCTGAATTTTCCTACAGTTCGAACTTTTATGACCGATCTTATTGCATAAATTGCACTTTTTTTGTGAAAAATGGGTAATCTCTTACTCAATGTAGGCCACCACATCAGAAACCAGTGTTCGGTGCTTTTAGTTTTTCTGAGTTTCGGTGGTTAGTGTCTGTGTGCCATTTCGACGGTTTTTTCTTAGTTACTTTTTTATATTCGCGATGCCTGCTTCGATATTTCTTGCATCTTTATTTTATAATTTCTACTTTTTGACAATCCTCAGTCAATTTTTGAAGTGTTAAGTTCAGTTCATTTTCTAATTTAGTAACGACTCTGCGCCTGATTTCCGCATTTTTACCAGAGGTTTACCCTTGCGCAAACACAAGACATTTAAAATTGTCTGCTGTTAGTTCAGACAACTTAAAGTCATCAAAATGTTTGTTCACTACAGCTGCGTAGGTGGGAAAATCGTTACTATCGACTTTTACGACATTTAAACATCTCCAACGCTTATGCAAAAGAGACGTTTTGGGCGAGAAAAGTTCTGTTAACAAATTTATTGTGTCACTGTAAGATAAATCTGCTGTTTTCCGAGGCAAGATGTAATCCACGAATTCTTCATGCTCAGCCGTTTCCAATTTTCGTAGTAGAAGTCTGGTTTTCTTTTGATCAGACCAGTTGCTGCAGTCCATATTAAAAAATCTTCATAACGCCGAAAATACGCTGCGAACGATTTTTCCTCTTCCTCGTATTTAAAATTGTCTATCGCGGTTCATATTGTATCTGAGAAAATGCCGAATTGCTTTCCGCGTTCGCATTATTCTTAACCATTTCTGTAAGCAATTCCTCCGTTCGTAATTGACGTTCGGTTAACTGTTTTTGAACTTCTAATCGACTTTCGGCTAACTGTTTTTGAACTTCATTTTGTTGTTCCTTGGTTCTTATTTGACATTCCGCTAACTGTTTTTGCAATTCATTCGCTGTTCCTCGAATCGTATTTGACGGTCAGTCCAGTGTTTTCCGGATTGTGACTGACGCTTTGCGGCATCGATATGCAACTTGGTCAAATGTTCTAACGCTACTTTTAATTTGTCCATTTTTCTTTGTCAGCATTAGCAATTACAAAACGTACGCTAAATTTTACAAAACCGTTTTATTCTTTCTTATTTCGTCCTCCAGACAATAAAACAAAAAGAAAAAAACATAAATATATAAAAAGTTCATTGTCTAAAGAAAAGAAATCAAGTGTATATTTTTCTCCAGAGAAAAAATAATAACGCCCGATTTTAGCAGCGAAAACTACTAGTGACGAATTCTTTTTCCAAAAGTATAAAAATTTACCTTTCTAAGTCGCGACGAACCTTTTTCTTTTTGCAAAAGTACAGTGCTATCTTTGAAAGTCGTGAAGAACGTTTTTCTTTTCAACTCTTTTTTTTTCGTAATGATCTGCGTATTTTTTTTAGTTACCGTGAACCTTTCAGTTGCATATGTAATGTTAGACACTTCCTTAAGCTTGATAACATTTGAATGCGACGTCGTTAGTATTTTTAGAATACTGTTTCAACGCGAGTATTTTTTTCAATGTCGTTACTGGTTTTGATTTTAGTATGTTCCCTGAATCTAATATCGTCAGTGTTTAGTTTTTTAGAACACTGTTTTTAAACGTGAGTACGTAGTTCGAATCCTATGTCGCCAGTGTTATGACGTGCAATAAGCCACAAAGAAAACAGAACAACGGAATAGAGTTTAAACAATGTATTATTTGAACAACAACGTAAAAAGGTTACACCTGAAAAGAGTAGTAAACGTCACCGAGCAGGCGCAGGTCGCTCTGGTGTTTAATCCACACATGGGATCAAAAGGTCTATGGTTTATATAATGGATAGACCAGTCCATTTGGAGGGTTATTCCCCCACAACAGATTATATAAGTGTACATATATGCGTATGCTTGTGCGTGTATTAGCAAAAAGCATGGACAATTTCCAATTAATTCCTTAAACATGCAAAGCATCACTCGCGACAACTATTTTATGTTCATTAAATAAATTTTACTACAATTAGCGCAATATGCCGCTCACACTTACGCCCCCTGATATTCTTGTTAATTTTTTTTTTAATTTCATGAAATGTTATCTTTGTGTAAATGAGTTAAATTTTGTGGGTCTTTAATTTTTTAAGTCTTTCTGAATTGCGTGAAAACCGACTGATGAGGTACAAAGTTTTCTGAATCATACTGAAATCAATTCTAAACTTAGGCGAATGTCAAGCGTCCCAAATAGTCAATTCATGCGTAGTATTAGTAATAATATAATACTTACATGGCGTTACACTTTTAATATGTTTAATTTTACAGCAGATATTTTCAATTGAAAAGAGTTAGGGAATATATATATATATATATATATATATATATATATATATATATATATATATATATAATTTAATATGATTTTATTAGTAGTGGTATTAGAACTAAGAAAAAAGTTATGTAGTTTGGGCATTAACTGGCATCACAACATTTTTATAATCAAGGATCATGGAAAGAGCAAGGAGAAAGCACTACGCAGATCCCCATTGGATCACTGTGAAAGGGGAATAGAGCATATGGAAACTTATTGACACTCAAATTTCAAATGAATTTCTAAATTTCATTGAAGACCGATGTTTATTTCCAGTGAAAAGTCAATAGAAAACGGCTATTGTGATAACGAAAATTTATTTGCAAACATTATCGAAAAACGTTAAAAGTCTTAGAAATTTTGGTATACTTTTTGTCACCCATACTCCAGGGCACACCGTCGGGTTTGCCAGTAGGTAATCTCTGATGATGATCTGGGTGAATATTCCCATCGATTTTTAATAATAATAATAATAATAATAATAATAATAATAATAATAATAATAATAATAAATTATAAGCGGCTGTTACGATAACGCAAATTTTGCGCAAAGGTTATCGAAAGAGGAAGAGAGTGGAAATCTGGGGAGACTTGTTGTCACTCAGACTCTAGGGAACACCATGTTATTCCTGAAAAGCAGTATTTGATGATGACTTGTGTGATTACTCCTAGTGAGTAAATAATAATAATAATAATAATAATAATAATAATAATAATAATAATAATAATAATAATAATAACGGCAACAACAACGATCATAAAAAAACATTGTTAATATGCTACTTCTTTAAAGCGTTCTCCATACTAATGTTGATACAGTTTAGTCAACACTTTTGTAGCTTATATCTAAAAGACAAAGTAAGAGGAAGGAGGCTTGATTGGTTATTTATATAATAGATAATCTCTGGCTTCGTTCTCTGACGTTCGCCAAAGATAAGTATTTTCCTTTCACGCTTCGAATTCAACACCAATGCTTTGCAATATAAAACTATTCATATCTTATAGACGTCAGGTCAAATTCGGAAAATCTGAAATAAATCTTGAGTGAACGTGACACTCGAAAAATGTCTATGATTAATAATTTTCCAGAGATTCGCTCATGTTCTTTGCTTTAGAAAATTGATCACTAACCAGTCAAAGAAGACGGTTCATAATCTCGACATAAAGCGACCGAAAATAACCATTCTATTTTCATTCTGTTTTTATGAATACTTACGGTAATTGATAGTACGTGTCTATCCGTTTAGTATAAAGAATGTGAATACTACGCCAAAGATAGCGGCGCTATATACGACAAATCATTGTATTAAAATACAGTGATCAATATGTCCATGGTTTCCTAGATCTCCACAAAACAAAGAATTATTCCTATAGACGTTGACAAAAAAAATGTCTAGTATTAAATGTATCACGTTAGCGAAATTAACCATTGTAAATAAGCAGTGTAGGAGAACATAATATACATGGAGTCATGAGTAATAACGCTTTTTTCTACAAAGAAATCACCACTTACTGAGGCCATTCGGGTATATAGTTTAATGACTGCTATATAGTCACGGAAACGACAGATTAGCGATCGCTTTTGGTGGAAATTAGATATTATTTGATTATTAAAGAAGGCGGTACAGCAAGAATTTGTTTACGATGGAATTGATGTCAACTACATTGTAGTCAGCTTGGAAACGGCCAGTGTAATAGAGTTCCACATGCTGGCTGTTCTAGGAAATAAACTCTGTTCATGGAATGTGTGTTTAGATTTCGGAAAATAGAGCGAGTGGGAGATAATGTTAATAGTGGTTGTAGCTTGACAAGTGATATTTGCGAAAGTTTCGCTGGGGAACCATATATTAAAGTTCAGACGAGCACTTGCCATGAAAATAACGGTAGAGCAGACACAGCCTCGAAGTGGATAAAAGGGTTTCGAGAAGAGTAAAGAATATCGCCTACTGTTTTCGAAACCGGTTTTGCGCTGTGGTAACAGTACTCAATTTAAGGAAGTATTTCGCTCTTGTGCAGGTAGAGGATAGCGTTTGGAGTGAGCTACCTTCTGGGCCGGTAGAATGACGCGATAATGTTTCCGGTGACGTTATCATCAGTTTTTATGTATGTCTCTCATTTTAGGTCACAGAAGAAGGCCAGTCCTAGAAGCTTGTCGAAGCAGGATGTTTCTTGGAGCGTAGAGCAATTTATATCAGTTGTAGCCAAGTTGGATGAGATCGTTGGTAGTTAAAAGATAGAAGCATGATTTTGTAAGTATTAAAATTAAGCAACCATTATTTTTCTCTGTAAACCACGTGTTCAAGTTTGGAGGAAAGAGACTTAAAGAAATCTTGGTCTTAAAAATGTTGGCATTCTGGCAGTGTTGTCTGCGTATCTCCTGCGTATATGTGAATGAATACACTTAGAATGGAATTGTGGAAAACATTAGTAAAGCTAACGAAGAGAGCTGAGACACACTAGCGTTTATACTTTGAGTTTCGGACTTCCGCTCATCGACTACGGCTTGTATAAACTTATCAAAGAGGAATGATTCGATGGTTGAAAATTTTTTTCCAGATATCTTATGTGAAGTAGATCATTATTCCAAACTTTGAAAAATGCCTTGTATACGCCGAGAGCTATTGCTCTAGAGAGGAAGCTATCTCCGGTAGATTCATTGGTTCTATATGAAATTACAGTCAATACATGAGCTGCAGATCTTGTAGCACAGAAACAATATCGGGTGTAATTGTGTGGTTTCTTTGTCGATGTGGTTAAAAACTTCTTTATTTAGCACGTTTTTAATCAACTCACTCATGGCACATAGAACGCTAATTGATCTGTAGTGAGATGCAGAAAATCGATCTTCATTATGTAAAAAAACTGTGCAGACTACTGAGAGTTTCCGGTGTGTTGGAAGCAATACTCCTTTAGGCATTAATTAAATACTTTACAAGAATGGGTGCTAGTTTCGATTGCAGACTTCTTAGCATTATAACTGAAATATTGTTAAGACAAGTTGCTACATTAGCATCAAAATCGTTGAAAATTCAAAACGGGGGGATGGCGTTGTGAAAGAGAGTAAGGTTTATTATAACGTCATACAGCCGTTAATATATTTGAAAAGATATGACGCAATTAATATTTTTAGAGCCAAAATGCCCGTTATAATTCAAATATGGAGGTGTAACTGAAATGAAATGAGTGCATTTTTGTTATGTAATTTATCGACTGATTATATGTATTAATTATTACAACCAGTCAATAAATTACATAAAAAAATACGCGCATTTCATTTCAGTTACACGTCCACATTGGAATTACAACGGACATATTTGTTTCAAAAAGAATATGAATTGTATCATATCTTGTAAAATATATTAACGGCTATATGACGTTATATAAAAACTTATGCTCTTTCACAACGCTGCGCCCTTTCTTTTTAATTTCCAACGATTTTTTTAAGTGGAACAAGGTCATAAATATCATTACATCAAAAAAAAATATTTTCAAAGATTTGTACTGGTGTTTTGTTTTCTTAATTTGATTCATCCAGAGAAGTCTCGCAATAAATACGAAACGTTGATAAACACATAACTTGTTTTTTTCCTTCTCTCTCTCACTCTCTCTCTCTCTCTCTCTCTCTCTCTCTATATATATATATATATATATATATATATATATATATGTGTGTGTGTGTGTGTGCTTGTGTATCTTTGCATTTGTTTCTGTGTTCCACCTCATTAGTTGATAAGGAAACAAATGCACATCTGAATTAAACTACATCACATTTACTAACATTAATTTTTGGAAGTATTTCCCATGCTATGAGTTATCAGTGGCGATAAAGTCGTTGAAAGTGTTTTTGAGGTCGCCTTATTTTTCGAAGTATTTCCCATGAAGTAAGTTGTCAAGATGCTTGAAAAAGTGGTAATCGGTAGGTGAGAAATCGGGAGAGTATGGTGGATGAGGCAGAGCTTCGTAGCATAATTCGTTCAACTACTGCAAGGTCGGATTAGCAACGTTAAGTCCGGCATTGTCGTGGATAAGAATTGGGCTTTTGTTGACTAATGCTGGATGTTGTTGTCGAAGTTTCTCCGCCGTAATGGTTTCGCCTGCATTCAAAAACTGTAATGGATAAGACTGGTTGACCAAACAGTTAGCACGAGCTTCTTTTCAACGCTTATTTCGGGAAGTGTCGTGGAACTTCAGTGACGTCTAACCACTGCGGTGAGCATCACTAGTTGTCGTTAAGAAGTCACAGCTCGGTTGAGAAATGGGTCGTCCTTGTGTAAAAGAAGAGAAGATGACACTTCATAATGCCGTTCCTTTTAGGTGTGGTTCAATTTATCAAGTTGTCTTTCCAATCTCTCTCAGTTAGTTTGAAATCGTCATATACAATACGTCTTATTCAGAAACAATTTCTCGAACAGTTGTGCGTGGATTGGCTTAAACTAAGGCTCTTAATTAGCTGTTGTCAACATTCGATGGTCGACTACTACGCTCATCGTCTTCAGGATTCTTGTCGCCACCACAAACCTTCTTGAACCACCACTGTACTGTGCGTTCTGTAGTGGTTCCTGTATCAAATAATTCGTTGATTTCGCAAGTTGTTTCAAAAGCATTTCGGCCTAGCTTGAAGTGAAAGAAGAAAAATTGTGCGAATTTGCTTTTGTTTCATCTTATATTCAACGTTCTGAAAGGAAAACATAATTGTTTTTATACGATTGTACTTAAAACGATTATATAGGACGAACAATGCTTTTTAAACCATATATAAAGTAAACGTTTTATAGTGAAAACTTATTTGAAAGTCAATCATTTAAAATCAAAATTGAAAATTCGCAAGAAGATTCTCGTCAACCTAATAAATATAATTTCTAAGTTCGTACTCAGACTAATCGTATTAACGATGTACATTGATTATGCCCGTTTTTAGAATTCTATTAATTACAATAAACTCTTCCTTTTACTATAAAGACATGCAGAATACACAGCTTGGTGTTATTCATAAATCATGCTTTTTGGCAGTCAGACTGACGTGTAACCCCTCCTTGTGTTGATGTTTGTTTTTAATGTATTTTGCTTTCAACCAAATACAGTTGTGTTTTTCTTCCGGAACCTAACCGGTCTGCAACACAAATAGAATAATACTTTATTTAACGTTTTCTGTAACTTAAGTAATTTTCTTTACCCTAAGACACTAGGAAATGCCGATGGTATCCACTCGTTAATTTTTCTATTGAAATAGGAAATAACTCTCAAGGTTAAGAATATTAAGAATACATTGACTTTTCTTCTCCTTCTTCAGTAACAAACAATCGCCATTGTTAACTATTATATTCTTCAAATAATTATAACGAATTTTTTATGTTTCTTTATATAAAAATGATACATATTACCATTTGTTTACATTTAAATAATTGCTGGCTAAATAATTTTACATGAAAACGACAAAATTTGAATGAATTAATTTATCATAGTTATATACTGCTAGATTGAAAGAGTTTTCTTCTAGTTTCGTATATATATATATATATATATATATATATAAAGCTGAAAGTCCGTGGTGTGTGTGTGTGTGTGTGTGTGTGTGTGTGTGGTCACGAATAGGCTCCTATATGGTTGACTATTTAAAAAAAAACTGATTACATATAATGATAGAAGATGTATCGAGGATCACGAATGGGTATGTTTGATCTGGCAGAACGGTGGTTCATAAAAATTGTGGGGTCTGCGTTCGCGCCTGCCCCCCAAAGTATGGAAATAACAAATGAAAATAAAAAACGTTTACAAGGGTTTTGATATAGATGTACATCAGAATACTTTGATAAGTATGTTTTAACTGAAATAGGGATGGTATAATAAAATTGTGGGGTCTGTGTTCGCGCCTGTACTCCATGGAAATATAGTACACACTTGAATAAAGACTTTTCATATCTATTTGCGTAAGTATACTTTGATAACTATGTTTCAGTTTGAAGAAATATAGTATCATAACATTATTGGAGGTTCGTTCTCGCCAGACCTCCATAGCATGTAAATATGTCACAAAGTTTAACAAGGTTTTTTAAAAGGGATTAGGGTCGACAATAACACCTTAACTTTAATCTTAATTCACGTTAGCTTTTATTTATTTTGAGTTGAATCATATTGTGTCGAATAAATTCACCACATAAATTCACGTTCTTATTAAAGTGAAAGCCAAAAAAAAGCCTGAATTTTAGACAATTCTCGACACAATTTTGTTTAACTCCGTTTATTCCTTCTCCACTTGCACGTGGCACTCTTTTGAAAATAGATAAATAATGAAAAAATAAGAACGTTAATTGTTATGGTGTCAAAAGAAGGAAAACAATCTTGCTCACGTGATTACGTGTCTTTTTAAAAACATTGACATAACCATTTTATTTTCATTTATATATCTGTTTAACCTTTTATTTTTTGTCAGTGTACTAGAAAGAATTCAGTTGATTACAGCCCTTTCTGCGTGTTTTTTACATTACAATAGTACAACCCTGAATCCGACGACGCAATACTACACCGTTCAATACTGTAAAACTGAAACGAAGCTGTTCTGCTTGAAAAGGGCGCAATTTTCTTCTTATTCATATTTATATCGATTTTTACTTTAAAAAACTAAAGTAATTAAGTGTTTACTTTTTTAATATCCCATTTTGCTGTTTCGGATTATTTTACTATAGTAAGTAAAGCGTCATTATTTTTCAAAACTTTTTTTTTTAATATCGACGAAATATCGAAAAATAGTTTTTCGATATTTCGTCGATATTATTTAGTAAGAGTGTTTAGCAGAAAAGTCAAGAAATGATTACCCGAAAAAATAAATATACAAGAAATAAATGTTACCATAGTCAATAAAAGTTCAGTTCCTGTTGTTTTGTTTTGAAATAGATTTTAATGCTCTTTACTTGTAATAATTTCAGCGAGCGGAAATTAAAACGAAATTTAGGGCGATAACTACTTAAATGAATGTTTATATAAACTACACATGCCATAATCGAATATTCTTCAAGCAAAAAATAACGGAAAACATTAATATATGCTTATAAATATTCTTTACGTTGACGAAACTCTCTTAAATTGTTAACACAGAATTATCAATGCACAGAATTTTTTTTACAAACTACTTAAAAATACAAACAATGAACTTTTCTACCATAAAAGTTACTTTTATTGACTATGGTAACATTTATTTCTTGTATATTTATATTATTATATATATAACATTTTCTCTTTGTAAGGAAACATCATTTTGCTGGTAACTCTTGGCTACGAATGGAAACAAAGTTGATATAAAAAAATATACTTTTGCGAAAATGATTTTTACTTTCATCATATTTCGCTTAGGGTAAATTTTTGAGTATCAAAACCTGTCTCTTTACAACCCCCTCGATTTTATAACCTATCATACTTTCATCAATCACAGTCCATTTTCTGTAAGCTGTTTTTGAACCCAGTCAACGACGGGTACTTCTGCTAGTATATATATATATATATATATATATATATATATATATATATATATATATATATATATATATATGTTAAACCAATAAATGAATATCCCTTTATAAACGTTATTGGTTTACAGTTTTTACTAATGAAATGCAGTTTAAATAAAATGAAAAAAGAAGTTTTCTACAACGTTTTTATCGAAGGGATAGTAGAATCATTTTTTAGGAAAATTTATTTGATTTCGGAAGAATTAATCTCAATATTTGGCGTACTAAAATATATGTTTCGCCATAAACTCGAATTAGATCCGGAGATCGTCGTTCACTGTAATCAAGGGACAACACTGAATTTGATCAAAAGGCGGTATGGTATTTTCAAATGATTATTATTTAATTGTGATACCACGAATGCTTGCCTGCTCGACAACATCGCCTCGTCTGACGTTGTTACTGTGTATTTTTTTGTTTTTTTCTTCTGTCGTGTCGTCGTCTCTCGCTTTAGTGGTTGCTGCGATGTAGTTTATAACATGCAAAATATTAAAAACACAAAGTTCGACACATTCCGCAAATATCAGTGTCACTCTGTGTGTGTATATCACCACTATATCGTAAGAAAAAGAAAAGCGCATTTCCATTTTTTTTTGTCAGATATTATTATTTGTTTTTACTTTTTAACACATCGGGGTGGCGTTTATAAAATCACAAAATAGCATCAGTTTCTTAGACAATTTTTATACAATTATTAAGGAGTTATTTTAGTTTATTAACTTTCCTTTAAACAAATGAGATACAAGGTAAACTGTACGTTTGATAAAGATGTTTTTGTGGAAAGAACTGGTTCAAATTGCACACACTTCGCGTCGTGAACCACTTAACCACAAAAACATGCAAGACAATAATTATTTACAGAAATATGTATCTACTATCAGAAAACAAAAAATTAAATGTAAAATTGTTAGTTTTACAAATTGAAAATTCTGATAATAATTGTGTAAAATATCATAGAATTTTGTACTGTTTTTAAAATCTATGAAAAATAAAAATTCTAATTAGAGTTTAAAACTTTAAGATTATATTTGATTGTAATTACTCTTCAAATACTTATTTTTAGAATAAATGCTGTTTATTTATTCTTTTAATATTAATTCGGCGAAATGTGATTAAAAAAACTTTCCATTTCAACAATATCTTCAAAATTTGATTTTTTCTTAATTGAACTGACACATAAATTCATATATATATATATATATATATATATATATATATATATATATATATATATATATATATATAAATATATATATAAACATGGTCTGACGTCCGATCCCTAGAATCAGTTGAACTACGCTGACGTGAGGTAATTACCTCGAAACACGCGTGTGCGTAGATTAGTGTTTTAAAAACAATACATAAATAAAAATGCTATATACGTCCAAACAAATTAAAGGGCGACTTTCTAAGTAAATAATAAAAAGAAAGAAAAATGCGCTTCGAGGCGGAGCCAATATTAACCGTATTTATCGCTTGAAAAAACAACAATACCATATATATATATATATATATATATATATATATATATATATATATATATGTATATATATATATATATATATATATATATAAGTTAGTTCTAGGTTTATAGTAGTGGCCCTATATGTTTATCGTCTTATAACTCATAAACCACTTTATAAAACATGTATCCATATTCTTTAAGACATTATACACACACATATATATATATATATATATATATATATATATATATATATATATATATAATATCTACTATTATATTTTGTGCTAAAATGTCTTCGGTGAGTATCGATAATCGATAATCTTAATACTCCAATGAAAAAATGAATAGGTGATTTTGCTCAAAGTTAATACCTTACGCAGAAGATTAACATTACAAGTGCATTTAAGGTTTTATTTTTTACCGCACAAGCCGAAAGCCAAAATCAACAGTATAATCTTTGATATGATAAGTGTGCGTCTAAGATGAAAATTTCTGCTTAACATACAATTAAAGCATAATATATGACTTTGGAATTTTAAACTTCAATTACAACCATTATCCCCACACACCCAGTAAAGTCAGCCAAATAAAATTAGCAGTAACTTCAAGGATATGACAGTGGTGAGTTTTAAATGAATGTCTTTTTTAAGATTATTATTGAAGTATTATACTTAACGTTTGAATTTTAAACTTTAATTCAAGCCAATATATATAAAATATTTTTTGAATCAGCAGTAAGTTCAATACAATGCAATATACATTACGATATATTGTAAAATAAGTCACTGCGAGGAGTAAGTGGAGATTCCCTCCAGTACACCGCAATGGGTCCGCAACTAGAGCAGGCAATGAATCGATTTGATTGAAAAATGGGTGATTTCAACGATTTCGATAACAATAACAATACCGCAGTGTGAAACATTTGTTGATCACCATTCAATAGCGTGCAACGTCGAGTCACTCTGCTAGTATATATATATATATATATATATATATATATATGTGTGTGTATGTGTGTGTGTGTGTGTGTGTGTCACAAGACAGATTATGTTTTGACATCAGATTTTCCTTCTCCTATATGCATGCCTTAACGAAGACTGGAGGTTCATCTCTCCCAGTGAATTAATACGCCTCCCAGATGCCAACCTGGTAATTTCTACGAGCCGGCGCGGTACACACAGCGCTTATTCTTTCCAAATGATCATCGGTCTGGTACTGGTCAGGCTTAACGTTGCTTTACTTTGGTGATCTGGTGAGAACCAGTGTGTCAACATGGTTGTGTTATTTGTAATCTATATCTGTCATCGTATGTGTCATCTGTACCAAAAAAGCGTGGTTGATCCTACACAAAGCCCTCACCACTATGAAACAAAACATCTGTTTGGATTTCCGAGCAACGTAGTTGTTGTGGTCAAAGCTCATACGTCGAAATCGACGGGAGAGTCCATCCTCTCTCTCTCTCTCTCTCTCTCTATATATATATATATATATATATATATATATATATATATATATGTGTGTGTGTGTGTGTGTGTGTGTGTATACATGCGCGCATGTGTACGTCTTCGGGTTTTCATTTTTTCGTTTGGCAACAATGTAGTGATTGCTTATAAACACTCATGTACATTTCTTAATAAATAAAATGTTTCAGTCTTCTTTTATCGAAGGTAGCTCGAGGGATTAGGGATACAAATATATTATTTGTCTGCGTAGATCAGGTTTCAAGTTAGCGAAGATCAATGTGAAGTAGCTACCTTGATAATTCAGTTGATGAGACACAAAACCAGCAGAGATGAACCGCCCTGCTTCATGGCACATAGAGAAGGCAGTGAACAGTGTAATTCGCTATGCTATGGTATTACCTAACAACCTGCAAGTTCGATAATTCCTGTGTAATGCATATGCGGGTAAGACGATAACATCCAATATGGCGCCACAGACACAATTAACAAGTGTCGTTCAAATAACGCCAGTGAAACGGACGCGGAATAAGTATCCAATATCAGTTTTGTTGACCAGTTTAGTGCGGCGGTGTATCTGGAACATTTTTTTTTAATAACATGAAAGGAAGAATGAAAAAATAAACGTTTAAAAGAATACATTTAAATAAAAAAGACTAATTGTAAGAACTGAAAGACGGAAAAATATAAAAACATCCTAGAAGCAAGTGCTATATTGAGAACAATAGAAGAAAGTGAAGAGGAAGAAAAAACTATGTTAAAGTAAAAGTAAAAATCAAATGTAAATTAAAAACATTTAAAGAAAATAAATTGCATGTAAAATTTAACTTTGTAATCATATTAAATCTAACACTACTACTACTACTACTAATACTACTGCTGCTACTACTACTGAAAAATACGTATAATAATAAACGGAAGATGCCCCTGAACTGAAAAGAATAAAGAATATAAAGAAAGTCAATAAAATACCAGTGGTTTTAGGAGAACTAGGAATAAAACATAAAATAAACTATATTAAATAAAAGTTGATGTAATTGGGATCAAGAGGAAAGCAAAGAATATACAGGGAACTGCAAACCCTAGATACCAAACCTAAGCCACCTAAACTACAACCACTAACCATCCACACAGAAGCTGAAATAGAGGTAAAACATGAAATTGAAAACCACCACATGAGAATAAGGCAACACTTCCATGTTGCAGAAACAAATGACAAAATTAACTGGAGAAAAGAATATATTTTTAAAATTCATACAGAGTCCGTTCGACATAAAAAAAAATTCAGAGAAATAATACAGGGCTGAATGATAAAGTTGTTGCCCTAAAGAAAACAACACTTCGGTTATATATTAAAACTGTTATTGAAAAAATTAACTCGGGTAAATTGATTATCTAGTAGAACTGGTATCTATTCAATGTAGCCGCCTTTGGCTTCAATCACCGCCTCGATACGGTTCCGAAACTGAGAGAATACATTTCGCACAAAAGTTAAGCGAATACTCGGCGAATGGCGGTTTCAGTGTTGTGGGGACCATGGTGATAATATTTTCGCCGTATGACCAAATTAATTAGTCCAGCGGGTCCAGTTCAGACGAGGAGAGGGCCAGTGAAAGAAGGGTACAAAGTCGTAGCACTTTTCTGAAACCAGGCCTGGATATCTTTAGACTTGTGGGCCTGCATCAAGTCCTGCTGCCACACCCAGAGTCTGCCAACGGCCTGCCTAAATGCACGAGGGGATCATGACACTCTTCAACACATCCTGGTACACATTAGTGTTGACTTTCCAACCGACTTCGAAGATGAGAGGTGGCATAATGTGTCTCTCACTTGAAAGCACACTAAAGACCATAACTGTAGCCGAAAACTCTGTTTTCATTATCCTAGCACGCCCGTGTTATACGTGGCAATCAAGCGATGCATTTTGAGGTTGATGGCAATCGTCCTGTTGTCATAACTGTGATTGGTAAAGAGTATGAGTTGTACAGTGGTGCGTTTCCGATCTCGCTCGTTCAACAGTGTGTCACTTAACGAATGTACTTTATATTTATAACTAGCCTGGGTGAATGACGTTGCCCGAGTGTTTGAAGGTCTGCTTAAGGTTATTGGTTCAGCAAAAAGAAAAGTGGTAGTAGGAAGGCAGGCTCGAACCCGTACCGCGAAGACGGAAAAGCACATGAAAAAGAAAACGTGACGCAAAACTAGAAGTGGCGAACGTCAAAATTAAGGCTAGTCAATCGATAACAGTGGATTAGTTACGAAAATATGTGTGAAAAAAGCGACGCTTCTTGTAGAAAACTGGTCAGTTGAGGGTGAAGAGATTAATGTTTTAGTGCAATTTTTTTATATTTATCGTCGGAAAGATCAATCCTCAAAATGATACTGGTTTTGTCCTGTCCGAACCGTTTGTCGAAAGTTTTCGGCAGACATATAAACACACATAAACACACAAATGTTTTTCCTTTATATTATAGACTAGCGGGGCACCCGACGTTTTCCGGGTGTAAAGAGGTGTGTGTGGAAGGGGGTGTTAAAATAACATCAGGAAGTCTGGGTGGAGAGAGGTGTTTAAAAAAACGTGGTAGTAGTGAGGGTGAATCAAAACAACAGACAAGATGGAGAGAGGAGTGAAAAATTGGTAGTAGCGGGGTTACCCGGCGTTGTTCGGGTGTGTGTACGTGGTGTAGTAAGGAACCCCAGGTTGAGAAAGGTGTTAAAAATAGTGGTCGTGGGGGGACAGAACAATAGTCGGCAGCCCATGCGGAGAGAGAGAGGGGTGTTAAAAATGGTAGTAGCAGGAGGAGGGAATGAAAAGACTGTAGGCAGCTAGGGTGGAGAGAGGTGGTTAAAAGAATGATACAGGGTGACCCAAACAAACGGGCCCCAACTCTAATTAGGCCCCGTTTCTTAGTGTTTTTCCGAATGAAATGACACTTTGGTCATAACTAGTTTATTATATAAAAAAACACCTCATCAAAACACTAGGGTATTTGGCCTTTTTTTCTCCGTTGACTGTAAAATGCTCAGAAAAACAATTGAATGTCCTGTTTTTTTTGGGGGGGGGTCACCCTGTAGTAAACATGCTCAGACCTGTGACGCGAAGGCAGAAAAGAAAGTGAAAGAAAGTCTGACTTCTTACTGTCTCCATGACGCGACCAGAAGTTCGCAACCTTGGAATTAAACGAAGACAATTCAACCAATACAATGACTTGCAAAATTGACGACGCAAAAAAAAAAACAAAAAAAAAACGACCCCTCCTTGTAGAAAACTGCCCAGATGACGGTGAATGGAGTTAATATTGCTAGCTAATTTTTCGATATTTGTCGTCTGAGACGTCGAGCGGAACATTTATTTTACCGGAATTCTTGTACACTGGTGTTAGATAAAGAACATTTCCAGCTATCACGAGAGTAATATTTAGCAAGGCATTTGTTATCGTTTCAAGATTACAGGTGATAGTACAATGGATATTTCTTACAGAGTATAGCAGGTATAATATCAGGCTGAGATATCACAGAAAGCAGTCTCCAATTTAAGGGCCGTGAACTACATCGACTTAAAAACCGCAATGAAAATTTCGCCACTTGTCTATACAAATTATATTTCATTAAAAGCGTTTAATATGCGGACATATTTAATAGTCTATAATTGAGTGAGTTGAAATGGCTCCAGCCCGAAGTCTACCAGAGGAGCTGAAGCGACATCAATCGTAAATATGTTATATAGTTCGACTCAATTGTATTCTTGAGGGATATCTGACATTTTATAAGATTCAAGGCATGTTGAAAACAGCATATTTGTAAAATCAGAGAAATGTGCTTATTTGTTTTTATTAATTCGGCTGAGTGTTTGCGCAGAAAGCTCTGCGCAGAAATGAGGTTAAGCATATTTAGGCTTAACGTCGAAGTGTAAATGACGTCGCCACAAAAGAATAAACAGGCGCAATTTCCTGAGAAAAGTGAATTTGAATTCCGAAATATTAGAATTAGCGACACTAGATAAAGCGCTTCACCGTAAATATTTTTAAATATTTGACGTGATGTATTCTGCCACGCTGGTCTGACGTCTCAGAATTTAAATTGTAACATTTGAACACCGTCTGTGTCCTCGATGCACAGCTGGTACTTATCATGGAGAATTGACACCGTTGCCAATCATCCTTTCCGGTTTGAATAATGCAAGACATGACAGCCCACTCTGACCAAGTTCTAATGATCACTAATGACATGCGAATACAATAGATTTAGAATTAGACACATTTCAAACTTAGACATTGCTAGACATCTACGCCGTCTTTTCAGAATTTATTGAACTGAACAGATTTCTCATCATTTATATTTTAGTATAAATATCATCTATGTATCGACGACACAGACGCTGTGTACTTTTTCTTTGATTAAGTGGAACGTATTCTCATGTATTATTGACTAAGTTCTATATGTTACGATATTGAGGCCAATGTTATCCAAGTTGTGTTATCCTAGCTTTCTCTTCATTTCTATTTTGTTAGGTTGATTTTTCTTTTGCATTATATATGCCTGGTAGTATTGGGACTCCAAAATTATTATCTAACTATTTCGTATAAATCTATGTGTAAACCTATCTCACTATTTCTTTCGTTTTGTATTAATTTAGGTATTTTGTATCATATTTTATTCATGTAATCTATTACAACTACAAACAGATTAGTTTGCCCTACTTGATGCATAGGAGACCATTTCTTATTAGTATGGTAGAGGAACCTATCTCCTATTTTATGTTCATTTCTTGGTAAAATAATAAACGATTTTTTTAAGTAGATACTGTTAATTTAATCCACTCATGTGAATGCACATACATACTTGGTTTAGACGCACTTGGTTATCACATTTGGTTTTATGAACTCGTAGTTCTTGTCAGGTTCTTGTGCTAATGACTTCATACGAAGCACTGGATTTTTTTTTTTACTTGATCAACGACCTTCCTATGTCTGCTGACTCGAACAAAGTATCCGCTTTGTAAACCTAAATTGCGTAAAGAGTGGTTATGCACTGCCTATCATTAGGCTTCCATACTATCTATAAGCCATGTGAAGATTACTCTATTCAGGACTAACCATAAGCATCTATTGCTTTGCATATTTTCCTGATTGAGACAATAAACGCTGGTTTTTCCTTTTCTAATTTCTTTCTCTCAGAAAATTAACAAATAATAGATTCTTGCATGCAACTTATTTTCTTCGCTCGGCCGAGTTGCCTTTGTCTGACTGGTTTAGGGTGCATGTTTGACTTTTTCTAGCTGCTCTTTTCGACTGGCAGTACAGATATCCTTACTCTTAGGTAGCGCTAGAACGGCTGCTCTATGATCATTTGCATAATATAAGGAATGTTTTTAATGCCATATCCACTTATGTGCATATTTGGTCCCACTCGTTATGCTCAACTTCTAAACTGAATCAATTAAATTAAATGACGCCATAAATAATGAACACGACCAAACTAGATATCTACTCAAACATAATCTATTATTTCCTTACTTGAGGTTCGCATTCAGAAATATACCTGATTTTAGAACAATTCTAGAATCTTTTCTTTCAGAAAACTTCCCGGATATTTTTGCTCTAATCGAAAGGACTTCTAACTGCTTTATAACCGTAAGGACATAGACAGATATAGACGGATATAGGCACAGACACTTCTCTTGGACTAGAGAGTACAACGTGGAAAAAATGCATGTGCCTTGTGTTGGCATTACAACAGTTCAGTTTCTTCTGGCCCAGGACTCTACTCTGATCACCCATTTCTTAATGAATAGATTAAGTACGCTCTGAATATATATATATATATATATATATATATATATATATATATATATAGTCATTAACACACAGTACTGTTAAGCCGTATCACAGCTCATCGGCGCGACTAGACAAACAATTACCTCAAGCTAGGATCGAAACCAGACAGCCCAAACGACAGCCAAGGCTTCGTACCTTTATGCTATTGGACGATGCTGTGCGGGTAGGTTTTAATTGTTTTAAAACTTTTATTCCTTCGTAAGAAAGTTATTTATTAGTAAGTCATTTATACTTCCGCAATCGCTGAATAAACCTGCTGTCTTTAATTCGCAACAGTCCTAACTTTTTAGGGATCATCAGTTGTTTACCATGTAAAACACTGTTTTGATAATTTACATATATATATATATATATATATATATATATATATATATTAATAGCTTAATGTAAAAGGAATAGAGAAAGTTCAATTCCACAAAAGGAGACTTATCCGGATAATGCCAATCTACACAATAATTATTGGAGCTTATACAATGGGACAACAAGAGTATGAAATGCAGACACAAAACTATATATTGATAGATATAGAATGGATCATTTATTGAATAATGGAATACAGGCAAAATTTGGGGGATAGAAGGGACTCTTTATGCCAGGACATTTCGAAGCCTAATGGTTCTCATCAGAAGAGTAGAGAGGGTGTTAGGTAGCATGGGGAAGATGCGACGTCTAGCGTAAGGTTCAATCGGGACGAAAAAGATTAAGATGAATTAGAGAAAGTTAGGGGAACCTTTATTGAATTCTAAATAAATAAGGAGAAGCTTGTTATATATAGTATGTTATATAAGATTATATATGGTCTTTAACATTGTATTGAGATTAAGGTGTATATGTATTATGGTTGAATAGGGGGTGTATTATTGCTGCGTGGTAATGTATTTTAACGATTTTGTGAGGAGTCTATTTTCTATGGAGTGGGTCATTTTGATAGGTGCTACCTAGACGGCAAATGTTCTCGTTCCTAATGAACCTTACGCTAGACGCCGCATCTTCCCGATGCAACCTAGGACCTTCTCTACTCTTCTGATGAAAAGCATTAGGCTTCGAAATGTCCTGGCATAAAGAGTCCCCTCTAGCCCCCAAATTTTTCCTGTATGCCATTGGTAAATAAATTATACATTCTATATCTACCAATATATAGTTTTGTGTCCTCATTTCATACTCTTGTTGTCCTATTATATATACATAACTATATATACAAGTTAGAAAAGCATTTCATCCAAGGCATGAAAATAATAAAACATTTTTTTTTTACTATAGGTTTTAAAAATAAAGGTACAAGATTCAATTTTAAATTTATTTATCTTCAAAGTGTACTTTTAAAAATAGTACAGTATAAAAATTTAATTTAAATTTAATCAAAAAATTATTTTGGATTTATTTTATGTAATGTACATTCTGTTGCACTTTTAAAAGAAATCATTGAAAATTTTATAACTATATCATTAATTGCTAGATGAAAGATAATGTTTTTAAACAAAATGTACATTACATAAAATAAATCCAAGGCAACTTTTTGATTCAATTTAAATTAAATTTTTATACCTTACTTTGTAAAATGTATAAATGCCTTTGATGTAATGCTTTTCTAACTTGCATCTTATCTTTTTAAGATTATATTTTAAAACTCGCCTTCTCTCTATTTCAGTTTGTATTTCTCATCACACCACAACTCATTTTTGCAATCCCCTCTTTGTATTATTATAGGTCTCAATATTCTCTCTGTTTCAGTTTGTATTTCTCCTCACACCGCAACTCATTTTGCAACCCCCTCTTTGTATTATTACAGGTCTGAATATTCTCTCTGTTTCAGCTTATATTTATCCTAACATCACAACTCATCTTTTGCAACTCCCTCTTTGTAATACAGGACTAAATAATGAGAAACTCTGAATTTTTATTAAAAAAACAATAAAATAACATTTTTAGATTAAAATTTGTAAAACTTCTTTCAGAATATAAAATCTTTAAAATTTAATAAGAAACATATTTCATAGTGTTATTAACAAATATTCAGTATATAACGAGAAACATAGAGATGAACATTTGAAAAGCACTGTATAACTGGTTACGGTAAATAGTAGTCCTCGCAAGCGAAAGTCTTTGTTATTGTTATTGTTATTCTATTATTATTATTATTATTATTATTATTATTATTATTATTATTATTATTATTATTATTATTAAAAAATGTTGCATACTGCTCCTTCGAGCGAGGACTAATATATATATATATATATATATATATATATATATATATATATATATATATATATATATATATAAGGATAGTCCTCGCGCGAAAGAGCAGGACACAAAATGTTTTAAATAATAATAATAATAATAATAATAATAATAATAATAATAATAATAACAAAGATTTTCGCTGGCGAGGACTACTATTTACCGCAACCAGTTATACAGTGCTTTTGAGAATTTCATCTCTCTCTCCCTCTCTCTCTCTCTCTCTCTCTCTCTCTCTATCTATATATATATATATATATATATATATATATAAATTAGTTTTTCTTTTATGCGTATTTATATTCATATTAAACCCCCTCTTTTCTATTAGTATTTATTTGCTTTCCCACTGAAGCAAAATGTGACACGATGTCGTTTTTAAAGTGGGATTAAACCAGCTCCCCGAAAAAAGGGGAAAGGAACACTCTGATTGGGAGCAAAAATAATAATTGTTCCAGTATAGATGGTTTCACCTCCATTGATTGGTACAAATTATCTGCAGAACAGATACTACACTTTGATCCCGGCCCGAAAGCAAGAACAACAGGTATTTATTTGCTCCCCCACCGAGCAAATTAGGCACAAGGCCGATTTTTAATCTGAGGAGTGAAAGGGGAAATGGGGACCAACTCCCCGGGGAGTAGGGGAGCTGGATATTAACAATTGGTATGAAGGGTTGCCCCTACATTGACCCAGGCATTCGCTAGCAAAAGAGCTAGCTAATTTGCATATTCTTTTAAACATTCATTTTAATTAATTCCCTATTAGTTGTTTCGGTTTTCTAATGGGATGATCAGCTTTAGTTAACTCTTACGTGGAATTATATTCATGCAGATATTCTACATGATTTATACTTGCATAATATTTCCGTAAAAAGGTTAGAGTAAATCAAAAATTATTTCCATATATATTTATGAATACGCTATATTTTTGTTTAAAAATCAGTGCAAACTGTGAAAATTAAAAAGAAATACATTTGCCAGGGAAAGTCGAACGCCGGCATTACGAATGCATAAAGTAGTAGCTATTGGTTCATATTTTAATTTTTAGCCTTGCAGTAAGGATGTTTTCATAGCCGACTCATTGACAGCAGAGGCAAAATAAATCGTGAGCTGAACGTTTTATACTCGATTCTCGGTGGTGGGGCATGGGGCTTTTCTTATACTTTTTAAATCATTACTGTATATTGGATTCAATCTATCTATGTATATATCTAGAAAAGTGAAAACGCCTGCCTGTCTTTTCTCTACAGTAGTTAAGGAAGACTACTCTACAGAAAGGCATTACTTTACATATTCACACTTTTGTCACATAACCTTATGAACAATATATAGGGCCCGAGCAACTGCTAGTATATATATATATATATATATATATATATATATATATATATATATATAATATATATATTCACATGCGTCTACATGCACTATTTTAAGAAAATATATTTAATCTATCTGTTTTTAGTATATATGAAAACATGGCAATTAAACTGTACATAATTTACAACATTTCGTCGTGTAGGGAATCTTCAGGTTAGAAATTATTGATAACTATTGATAACTGAACTTATGCATACATCCAGCGAGGGTTTTATCGCTGCTGCAGGAATTGATGGTGTGACACTCTTAGAAAGCAACCCCTATCATGGACGTGTGTCATAAGCAAGATGTCTCATTAAATCTCTGCAGTAAGAATGGTTTGTACCATGTAGAAAGCTGCATTCCTACACACAAAAGGTCGAGTTTTGATGATACTATTCCGTTTATGTAGCTTTTCAACATAGTGAGATTAAAGATAAAAGGCTTTGAGTTTTAGAACGACTTTTGTATGACTAAGCGTGCTCTGTGATCCCATGCACAGCCATCGTCCATCGCAGACGAAAGCGCATTGGAAGTACTGGGGATTGTGTAGGAAAATTTTATTTATAGTGCTCAAAAGGTTCCTTGTTTTAATGGTATTAATTCTGTCTTCGTATCTCTTAAACATATTGAGTTAAAAGGAGTATTTAATTTTTAAACGACCCTCGTATTTAAAAATATATTTTTATATTCATATATATATATATATATATATAGAGAGAGAAGAGAGAGAGAGAGAGAGAGAGAGAGAGAGAGAGAGAGAGAGAGGGAGAGATTGCAATTGTTTTCATTTTCAGTTGGTGAGAGGAGAATCCTTCACCTAACCCCCTCTTAAACACACCAAATGGACTTTTATTAAGTACAATACTTAATTTTTTTAAATGGAGAATAGAAAACGCGTTGTGGATGCGTTATTGGCAGCTCCCCTTACTCTCGCTCCTGTTTATTTGTCCCTCAGTCCTCATTTTTCATGAGTGATTTTTCTGACAAAGGGATAGAAAAAATTGTTTTCTAGGTTGGCAGTATTTTGCGTGAACAGCCGGCAGGTATGTCGGAAATGTTCTGTTTCCATGTCTATCTTTGTAGTCATGTCACTAGTAAGAGTGCTGGAGGTAAACGTTTTATCTGAGCTGACGTTAGCCGCCTGATAGTCACGGACCCGAACCTTAGATTAACCACTAAGGAGGCTGTCCTATCAGCAGGTGCAAAGTACTGGGGCTGCTGTATTGCTATTTGGTGAATAGATTCTGGACCATGCTGTAGCTTCTGGTGGGGCCTCTCGATGCCATATTAGTGGGTAATTATTATGGCTTTACCTTTTCATGTGCTACAAAAAAGTTTCTTCATCTCTATTTCTCTCTTTCTGTTCTGCTTCAGGCATGTCTGTCGATCTAGTCCACAAACCAAAAACACCATCATGAAAAGTCTCAATAAAAACCCACGATTAAACCCGGATCTCCAACTTATAACGTAGACCCCCACTACCAGGTCTCTTCTCTAACATCGGGGGTCTACGTTCTAACTTCCAGAGGTTGAAACCCAATTACAGGAGACTAAACCAGAAATATTATTTCTAATAAATTTCCCTTGATGAGTTCGTAATTAAAGGATACTCCAATTTAACTTCCAAATCTGAACCCGAAGATCGCCATGGGCATGGAATATATGCCTATATAAAAGATGGCTTTACATGTGGTAGGGACATCTCCAGAGAAGATCATAACTTATCCTATAATGTGCTTCCGGGTTGCACAAGCTCAAACTACTGCATTTATATTTGCTCTCTATCGTCCCCACAACAGCGGAGTTACTATTTGTAAAAGCATATCTGAGAAAATTAACCACGCCCTATCTGCTTATCCTTTAGCCGATATTCATGTCTGTGGAAACTTCAATGTTCACAATGTGGTACAGTTAACTCACTCAAACAAGACCGGAGGTTCTGTCATGATTTCTCCATTGCCTATGACCTCACTCAGATTGTTAAAGAACGCACCAGTGTTCCTGATACTGACAGCCAGTATACAAGTATCCTAGACGTCTTTCCCACTACTTGCGCTGAACCGTGTTCAACTTCTGTTCTGTCTCCACTTGTATCTTCCGACCCCTCAGTTGTACCAGTTCGGATAAAAATGAAATGTAATAAGTCCCCAGATGTACCTGTCCATCGTTCAGTATATCGATACTCTATGGCTGACTGGGATAGCTTCCGCACATTTATATCAGATCTACATCTGCGTTCCATGTTTATAAAGGATGTGTCCTCTATAGTATAAGACCTGACAGAATGGTTAATTGTAGGTATAGACCGTTTCATACCCTGGAAAATATTCCAGCAAAAACCTAACAGCCAGCCGTGGTTCTCTCCGGAAGTGCTGCTGCCATTGCGCATAAAAATCACTTCTTTCCATTGCTTCCAACGTAGTAGCTGTATTGAGAAAAGCCGCGTTCAGCACTGCCAGCAACTATTGTAAAAAAGTAATAAAGAATACAAGAGACTTGTATGCTCAATCTGTTATGTCCAAAGTAGCTGAGCAACGGCTTGATTCCCATCAGTTTTGGCAAATAGCAAACAGAATCCTGAACAGAAGCGTGTGCTCTATCCCAACTCTCATAAATTGATCTGAGGTAATCTCGTCAGCATCAGACAAAGCCAAACTCTTTGTCAAGAACTTTGCAGCTAATTCTAACTTTTGCGACCAAGGCTACCAGCCTCCAAGATTTCCTCCTGTATCAGAAAACATGCTATGTGATATACAAATATCTGCACGTGATTCCAGTAAAGCAACCGGCCCTGACAGTATTCCAATTATAATACTCAAAAGACTTCAACCAGAACTTGCGTCCATCCTTACAAAACTGTTTAAACGTTGTCTTAAGGAGAATTGCTTCCTGTCACCCTAGAAAATATCATCGGTATGTCCTGTATTTAAGAATTCAGGTGATCGCTCATCTCACTCACAGTACAGACCAATGAGTTCCCTGTGCGTCATGAGTACGTTGCTAGAATCTGTGTTAAATAGAGAAGTAATCAACTATCTTAGCAAAAATAACTTTCTTAGTGACGCACAATATGGTTTCCGTCCTGCTAGATCTACAGCATATGTGCTTACAGTTATATCTCATAGGATTAGCGAATCTCTCGACGGAGGCTACCTTTCTAGGGCAATCACTCTTGACATATCAAAGGTATTTGATAGAATATGGCATAAAGGTTTACTACACAAGATCTCCAGCTCCGGTATAGCTGGAAATGTCTTCTCAATTATGAAATCATTTCTCTTTGCTACGTTCATAAGAGGAGGGGTTGATAGGCAAAAATCAGAGGCTCTTAGTATTAATGCTGGAGTCCCTCAGGGGTCCATGTTGCGTCCAACTCTCTTCCTGATCTATATTAATGATCTTCTAAATCACATCCTTACATCAGTCGTAGACATCTATGCTGATGACACTACTATCTATGCTAGCACATCTAAGACCGTAAACGACCCAGCTCTCTCTGATTCTCTCTCCCCTGACCTTGAGCAAGTGGTACAATGGGGAAAGAGGCGGCTTGTTACTTTTAATGCATCTAAAACCAAGCTTTAATCTTTACATCATCAACGCTCTGATCCCCACATGGCATTAATTGAAATGAATGACTCTCGTCTTGGGGAGACCTCATGTTTTGACAAGCTTCTGGGCTTGACCTTTACTCCCGATCTTAAATGGAACACATACATTAAATCCGTTGCCAAGGCCGCTGGAAAAATGGTTGGATCCTTCTATTGATCCGATAGATAGCTCACTGCTGATGCAATTCTCTATCTATGTAATAGCCAGGTATCTGTGACTAAACCTACACGTAGATTCCATGAGCAAAGCTTCTTTCTTATAACTGCATGCCTATGGAATTGTCTTCCGTTTTTCTGCTTTCCAGCTGACTACAATATGGTTGTCTTCAAGTCTAACGTAAACAAGTTTTTGATGACCCGTTCCATATAAGTTAACAAATTTACCGAATTCCCATTACTAACGGTTACTATATTGTCCAATTTCTACTGTACACTCTTTAATCCTTATCCTCGAGTGGCCTCTTGGCCTTGATAAGTGGTTATGCCTACGTAAAAAAATATATGTGTGTGGGTCTCTATCTCACTCTCACACTTTCTCTCTCTCTCCATATATATATATATATATATATATATATATATATATATATATATATATATATGCATATGAGAAAATAATTTAATTAGTGAGTGTATAGAAAACCGCGTTTATAAACTGCACAGTACTCGCAGTCAGCATTATCGCATTTACGCGTTTCCGTTCTGTGTTGTTTTATGCAAATCATATCTTGCATCGTTGACAAATTTTGAATTCGCACAGAAACCATGCACAAAAATATTTGCTTTCCGCTTTTTTCTCTTCTTTTTTTTTACTTAATATTTGTTTCCTTATTCTAGATTTTTATTCTTAGCCTTTTTAATATTCATTTCCGTCTGCGACTTACATAGCTTGACAACGAATGGCTATAACACTGGACGTATCCGTTTCCATTCTCTACGGGAGCCTGAACCCTTGGGGTAAATACCACCAGATAAATAAAATAAAGAAACCTAAAAGAAAATAATAGTCTACTTTGAAAAAAATGTTTACACCGAAACTCACAGAAAAAATTGTTTTCCTCATTTAATACACTTTTTTCATACTCTTATTTATTTTTTCTAATGTGTTGAAAATAAACGTTACTAAATAATGTTTTCAAACATGCAATTAAACTCCCTTTGTCTTAAGTTAACTTTTTGACTATGTTCTTCATTTGTTTATATGTGACTTTAGTTTTGATAGAGAAATCATAGGCTAACCTATTCGTTTACACAGTGCTTTGTTAAATCTACTGAACGTTTTTTTTCTTTTTAGGAAGTGTTAACTTTGTTTTTACAAAGTAATCACCACTTATCAAGGTCCGGATACCAGTCAAGGATAAGTGCTCATGGGTATATATTAGTCGATGTGATTATAGCGTAGTAAACATAAGTAGTGGAATTTTTGTGAGTTGGATTACTTAGGGGGACAGTTCATCAAGAACTTGTTTACGTTGGACTTGAAGATAATCGGATTGTAGTCAGCTGGAAAGCAGACCAACAGAAGAGAATTCCACAAACGCGCAGTTCTAAGAAAGAAGCTTTGTTCATGGAATCTACATTTAGGTTTAGGCACATATAAAGAGTGTTGGAAATTATTGATAGTAGTTCTGGCAAGAAAAGTGATTTCGTGAAAGTTTGAAGGGGGGGCATAGATTGAAGCTCAGATGATCATTTGCCATAAAAATAAGGATAAAGCAGACTTGCAACGTCTCTTCTGTGGGAAAAAGGTTGCATGGAAGAAAAAAGGGCATCCTTCACTAATCTACGAAGTCTACTTTGAACTATGTCAAGGCAGGATTAGCTGTTTCTAGCAGATCCAGCCCAGATATGGCAACAGTACTCCTACATTGGCCGTATATGGCTTTTATATAGGTAGAGAATTGCATAAGGAGTGAGTCATCTCTCGTGGAGCGGTAGAATGATCTCACCATTTTTCCAGCGACCTTGGAAATGGATTTGATATATGTGTTCCATTTCAGATCGGGAGTACAGGTCAAGCCTAGTAACTTGTCAAAACATGAAGCCTCCCCAAGACGAGAGCCAGTCATTTCAACTGATGCCAGATGTGCATCAGAACGTTAATGATGTAAATATAAAAGCTTGGTGTTAGATGCATTAAAAGTGACTAGCCACCTCTTTCCCCATTGTACCACGTGCTCAAGATCAGAGGAGAGAGAATCAGAGAGAGCTGGGTCGTTTACGGTCTTAGACGTACTTCAATAGATGGTAGGGTCGTCAGCATAAATGTTTACGAATGATGTAAGGATGTGATTTGGAAGATCATTTATGTAGGTCAGGAAGAAAGTTTGGCTCAGGATGGACCTCTGAGGGACTCCAGCATTAATACTTAGAGCTTCTGATTTCTGCCCATCAACCACTACTCTTAAGAACCTACCAGAGAGAAATGATTTCATGATTGAGAAAACATTTTCAACCATACCATAACTGGGGATGTGGTGAAATAGACTTTTATGACATACCTTATCGAAGGCCTTTGATATGTCAAGAGTAATTGCTCTAGAGAGGAAACCCCCGTCGATAGATTCGCTAATCCTATGGGATAAAGCTGTAAGCACGTCTACTGTAGATCTAGCAGAACGGAAACAATATTGCATGTCACTATGAAGGTTATTTTTATCTGAGGTGGATGATTACTTCTCTATTTCACACAGATCTCAGCAACTTTCTCATGAGGCACAGGAGACATTGGCCTATACTAAATTCTTAAATGCAGGGCATACTGATGAGATTTTCCTGGTGTTTGAACGCATTTCTCCTTAAGACAACGCTTAAATTACTTGTAAATATGGGCGCTAGTTCTGGTTAAAACTTTTTGAGTACTATAATTGGAATGCCGTCAGGGCCAGTTGCTTTACTGAAATAGAGGTTTGTATGTCACATAGCGTGTTTTTAGATATACGAAGAAATACTGGGGGTTGACGGCCTTTATAGTAAAATGTAGAATTAGCTGCAAAGTTCTTGGCAAAGAGTTATGCTTTGTCTGATGCTGACAAGATTACCTCAGGTTCATGATGATAGTTTGAATAGATCACAAGCTTCTGGTCAGGATTCTGTTTGCTATTTGCCAAAACTGATTGGAACCAAGTCACTGTTCAGCTACGTTGGGCTTGATGGACACAGACAGTGTTTATTATTTATTAAGTTTATTTTTCATGTATAAAAATACAGGATTAAAAGGAAATTAGACAACAATGGAATTATTATGTACGCATTGACAAAAAGTACAGAAGTAAGGAGCTGCATGAGAAAACATTTGGATTGTATATAGCGAGGTTTTTTATTTCCACGATTATTAATAATTCTCGAAAGATCCAATGTTGTGGCGTAAGAGGTATATTATCATGACATTTATAAAGATGTCATCTTTATCAAATTTACCTGTAAATAAAAAGGTATTCATTTTATTAATAAAACTGGAGTATTCTTCCAAATTTCAATAGAACAAAAATTCTCGCTTTATTTTGAAGAATTTATTATTTAGTTGCAAACAGTGTAATTATCCAGCTTGCTGTGATTATACATAAGTTTCAAAATATACCAATTGTACTAACCATAATATCCCTTAAACGAATAATACGGAATATATATATATATATATATATATATATATATATATGTGTGTGTGTGTGTGTGTGTGTGTGTGTGTGTTACAATAAAAAATGCGAGCATGAAAAATAATGGTTAAGCTTAAACATGAAAAAGTAAAAAACTAGTTGTATAAACTGGAAAAGAAAAGGTTTTCTAGTAAAAAATATAATAAATGTATAACTTAAAATATTGCAGCATTAATTGATTTCTATATTATATGTTAAATAAGTGCAATTCAAAATTAATTTATTAAAACAGTTTCATACACATAAAACAGTGTGAGGAACAATTTATAAAAACATGTGTTCGGTTCGCCGACGTACATGCACTATAAAAATATAATTGAGTTCAGATATTTTATCTCACCTCTCCTCGAATATGATGTCTTCTCGACAGGGTGCTGAAATCTGAGTTATAATAAACTGCCACGAAACATGAAGTGATATTTTGCACAAGATTATATTCTGAAAGTAAAGCCAGCAACTACTAGAAAAGAGTTATAAAAAGCGCAAGATCATCATTTGCCCAGTCCATCTAGTCTAAAGTTGCTGAGCAAAAGTCAGGGTTCGATGAGTTGTGGCAAATAACTAACACGGTCATAAACAGACGCGTTTCCTCTATCACAACCATCATTAATGAAGTGTTATCCTCAGCAACTGACAAAGCCACACTCATCGAAAACACTTTGTATATAACTAACCCCTCTGTGACCAGAGCCGACTACCCTCTGAATTCATTAACGAGATTGATAATACTCTAATCAATATCCATGAATCTGGTAGAGATATTCTCAGACTTATCAAGAACCGATATTCCAGCAAAGCTACTGACGTTAACATCATTCCAATCATAGGACTAAAAAAGCTGCAATTATAACTTCCCTATTATTGGAAAGCTGTTAAAATTTTATTTTAATAAGAACTGTATCGCGATACCGTGAAAACCTTCCCCAGTGTACCTATTATCTAAAATACTAGAGGTCGATCCGCCTAATCTCAGTACAGACTAACCAGTCTTCTGTGCCTCCTGTGTAAGTTGCTTAAATCCGTGATAAATATGAAGAGGGATAAACGCCGCAGTAAAAAACAACCTAAGTCGTCAGTAATATGATTTCCGTTTTGATGCTAAAAACATTTTTTATGCTATTTTCGTTTGCTTTTGTTTAGAACAAAATGTTTCTGCTCTAGTTTTAACGATAAAATTATAAAGAATACTTTTTCAATGCAAAACAAAACTATAAAGTATACATCGCCCTATGACATTATATCTTGCATTTGTATTCACATATTACATGGTTTTTAATGTCATCCAGAAATTTTTAAAATATATAGCTTATTACTAAGATATTTTCAATAATCGGAATAGAAAATTTTATCTCTGTTCTAGTGTTATATTACTGGCAAATGCTCGAGTGAGCTTGAAGCTATGTTCTCCTTCCCTACAAAACATTTGCAACAAATTAACGACTAGCTACAACAAATGTGCAATAATGTTCCTTACTCTCTAACAGTGACTAAAACTAAACGAAATGTCCATGATTAAATTTATTTTCTTGAACTGTCAGTATGTGGAAAACAGTACTAGGTTGCAGCTTCTCCCTGCTTGTAATATGGTCGTTTTCAAATCTTATATAAATAAGTTCTTATTATGCCGTGATCCTTTTCTTTATTTAGGATTTACCACTTATTAAGGCTTAAAAGCCACTTGACGATAAGAGTTAATGCCTATAAGGTAGTATTATAGTAATCGTTAATGGTGTAAATAGGACTACATTACGTCATTTATGAGCACCGATAAAAAGAATTTTGTGCAATGGATTTGAAGGCCACGGTGTTGTATTCCATTGGGAAGCAGGCCAACAGAACAGTGTTCCACAGGCGGGCAGTTCTGAGAAAGAAGCTTTGTTCGTGGAATCTGCGGTTAGAGTTAGGCACAGATAGAGAGTGGGGGGAATCGTATTTAGTGGTTGTAACTAATCGAGTATTTTTGTGAAGCTTTAGCAAGGGAGGACAACTAATCAGAGTTCAGTCGATCACTTACTATGTACATAACAATAGAACAGAGAAAGATTTGTAAGCACTTTTCTGTGGGAACGAGGTAACAAGGAAGAGAAATGGGCATACTAGGTTTTGAAGACGGTTTTGAACTCTACCAACGCTTGATAGGGCACGCCGAGCAACCCAGATGTGGTAACAGTACCCCATTTCATGGCGTATATGGCTCGTATACAGAGAAAGGATTGCATTTTCCATCTTGGCAACACATTTGATGCATGTGTCCCATTTCAGATCAAGAGTGAAAGCCAGTCCCAGATATTAGTCAGGATATGGGGCTTCACCAAGATGCGGACTATCCATTTCAAGTGTGGCGTGATTGGTGTCAGAGCGATTACAATAAAAAAAGAATATCTTTCTATGCATTAAAATTAACCAAACACCTTTTTCCCCATTGCATCACGTTCTCATGATCAGAAGAGAGAGAATTAAAAAATATTGGCCATCGATCACCTTTGAATTGTTGCCATAGATTGTGGCATCGTCTGCATAAATATCCACGAATGATTTGATTTTTTAGTTCATTGATGGAGATCAGAAAGAAGGTGAGAGGGAGAGTGGAACCTTGAGGGATGTCAGTGTTAATACTGTGAGCTTCTAATTTCTGCACATCAACGTGTATGCTTATACGTCTAAGCTTTTAATCAGAAAACCTCACCCAAGTTCTACCATCACCAATCATCACCGTTCTATCTTAGACTTTAATCGGCACTCATTAACCCTAGTTCTCGTGTAACCATTGAGTCCTGATAAATAATGACTTCTTCCTGCAAAAACGGTCGGCATTTAATGTTAGTGAATCCTCATATCCGTATCTTATGGTGCAATTATGTAAATATTCAATGGGTCGGTACTTGTAGATTTTATAAAGGAGTTGAAGTAATTTGATTAAACATGTAAATTGTACAAGATCTAGTTCCACATATATCGTCTAAAGAGTTGAACTTTTTGACAGTCACCCTCGTGTATAGCTCTGTGTGGAAGTAGTATCAGTGGCATATCGTTGTAACCGATTAACGACAGAAACTGGAATTTCTGTCCTCAATACAAAAATGTTCGCGCGCGTTTTATACTCTGAAAGTACAGCCGTGTGCAGTTTTTTTTTTGTTTAATGTTTTGAAACCGAAGTCTTTACTAGGATTTATTTCTTATACTTAATGACGAGCAGCTGGTGTCAGGGATGCAGATTCGTGACCTATTTCTCTTAAACTTTTGTCGAGGAAAATACAGGGTGTCCATAAAGTCCATGCGCACTTTAAAAAAGGTATAACTTTATTTGTATATGTGATAGAAATAATCTGTAACAAGAATTAGAACTAAGTAAATAAATTTGTTTAAAGACGTTATTGAATTTTTACTGCATTATTTGAAATACTAATGATAATACGATTTTCCGCTTTACGAAAAACACTTGACAACTGATTTATAGCTGAAATCATATTAGTTGTTTTTTGTTTTTTTTAAATCTTCCAATGAAGTAGGTTTGTTGGCACACGCAATTGTGTTCATGAAAATCTAATAGAAGCCAATTCAGTTCAGTTTATTTTCTGTTTGGAAATTATTGATTAGAAACTTACTAACACGTACAGCAATGTAACAATATTTTATACAGATTGTTTCTATATACATAAAATTATACGTTTTTAAGAACACACTTTATTCACAGTCTGCATATAAAATATCAAATTACATATCATCATCCTAGTTGTCTGAGAATACAACACAAATATCTATCAGCGTATCACATCTAGAAACAGGAATTCAATAATCAAATCTTTTAAAAACGGCGCAACATTCATTTTATGTTTCAATAATATACGTTGTTTTTCAGCGATAGTTTAAAATAAATCGTGGTCAATACTGACCCGACAAAAATGTTTCACAGTCGTTAATCAACGCAGGAAAATAACCTAAACTTGTAATATTTTACGGTGCCAGAAGTTGTTTTTTTATGAAAGATATAACAATATTCTCAAAATTTGACAATCAGCGAATCTTCTCAGAAATAAATCTTATGCATTAAATAAACGGACACATTCTTATTGACAACATTTACATGGAATTTATATCGTTACAGTATTTCAAAGGAGACACTTACTCTGTCAATGATTGCACCTGAACTCATTCATATCAGTATTTATAATCAGGTGAGAAAAATGACGTTGTCGTCAGTATTTAATGTTTTTTTTTTTTTACCTCTGAGCGATCAATAGAGCAGAGAGAAATACAGTTTTTATACGTACGTTCGGGTGTTTACAAGTTATTATTTTATTTTCTTCTTTATCGCTTGTTTTCATAACCGCAACGTTTCATGTGGCGCTGCGTCGTCATGTTGTTGTGGATTGTGTTACATTTTTAACAAGACAAATAAAACTTCCACACAGAAAAGACAAAATAAAAACGTTCGCTGATTTCTTCAAGGTTTTATTGAAGATAATATACGTGAGGAGATAGTTAGTAAATAACTAAGATAATTTATATCCTAACTTTGTATTATAACGGGAAATAGAAGCGTGCAGATGGACAGACATCGAAATGGTATTCGCCGTATATTGTTCTACATTATTGACCTGTTTCCTATCCGCACTACTTCCATAGCAAGATTGAAATTAAAACTCCGTTTCTCTCGCTTAATAACATGGCGTAATTATATCCTTAAATAATTGGACCATGTTTTTGTAAGACGTTTGACCTCTTGTCCACATTGCCTGTCACAAGTTTCTCGCTTAATCTTTACGACGAGACTGTTTTACAGAGTTAGCCTTTAATTCATTAAATTTACCTTTATCAAAATTCACTGCAACTAACTCATCTTATGATGAATGGTCCATAAGATGTACCGCGTGTTTTTTTCTTATTATTTCGAACATTTGTATCCAGTATACAGTAGAGATTGTTGTACACCAAATACCTTAGGTGATTGATTAAAACATATCATTAAAAAATAGTTCACCTGTTCTGTCATGCTAATATTCATAAATTGTTCATTTTATTGTATTCAATGGTTTTGTGGGGAATAAATGCTTGTCATTTTTATAATAAAATGTACATTTTACTTAAGTTTAGTTTATTATTTTACTACGGATGCTATATATCCTGTTAGTTTGCAAATCCGGAAACAGCAAATAAAATTCATTAATAAAACATGAATTAAACAGGTTGCCATAACGAAAGATGAATTAAACATGTTACAAATCAATGTATCTTTATAAGAAGCTATAAAGATACATGGCTTAATGTACATTTCAAGAGATGAACACTCTGTTAAGTCGCGCCATTATGGGCGCCATATGTTCCATAATAAAATGTGGGAAAATTTGACAACCCAAGGAGTTTGATAACAATTATTCAAAAATCTACCCATGCTAAACTTTCTAGAAAAAGAAGGTCCAGTGTTACAATTTGCAAAGATGAATGTAACGATGACCATGCTGTTAGTGCCAATGCCTCGGTGTTTTAAATAGTTTGGGGATATATAGTTGGTTTAGATGTTAGGTAAAAATTACATACAGAAAACATCAAATGCAGAAAGACAAATAGACAAGCATTTCCTTATTTTACGAAGGGTTTACCAAATATGAAGGTCGCCGTAAGATAAAGGATAATATGTATGCATTATAGCGATTGGGACAGTAGCGTTGTAATTGTTTGTGGGCGAAATTTGATATAATCAGTTTGTTTATGAAGACGGTTCAATAAGAACTTATTTACGTTCGACTTGAAGACGACAATATTGTAGTCAGCAGAATAGCAGACCACCGGAACAGAGTTCCACAGAGATATAGTGTTTGGAAAGAAGCTAAGTTTACCACATATCAAGGTCACGGGAGGATAAATGATTATATGTATGTATTGTAGCGTTGTAATTGTTTGTGAGTGAAATTTGATATAATCAGATTGTTTATGAAGACTGTTCAATAAGAACTTATTTACGTTGGACTTGAAGACGATAATATTGTAGTCAGCAGAATAGCAGACCACTGGAACAGAGTTCCACAGAGATATAGTGCTTGGAAAGAAGCTTAGTTTATGGAATCCATGTGTAAGTTTAGACACTGATGAAGAGTGGGGGTATTTGTTGATAGTGATTTAGGCTAAACGAGTGGTTTTTTTGAAAGATTGGCCGGGGCTGGCGATAGATTGGAGCTCAGTCGAACACTTCCTAACTATATAAAACTGTATAAAGATTTGTCTTAGATAACCTTTTCTGCTATTCTTTGCTTTCTTAATACCTTTTAATCTGGGTATCCTTTTCTTAATAACTAAGTATTACATTGCGTTGTTAAGAACTCAATTTATGCTTACATTTTGAGCTTTAAAGTTGATAGTTTAATTTGATAAAGTTGTTAAACGTCATTTTCAATGAATAAGAAAGTTATTGTCTGCATAGTTTCCCCGGTATCTTTTCAGTTAATATGCTTTTGATTTTTGCTTTGTTTTGTTTTTCTCTATAAAGGCATCATGTACATAGTGACCCAACATCCTTAATTGTTCCGGTAGGATTAACTGGATTCAACCTTGGCACACGCATGTTTTCTATCTCTGTCGTCATTTTACAGTTAATACTGTTAGTTTCGGTTTATTTTACTAATGAGTTCAATTGAATTTAGAATATATGTTTCATTTGGTCTAATTTTAACAGTGAATTTTCTCATCAATATTATTTTCAAAAAGGAAACGTGAAGAATACATGTCATCATATAAGAATAAAAACAATTGTACGATGAAAAACGAAAAGGTACTGTACATCATGTTCTTGATTAGCCTAGTAATTTTGTCTAATTAATTTTATTTATTTAAAATCTTTCTTCTTGCATTTCTTTTTTTTATTCTTGTCAACTTAAAAGTGCTTTCGATCGCCCTCCGTTTTTCATTATATGCAAT
The DNA here is from genome assembly GCF_053919585.1 of Euprymna scolopes. Taxonomy (NCBI): domain Eukaryota; kingdom Metazoa; phylum Mollusca; class Cephalopoda; order Sepiida; family Sepiolidae; genus Euprymna; species Euprymna scolopes. The sequence goes on along the minus strand of NC_136486.1, from coordinate 129,604,799 downwards.
GGCACTATCATTGTTTTGTTTATTTCTCATGTTCTTCCTCTTCAACCACTCTCTCTCTCTCTCTTTCTCTCTCTCTCTTTCTTTTCTCTCTCCTTTGCAGGTTGTTTCATGCTTTTTTCCCTGTTCTGCTATCTCCTAGCCAGTTGCACTTTCTTTCTATTTATTTCCCAATTTCAGTTTGCTTATGTATCTCACACTTTGCCAATGTTTAATTATTGGCCATTATGTTTTTGTCTGAGTACGCAAGACCAGCGGCGATATTTTTACGGGGTGCTAGATTCAGATAATAATGCAATAATTACTTCATTTCCGACCAAAGCTTTGAAAAGAAATAAAGAAATTAAACATAACTGGTTTTATTTCTCTTGTAAAATTATAAAAATATTGTCTGAGGAGTTGTTTTTGTTTTCATTCATCACAAAACATATATATATATATATATATATATATATATATATATATATATATATATATATAGTAAGTTATAAAATGTATAAGTCGCGCCATAAGCATAAGCCTGAAGGCTGAAGCATCCTAGACTGGATGAAACGCGGAAAATTCAGTGTAGCTTAATCGCCATATACATTTTATAACTTACTAACTAGCTCTACCAACGTATTGAGCACTTTTGAAGTAAATACTTAAAGTTTACGCATAAATCTATACTTTCGTATATCAATTTTATGTGAGTAAATTAAGTAGTTATATATATATATATATACAAATATATACAGATATATATATATATATATATATATATATATATATATATATGTGTATATGTATATATTTGAATATACAGGATGTCCCAAAAGAAGCTGATGGTTACCAAAAATTCATAACTTTCTTAATTTTTATATTTAAAAACAATTAATTTAGATCATCTAGAGTAACCCTTCCTAGGTCATTATGAGTCGTTACACCAACGAGGAGCAGATATTTATCAGAGAGACGTATTTTCGGTTGAATGAGTCAATATCAGAAACTCATAGAGAATTTCGACGAAACTTCAACACAAAAAATTCTCCAATGCAATAAAAGCCATGGTGGCTCGACTTCATGATCAAGGGCCTGTACGTGATATCCCTAAATATGGTAGCCCCCGATCGGCAAGAAGTGATGAGAATCGTCAGAGATGAGCAGATAAAATTAGACCTTGTAATAAAACATACCCTAGATTAAGTTGTATGAATAAAATTAGAATAAGTAGACTATGATATCTTACTATATCACAAAATATCACGGAGAGGCTCATCTATCCATATATGAAAATTGGGAAGCATATCTTAAATATTGAGGAAGTTAACCAAATTTAAAATCACTCAGCTTCTTTTGGGATAGCCTGTATATATATATATATATATATATATATATATATATATATATACAGGCTGTCCCCCCCAAAAAAAAAACGAGCCCAACACTAATTCGGCCCAGTTTTACAGTGTTTTCTCAGAATGAAATGAAACTTTGGTCACAACTATTTTATTATTTTCAAAACATCACATCAAAACACTAGGGTCTTTGCCCTTTTTTCTCCGTTCTACAGCATATGTTCTAGATGGCCTCCATTTAGCTTTTGTTTTTTTATTTTTTTTGGGGGGGGGCGTCACCCTGTATATATATATATATATACATATATATATATATATACATATATATATATATATAGTTGTAGTTTGATTTCGTTTCTTAAAAGTACATACAGTGAAACAACATGTTTCTACTAAAAGTGTAATCAATGAGTTAACGGAGCATATTATATTAAATTCAATTATACAAACAAACGGCTACACATGTGCATACATGTTTCTGTAAATTCCCGTTTAAGACAATCACGTCATTAGGCCAAGGATACCGCTAGAAAAATACGCTCAAAGTGTGTGTGTGTGTGTGTGTGTGTATGTTGGGTTCTATTATTTTAGTCAATCGTTTTATATAAATTTCTATAGGATATTTTGATATGTACTCATTATATGTTTTAACAACAAAAGTTTTTACTTTTAAAATCATTACACTCAGGTGTATATATAAGTTGGTCATTATAACCCTGTACTTCCTCGTTGAATATAATCTCTTAAACGTATTTAATCCTAACCTAATTCTGGTTGTATCTTGAGCGTACTTTTCAAGCGATATCTTGGCCTGATGACGTGATTTCTCAGAAACGGAAAGGTACAGAACTATGTATGCATATATGTAGCTATTTGTATAATTGAATTTAATATATATATATATATATATATATATATATGCACATGTGTACATTTATATGAGTATAATTTATATATAGTTATATTATATAATTATAAAATCTCTAGACCTTGCTTGCTTGAATCTTGTATTGAAGGGTTGGGCGATTCTATCTATTAAAAAAGAAATAGCGTGGTTCAGAGTCTAAAAAATGAGGTTAGATGTTTGTATTTTTTCAATTCTAGCTTATGGCACCCATGACGCAGCGAAAGGCGTTTCCTCAGGTAGCCAAAATGTAAAGACGTTGTAATCTTTGAAAATGCCGGCCGGAATCATGAAAATAAATTTTCGTATATAATGCAGTTATGTGGTGTGTTATTTACACATGTTAAAAAGAACTCTTTGTTTACAACAGTTTTTATACGTCCACGGCAATCGTTTCCTGTTAGAACTGTTGCATAAAATATACACGCTAGACGATCAACTAAATGATACGACGTATGTGAATACACGCATTGACACGTACATGAATATACAGATAAAATAAAAAATCAAACTATTCAATGTGTACATCGTTTTGGGACATATTCATATACACACACAACGCAACAGTATAAGTAGTAATGATCATCAGCCGATTTGATTGAAATAAAGGACGATTTCATCGATTTATATAACAATAAAATGGTTGGAAGTATGGAACGTTCGGTAATCCTCATTATATCCTTAGGTATGTTGCATCTGTCTGCTAGTATATATATATATATATATATATATATATATATATATATATATATATATATATATATATATACTAGCAGTTCAATCCGGATTTGTTCGGGCCCTATGTACTGTTCGTAATATGGCCTACGTAGGAATACACTTTATGTAAGATTTCAAATGTTTAGACCAACATTTATGTAATTTTGTAGAGAGGGTAGAGGTCATTATTGCAAAATTTTGTCCCCAAGTTTTACCTCTTAACATTTATTATTTTGTCCTCAAATCAAAATACGAAGTTTTAACCATGCCCAAGTTACCTACATCTAAAATTCCAAGCCTGTAGACCCAAAATTAACGGATGAATTTAATAGAATCTGCAAAGGGCAACTCTTGCAACTTTGACTTTTTGGCAGCCAAATTTTCGCCCCAAAACTGATTAAATGCTTGGCGCATGTTTGAATGTCATTTATGGATAAGTTTTAGATGCTTAGCTCTCAAACTGGCTGAATAGTTTGCGAGACACGGCAAAAGTCAAATCTTTGAACTTTGACAACTTGGCAGATAAATTCTCGGCCACAAACCGATTAAAAAGCTTGCCATCTGTCTGAATACAATTTATGTAAAATGCAAATATTTCGATCAGAAATTGGCTGAGTTATTTGGTAGAGACCGCAGAGATAAATATTGTTTTAAATTTTGACCTCACTATGACACCTTAACATTTATTTGTTGGAGCTCAAACAAATTTAACATTTTGATCCATGTCCGAGTAACCTACATTTCAAATATCAAGTGTTTAAACCCAAAATTGACGGAAGAGTTTGGTAGAGTTTTCAAAGGTCAAATTGTTGAATTTTGACCCCTTGACAGCTGAAAACCCATTAGAAAGATGTTTCCAAATCTCAATACTCCTTATGTAAAATCTGGAGTCTGTAGATCGAAAACTGACAGAGTTATGTGGTAGGTACACAGACGCACACACACACACACACACACGCACACACACACCCACACATACATTTTCACGTTTATATATACTAGCAGTTCAGCCCGACTTTGCTTGGGCCCTATGTACTGTTCATAACTTTATGTGCATACGTATATATTAAAAGTGTGCATATGTACGCTAATCCCTTTCTATATAATAGGCCTCCTAAACTGTTATATAGAACAGTTTGGAAGAACCGCAGAGATCAATTTTTTTAAAACTTTTACCCCAATTTTGACCCCTTAACATTTAATGTTTTGGGCTCGAATGTAGTTAAAATGGTTGATCCATGTCCAATTCACATACATCTAAAATTTGAAATGTTTAGTTCCAAAACAAGCGGAGTGGTTTAGTAGCATCGGCAAAGGTCGACCCTTTAATCCTTTACCTCTTGGCAGCGGAACATTCGCTCTAAAGCTGATTAAAAAGCTTGCTGCATGTCTGAATACCCTTTATGTAAAATTTCAAATGTTTAGACCCAAAATTAGCTTAATAGTTTAATGTAAAATCTTTTGAACTTTGATCCCTTGACAGCCAAATTTTCGGCTAAAACCGAGTAAAAAGCTTGGCCTACTACTGAATAGACTTTATGTAAAATTACAAATGTTTAGCCAAAAATTTCGCTGAGTAATTTGATAGAAACCGCAGAGGTCAAATTTTTTTTTTTTTAATTTTGGACACCAATTTCAACCCACTAGTATTTATTGTTTTGAGTTCAAATGGAATTATAACGTTTAATACATGTTTGAACAACCTATATCTAAAATTTCAAGTGTTTAGACCCAAAATTGGCGGTGGAGTTTGGTAGAGTTCTCAAGGGCTAAATTGTTGAACTTTGACCCCTTAACAGCCAAAATTCTGTCCGAAAACCGAGCAAAAAGATTTTCCTTAATCTCAATACGCTGGATAGCAAATATCGAGTCTGTAAACCGAAAATTGACAGAGTTATTTTGTAGGGAAATTTACACAGACAGAGAGACAGACACACACATACACAGACATTTTCACTTTAACAAATATATATATATATATATATATATATATATATATATATATGTGTGTGGGGGGGTTTGTGTGCGTTTGTGTTTTGCATAAAATCTATATTTTTAACGTATACTAAACTATTTGAACATATAACAATAGAGAATTGGTCTTTAGGCCAAGAACATGGTATAGTATTTATTCTGGTGCTACGTTTCACCTTTTCTCTCCTTGGTCAGTAGAGGAAAATCTGTTTCAATTTTTGCTTTTTTTCATATCTAGAGTGCCCTTTATTGAGTAGGCGGACTTTCCTCATATTAATAACAGTCCTTGTGTCTAATTCTGCCCTCGTGGGGAGACTAGCAAATAGGAACAATAGCACATATGCAAAGAAACAATAGATGGGCGTAATGTAAGTTATCTTTTTTAGATTTCCATTTGTTGCATTTTTATGTATTTATTTTTATTTAGAATGTCTGCTTTTAAGTGATTGCCATACAATTTCAGGTATTCTTTTGTGAGCGAAATTGAGATGTAATAATACAAACTTTTTTGTTTTTAAAATATTATTAGTAAGATGAATAAATGATGTTTATTTATGTATACACTCACACACGCGCACGCACACACACACACACAGACACCCAAACACACACTCACATATATATATATATGAATAAAAATATAACATCTTGCTACATTATAAAGACCAAGATTTTATTCGTATTGATAATAATCTTTTAAAACACACAAAAAAATAAATTCGATAAAATAACGAATCAATTTCGTTCACAAAAGCACAGCTGATTCATTAGTATGTTGATCAATTTACTGAGAGAGACAGTTGATGAATGAATCATTTCACAAAAGGGACCTGTAAACTGGACACCTTGTTCGTGCGATTTAACCTAATTAGATTATGTTCTTAGATGATATGTAACGTCTGGTGCACACGCTGATGAGCCACATGCAATAGATCACTTATTGCCAAAATATGGCCTAATATATATATATATATATATATATATATATATATATATATATATATATATCGCGTTCTGCATAATCGTGGTTCTAATTAGATCACCGCAGTTAAGCAATGTTGAGCCTGGTTGATACTAAATGGGTGGCCATTTGTGAATTCTAGGCGCTGTATGTGCTCTCGGCTTATCTCGACATTTGTTTACAGCCATCCTGAACATACTCTTCATTTTCCACTGGAATTTTACAATGTCGACTCAGGAGAGGTGTGGTTGGGGATTGCGCCCCCCCCCCCTGCCACAAACATTTCGCTAGCAGGAACCTCTTTCCTGAGTATCCATAGTCTATCAAAGACTGAAAGAGCCCTGTGTATATCACGCTCTGTATGACATGTAAGTATTGCTTAAACTACATGATAAAATACCTAACCAAGCTTAAGTGAAAATAGCCGATAGTTGCCAAATCTGCAGTTAATGAAAATTAAAAATTTGCCGCCTGTGTAATCTTTTAAAGTTTGTTTTTTTTGTTTGTTTTTCATACACGTTAAATTATCTAAATTTAATATGGTTACGTATTAGTTCTAATAACTAATCCCAGCTCTATTATTTATAGATTTTATTTATATACATATTTTGAATACATATGTGCAGACATGTTTTGGCTAAATCCTTTTGTTAATACTTTAGCCGATCTTACTGTGGTTAGAGTAAGAAAGTGAATCGTCTTTTAAGTATTGTTTTACCGAACTATGTCTGCACATGTAATCAACATATTTGTATAAATAAATCTATATAAACGTGAGTGTGCATATTTGTATGTTCATCTCTGTATCTACAAAACATCCAAATACTTCAATCTGATTATTCAGTATATATTTTAGCAATATAAATAAATGCAAAACATGTATACGAGCCATAATGCACGCAATATTTTATATTAACGATGATGATTCTTTCAATTTCTTTATAAGAACAATAACCTCTCTAGCAAGATGTTCAGAATAAGAGAAACAATAGTTTTTAGAAAAATTCTCCTAAAAGTGTGCTATATGTACATTATATAATATGAGCAATAAAAGTTTTTACAAACGTTGTATTATAACAATATTTTTTCTAGCTAAATATCCCAAATAATAACAGCACCGCTTCTGGAAAGTATTTCAAAATTAAGGTTTCCTGAAAATATTTCTTTGTATGCTTATTTCCAGATCGAAAATTGTGTAGGCTTGTTTCTGAAATACCTATCTCCTTATTCGAACATAGTATACCATGAAACTCTAACGGTATGTCACGGAAAATGGTAATATTGGTTAAAATTACATTAAATCGAGATGCAGAATCATGGTTTGTCTTATTATTCTCTCTTTAAAGACAATATCTGCTTTGCCTTGTCTGTTTATGGCATATACATTTTACTTTGGGAATTTTAATAATTCATTCAAATTTGCATTACAACTTTTATGCTTTTTAAACATGCTTAAGTCTTTTCTGTTGCTATCATATAATTAAACTTATACAACTACTATTAGCCTCATTTGTAAACAACGTTGACGATTATATTTCACAAATATATGTGTTTTGGTTTTAAAAATTAATGTTGCCCACCCAATTCAGGTGATAAACGGTGTTATTAATTTGCAGTAGGAAAATGAAGGTTTCTAATCGAGCATACAGATAATAATAGTTAAACAGACTAGAAATTATTGACAGCCGAAAGTCACAAGGTTGTCTCGGCGAATGTACAGAAGTATAAAGTCAGACATTATTTCCCTACAATTGTATTGTATTCACCTTTCTAGAACGAGTAGACGCAGATATCAGAGTTCAACCGAAATCAATAAATGAGAGTGAGACGGGTTAAAATGTAAAATGACATAGCTAATCAGAATATCGGTCAATGGTTGTCTCTTTCTTCATATACATATTTTTAGTTTCTCTATCGGATGTTTTCACTTTTCGAATTACTGTGTTTGTCAAACGAAGAAATCCGCCATTGAAAAAACGTCCTGTGTATTTCTGGGAATCGATTGAAAGCGAACACGATTCGACACGCGGGTCACTACTACAAAAGATATACGTTATAAACACTAAGAGGGTATTTATTTCGTTGCCGGGGAAATAGGGGAAATACACACAATGTTTAGCGTATTCCTTCAAAAATATAAAGCACTAAGATAAACATGGTTTTTCCATAGAAAATACGTGAGAATCCTCTTCGGTATTCCCCAGTAAGGATGCTTCCTGCAATCTATATACCTATAAAAGTGAAATTGGCTGCGTGTGTCTGTCTGTGTGTACATTTCCTATAAAAAATTACTTCATAAATTATAAGTCTACGGATTCGAGATTTGAAATAAAGGTATTGAGATTTGGGAAAGATTTTAAATCGGTTTTCGGCCAGAAATTTGGCTGTCAAGGGGTCAATGTTCAACGATGTGACCTTTGAAAACCCTATCAAACTTCTCCGCACATATTGAGTATAAACACGTGAAAATTTAGATCTAGGTTCCTTGGACACTGGTTATGTTTTTTTAACTTAATTTGGACCCGCAACAATGCATCTTAAGGGATGAAAACTGAGGTCAAAGTTGAAAGAAATTTTACCTCTAAGCCAATATTTGGTCTAAATATTTGAAATTTTACATAAAGGGTATTAAGACATGCAGCAAGCATTTTGCTCAGTTTTTGAGTGAAAATTTGGCTGCTTAGAGGTCAAAGTTGAAAGAGTTCACCTTTACAGTCTCTACTAAACTCCTCCACCAATTTTGGAACCAAACACTTGACATTTTAGATGTAAGTTACCTGGATATGAGTCAAACATTTTAATATATATATATATATATATATATATATATATATATATATATATGTGCACATAAAGTTATGAACAGTACATAGGGCTCGAGCAATGCTGGGCTGAACTGCTAGTTAAAAATAATATTTTCTTAAATAAGCATTAAAACCCAACGGAAGAATAAATTAGCTGACCAGCGACATAGTCATATAAAGCTGTAGATGTTGACTTCACAGAATTTTGTACAATTCCTGAAATTCGTCAAATGTACGCATAACCCTTTTAATGCACATAACTTCAGACCTACTCTTTACGTTGCCATGCTACGACTTAACTAAATCCCAAAATAATATTTGCATGATTTATAAATAATATTTCCTATTTTTTTAAGGTTTACCAATTTTCTAATTTAGACAATAGCGTGGATTATAACATATATTATAATTGATCCTTGATCAACAATAAAGACAAAAGAATATCACAAACTGTGATTTTGTACCATATATTTTGTTGTTGGCATATGACGCAGCGGAACTTTCTATTGATGCAGATCCATGAGTCGTTCGATATTCGAGATTACAAATTTTATAGCACCTTCATGAATTTAAAAAAACCTTTATGTGGATCTTTCCGTGAGGAAGTGACTAAAAACGTTGGGAGAAAAAATATGCTCTCAAAGGCCAAATCGCATAAGGTGCTGATAGAAAAAGATTGAATTTTATTTTTTTATTTAATCATGTTATTACTTTAAAAAATATTGTTATTAAGTTTGAATATTTTCTCTAATATATATGACATTCTATATATATACATATTACTATAATTATTTCCATAGCCAAACAACGTCGCAGTTCAAACGATCCATGACAGTCAACAACCCGGAAGTCCAAGATACGAGTTTCGTCCTCAATTGGCCTCATCCATTGACATATTAAAAATCAGGATTCGAAACCCAAGCCTCTTGCATGCGAGGCAAGCACTCTACCAACTGAACAAACGCCCCGCACACAAGACAATCATATGTGTGTTACTCTCTCTCTCTCTCTTCCTCTCTCTCCCTCTCTCTCTCTATATATATATCTATATATATATATATATCTCTCTCTCTCTCTATATATATATATATATATATATATATAGAGAGAGAGAGAGAGAGAGAGAGAGAGAGCGGAGAAAGAGTAACCCACACACAGTATTGTTTCGCTGTATCATAGCTCATTAGCGCGGCTTTACCGGCAGATTTCCCTAGCCAGAGATGTAACCAATATCCATCTCGTTGATAGTCGGCAGTTCTAACCTCCTGCCTATTGCATCGGTGCTCGCAAATGACCCCATCAAATGTTAATTTAAATAGACACTCGCCCATTGCTTTTACAGTGCTTGAGTTGCTTGTTTATTTATAAACAGCAGGCTTTGTATGTATATATATATGTGTGTGTGTGTGTGTGTGTGTGTGCTACACTGCCGCTTACAAATGATTTATGAGAGGAGGACTTCAGAGGAGCAAAATATATAGTATACTACCACATTAATTCAGCACTGAAATTAACCATATTTTTTTGAAACTGCACTGCCAATGAAAGAAAGAAATAGTATAGCTCAGTTTTAGACAGATACCAAATCACTATCTTCTCTTCTTGTATCTTCTATCTATCTATATAAATAAAATGAAGTCATTTTCCCCTCTGAGTTTGACCTTAATAGGATTAAAACCAAGACATTTCATGCAAATGTAATGTGCAAAAACTACAGCACATTTTCTGAGGTGTGCTATAGGCTTATTAGCCTTACACTTCCTCGATAACCGTACATTCCTGTACTTTTTATGTGGAGAGTTCACTTCCAAAACCTGTAAGAATCAATGGAAGTGGTAAAATCCTTTGTCTCTATTACATTCATACTCCTCCCGCGACCACTTATCACCGGTGCGGATACGTTCACAAGGGACATTAGGAAGAAACACCGGTTTGAGTTCGTAGTTACTTAAAAAAAAATGGGACTGGCCTTTTCCCGTCGGGTGAAACGGAACATTGCGGCTACTCTAAAGTTTACTTATGCCATTTGTTTTATTTTATTTTTATTTGTTTTCTTTTCTTAGCGCTTCGAAGGGTTACTTAGGTCATTTTCCTCCTTTTTTAACATTGTGTCAAACGAAACGAACTAACCTACCTTCGATTCCGGGTTATACAAAAGATTCTAACTCACACAGTCTACGTCTTGCTTTCGTACCCAACTGTTTTAATGTCACGATATTTTCTTTTCCACCATAGCCTCATTGATAAACACTTAGTAACCAGCATTCAGGTAAATAGAATTTTATATGCATCCGGACTTTTTTTCCTTTTTTTATTGCTTTGAATATGACCCGACTTCCCGCGATTTCCAGTCACGCATGGATCGGGCGATACCGGCAATCATCGGTCTCAGCCGCGAGCGTTCTTCTAATGTGTAAACGCTTACTCCATTTCATATATGATTTGTTTTATTTTTCCTTCTGTTATGTTTAAAGTAATTTATAGGGTGATACTAAGACGGAGGGGTGACTTCTTATCTTATGATTACTTAATTATTCATTATTTATTTTTATATTTGGAATTTCTGAGAGTTTCATTGCCACATTTACAAAAACCCATTTAACGTTATATTTATATATTAAAACAAATACTTAATATTTACATATTTAATAAATCATTCAACGTTATATTTATATACCCAAATAATCATTTAATGTAATTATGCAGGAGTACCTTCATTTCTCCCGCCACCACCACCAGCCTACCCTTTCTTTTATTTGTTTTGCACAGTTCTTGCAATTGCCAGGGGGAGGGCATAAATAGAGTTTCTTTTCTATGCCAGGACGGGGGTAGTGGAAACATCCACATTAATGTCATTTTTTTTCATACAAAAATTGACCACTAACAGAACTCACGTCGGATATTAGCTACACCATTTCATAAAGTAGTAAATCCTACATTTCATTCAGTATTTGAAACGTTGAAATTATGACTTCAGCTTCTCCGTATAATAAAAGCGAAGCTGATTCGAAGCTAAGCATCGTTCGCGGCCGGATCGCCGGGAACGTCCAAAAGAGAGCAGTTTTTATCCCCTTAAAGTAGGGGGCTGGGTTCGATCCCATCATCTAGGGGAAGCCAAAAGTGCCCCGCATTGAAACAAAGTAAACAAACACCAAAACACTGCCCCGCATTAAACAAAACAAGGCCGATAGCGATTAGTCGCGTGCCCTCGTGTACTGAATGAATGCGTGAATGTAGGATTGACATGAAATTTTTAAAGATAAACTAAAATAACCGAAAAATGGTCTGAAATGACTTAAATAAATAAAAAGTAAAGATGTAGAATGACTTTAATGAACTTAAGAATGAATTGAATGAACTTAAGGATGAATTGAATGAACTTAAGAATGACTTTAGTGCTTAAAAAATAATAAATCCTTCAAAAACAACTTAAAGGATCGGAAGAATGACTTGAATGGCTTTGAGACTGACTGGTTGTAAAGTTGAGGATCATTTTACATTAAATTAATGCAGAAAAGTGATCCCCCACTTTATATCACAACAGGTACGGCATGTAGTAAGAACAGATACTACACTTTGATCTTAGCTAAAAGGTCAAGGAAAGGGTATGCTCCCCCACCGAGCAAATTAGGAATGAGGCCGATTTTCAATGTGAGGAGTGAAGGGGAAATGGGGACCAGCTCTCTAGGGAGTAGGGTAGTAACAATTGGTATGAAGGGTTGTGTTTATTTGCTCCCCCACCGAGCAAATTAGGCACAAGGCCGATTTTTAATGTGAGGAGTGAAGGGGAAATAGGGGCCAACTCCCCGGGGAGTAGGGGAGCTTGATAGTGACAATTGGTATGAAGGGTTGCCCCTACATTGATCAAGGTCTTATATGTGGGGTTTCCCCCACATATGGTCTTTGCTTGCAGTATCTGCCGAAACAGATACTACACTTTGAACCTATTTACTATGCCTCCCCAGAGTTAGACACCAGGGTCGTTTTTTAACGTGGAGAAAAGGTACAAAAATAAAAATTGTCTCGGTCGTGAAGGATTTCTCCTCCACCTAAAGCGAACAAGAAATAGAATAGCATCTGAAGAACAGATGGTATTTATTTGTTCCCCCCACCGAGCAAATTAGGCACAAGGCCGATTTTTAATGTGAGGAGTGAAGGGAGGGGGAAGGGAAAAAGGGGACCAGCTCTCGAGAGGTGGGAAATGAGAGCTGGTTAAAGGTCAGGCATGTGGGGTTGCCCCCACATCTGGTCTTTGCTAGTCATAGCTAGTAATAGCTCGCAGCATCTGCCGGAACAGATGGTATTTATTTGCTCCCCCACCGAGCAAATTAAGCACAAGGCCGATTTTTAATGTGAGGAGTGAAGGGAGGGGGAAGGGAAAAAGGGGACCAGCTCCCGAGAGGTGGGAAATGGGAGCTGGTTAATGGTCAGGCATGTGGGGTTGCCCCCACATCTGGCCTTTGCTAGTCATAGCTAGTCATAGCTTGCAGCATCTGCCGGAACAGATGGTATTTATTTGCTCCCCCACCGAGCAAATTAGGCACAAGGCCGATTTTTAATGTGAGGAGTGAAGGGAGGGGGAAGGGGAAAAGGGGACCAGCTCCCGAGAGGTGGGAAATGGGATCTGGTTAAAGGTCAGGCATGTGGGGCCGCCCCCACATCTGGTCCCTGCTAGTCACAGCCAGTCATAGCTTGCAGCATCTGCCGGAACAGATGGTGTTTATTTGCTCCCCCACCGAGCAAATTAGGCACAAGGCCGATTTTTAATGTGAGGAGTGAAGGGAGGGGGAAGGGAAAAAGGGGACCAGCTCCCGAGAGGTGGGAAATGGGAGCTGGTTAATGGTCAGGCATGTGGGGTTGCCCCCACATCTTGTCTTTGCTAGTCATAGCTAGTCATAGCTTGCAGTATCTGCCGGAACAGATGGTATTTATTTGCTCCCCCACCGAGCAAATTAGGCACAAGGCCAATTTTTAATGTGAGGAGTGAAGGGGAGGGGGGAGGAAAAAGGGGGACCAGCTCCCGAGAGGTCGGAAATTGGAGCTGGTTAAAGGTCAGGTATGTGGGGTTGCCCCCACATCTGGTCTTTGCTTGCAGTATCTGCCGGAACAGATGGTATTTATTTGCTCCCCCACCGAGCAAATTAGGCACAAGGCCAATTTTTAATGTGAGGAGTGAAGGGAGGGGGAAGGGAAAGGGGGGATCAGCTGCCGAGAGGTGGGAAATGGGAGCTGATTAAAGGTCAGGCATGTGGGGTTGCCCCCACATCTTGTCTTTGCTAGTCATAGCTAGCCCTAGCTAGTCATAGCTTGCAGCATCTGCCGGAACAGATGGTATTTATTTGCTCCCCCACCGAGCAAATTAGGCACAAGGCCGATTTTTAATGTGAGGAGTGAAGGGAGGGGGAAGGGAAAAAGGGGACCAGCTCCCGAGAGGTGGGAAATGGGAGCTGGTTAATGGTCAGGCATGTGGGGTTGCCCCCACATCTGGTCTTTGCTAGTCATAACTAGTCCTAGCTAGTAGTATCTGCCGGAACAGATGGTATTTATTTGCTCCCCCACCGAGCAAATTAGGCACAAGGCCGATTTTTAATGTGAGGGGTGAAGGGAGGGGGAAGGGGAAAAGGGGACCAGCTCCCAAGAGGTGGGAAATGGGAGCTGGTTAAAGGTCAGGCATGTGGGGTTGCCCCCACATCTGGTCTTTGCTAGTCATAGCTAGTCCTAGCTAGTCATAGCTTGCAGCATCTGCCGGAACAGATGCTACACTGTGATCTTGTCCCGAAGGCCAAGAAAACTTAAAAAGCTAAGAACAGCATGTATTAACAACAGACCTTTGATCTTAACCAAAAAGGCCAAGCACAAAAGTGTTACGGGCAGACCGACAGACCGAGCGACCGACAGGCCGACCGACCGACCGACGGACTGACGGAGTGACTTATAGAGTCGCTTGCACGCGACTAAAAACTACCACGTCTTCGTAAAAGCGGCCACTTGGCAATCAAACATCTTGGATTTGTTTACACTTTATTTACACACTTCACAATTCATCTGCCCTCGTGGTCGAGATGGTTTGGTGGTTGGCTTTTTTCCCCCTTTCGTTTCAACCTTCGGGTCGAAGCTTCGGGGTTCAATCCCACTAAAACTTTTTTTTTTCCTTTTAACGGTTTTTTTTTAACACACACGTTTTTTTTAACACACACGCCTATAAACACCCGGGCAAGCCAGGTACCCCCCGCTAGCTATTAATAAAAGTAAAAATAATGTTTACGCTTCAGATATGCATGGCACATCTCCATTTTTAATATACGACGTTTCAGACATATTGTAGGTTTCTCAAAAAATGTTACAACTGTGTCATCTGAAAAAGGGTTATAGTGTATTTGGAACGCATATTTTTTAGAAAAATAGTATCGTCTAATAGATAATGCTTCGAGAAAACTATGGCAATGTCTCTAAAATATATGGACCTTAGTTGTGTACATTGAACACAGCTAAATAACCAAATCAATTTTCCGTTTACGAAATACTAAGAGATTTAATTTATAAAAATCTGTGCAAACTATCTGAAAATTTGAAAACTGAATCTTAATTAGTTTAGAAAGCTGTGACTGATGTATGTATCTCCTAGCGAGTAAGTCCAATTAATTGGATTTCATGCATAAAATGGGTTAATGCCGAAACAAGATACTAGTTTTCAATGATTCCTCCAAAATAAGTTGCTATTGTAGTAAGAGCAAAGAGGCGTGTCCATATTTTCCCAGTCGTTTAATGTTGTCAGTAAATGAAATAGATATTACTGGGTTTGAAGACAGCTCAGCCGATTTCATAGTCAGTGAAGATATCTGTTACATCATTCGTGGCCACCCACAGTACAGCTTAAAACACATACGCACATAATCTAGGTAAAATTCCACTTTCGTAAATATTTGAATTCAAAACGTATCGCAAAAACAAAAACAAAAAACATCTGAATAAATCGCGATACATCCAGACAGTCGAGCGAGATGCACCCGCGGGTAAGGGGTTTAGGCTCATTACCACGGGCTCCCGATTTCGAATCTTGCTAGATTCAGCCATTCTGATAAGTCGTAGACGACGAAACACGTGTCAGTAAATAATTATATTTATAAAAAAAAAAATTGTATGCCGCTCCTCATATTGTGGGGTTACCAAGTTGGTTAAAGAGAAAATTATTTCCAACTCGCATTTAGGTAAAAATCCACTTTCGTAAATATTTGAATTAATTCAAAACGTACCGCTAAAACAAAAACAAAAAAACATCTAAATAAATCGCGATACATCCAGACAGTCGGGCGAGATGGTCGCGCGGGTAAGGGGTTTAGGCTCATTTCCGTGGGCTACCAATTTCGAATCAAAGCTAGAGTCAGTCTCTCTCATGAGTCGTAGACGACGAAACACGTGTCAGTGAATAATTATATTAAAATATATATAGATAACCATATATATATATATATATATATATATATATATATATATATATATATATATATATATATATACTAGCAGTTAAGCTCGGCTTTGCGTGGGCCCTTTATACTGTTTATAACGTTATATGCATATGTATATATATTAAAAAGTTTGACTTAGGGAACCTACATATAAAATTTCAAGTGTTTAGCCAGACGTTGGCGGAGGAGTTTTGTAGAGTCTGCAAAAGTCAACTCTTTCAACTTTCATCTATTGGCAGCCAAGCGTTCGCCGAAAAACTTATTAAAAAGCTTGCTGCATGTCTGAATACCTTTTTTGTAAAATTTCAAATGCTTTGACCTAAAATTGGCTGAATGGTTTGCTAGAGACTGTAAAGGTGAAATCTTTTTAGTCTGTCCTCTTGGCAGCAAAATTTTCGGCCAAAATTCGATTAAAAAGTTTGCAATATGTATGAATACACTTTATATAAAATTTCAGATGTATAGACCAAAAAATGACTGACTAATTTGGTAGAGATCACAGAGGTTAAATGTTTTTCACCTTTAACCCCAATTTTTACCTCTTAACATTTGTTTTGGACTTTAGATAAATAAATTTGATCCATGTCCAAGTAACCCTCATCTATAATGGCAAGTATGTAGGCCCCTAATTTGCGGAGAAGTTTGGTAGAATTTGTAAAGGTCAAATCGTTTAACTTGGACCTTTTGACAACCAAATTTCTGTCCGAAAACAGATTAAAATATTTTTCCAAATGTAATTACCGCTTGTGTCAAATCTCGAGTCTGTGGACAGAAAATTGAAAGAGATCACTTTACCAAACCAAAAAACGAAACGAGAGCTAAGATTACATTCGTTTCTTATAAAATATATTTGGATAAGGTTTACGTTCTGAAAGAAAGTGAATTGTAAACTTTGTGAATGCGAGTAGTAGTAATTTCAGAATGGGGTGTGATTAAGGAAGGGAGTAAGGTTTAAAATGAACGAAGGGGTGGAAGTACGTGTGTTTAAGGTATTGCAGCGGAGAAATATTGGTATTATTTTTTCTTGAAGGTTGTTTATTGGTCTAAGTTTTCGCATTGATCTGAAGTAGTATTATAGCCTTATTGCTGTTACTTCACTATCTTAGGTCTTTGTTGTTGTTTTCTGTTCCGTATGTCGACTTCATTATCCAACCATTTTATTGATATGCTCTGTTTATTTATTAATTCCTCGCCTTTTTATCCGTTTATATGTTTTTCTTTTATAAATTATTTATTTATTTGTTTATTTATAAAAGATGTGCTAATGTTTTGATGTGGTCAAATTAACAATCAAATAAACAAATTCAATACCTCATCTTTTAGATCTGATGAAGTGGTCTTTTGAATTAAAGCTCCACTAAAACACGTATGCACATATGTAACCAATAATGTTTGTATAATATAGAGAGTATGAAGCAGCTCGGTCCACCATTGATCACTTTTTAATAATCATTGGATTTACATCTAGGAAACCGATCTATACAACCATTATATATATATATATATATATATATATATATATATATATATATATATATATATATATATATATATACTCATGAACAAAAAAAAATGGGCCAGGAAAGAAATTTACAATTTATTGCACAAAAAGCTGCATTACACAAAATGAAATTAAATAAACGAAAATGAGTAAAATATATAAAGAGCAAGATGTTTACTTTAATAAAAACTTAGTATGGAATGGAATTGCCCTTAGATCTTTTTAAAAGATCAATTCTTTTTATAATGCTCTCAACCAACTTGGAGCACCGTGAAGAGGAGATGTTATTCCATTCTCTTTGTACTGCTTCCCATAATTTTTCTTTGTTGGAAAAAGTTTTTCTAACTAATGCACGAGATATTATAGCCCAAATATTTTCCATTGGGTTTAAATCTGAGCTTTGGCCAGGCCAAAACATCACATCAATTGAATTATCAGTAAGCCACTTCTTTGTGACTTTTGCTGTGTGTGCAGGGGCATTATCATGTTGAAAAATAATGTCAATGTTTCATTTCTAACTTCTGGATGCATGGTAATAGACCTCTTTCTAATATTTGAATGCATTCTTTGGCATTAATTGACGCATCACATCTGATAAGTTGCCCAACTCCTGCAGCAGAAAAGGTTCCCCATACCATTATTCCTCCGTTTCCATGTTTTACTGTGGTTTTTATGCAATTTGGTGAAAATCTTTCTCCGGATCTTCGGATGCAACGTTCAGGGGCATCACTGGCAAAGCAAAATCTTGATTCGTCCGACCAAAAAACATTTCTAAACCAACCTGCATCTTTCGTACCATAACATGATGCAAATGCCGTTCTGTCGCTGATGTTCTTCTTAGTTAACAAAGGTTTTTTGCACATCTTTTTGATGAAAATCCCATTTCCTTCATCCTTCTGGATATTGTCACTCTAGAAAGAGAATTTCCTTTTGCTGTTTCGAATTGTTTGCTATGGTCAACATAAGTTTTTTTTGCGATCCTTCAAAACGGTCATTTTAAGCCTGTGATCGTCTTTCATTGTTGATGCTCTGGGGCGACCAGAACCAACTTTCCTGCTCACTGTGTCTTCAATTTCGAACCTTTGCCCAATTCTCTTCACAGCTGAAAGAGATGTTGCCACCTTTTCTTCTTTCAAAATGTCGAAAATCTGCTTGTAAGTCAAATGTTTTTCGTCAAGATGTCGTCTTACTTTTCTTGGACTCATCTTTAATACTAATAATCTGAAAAATACTAAATAACAGCTACTTATTAGCAAACAAGCGATAAAAATTTTAAAAATTGTTTTCTTTCCAATTTCAATCATGGCCCATTTTTTTTGTTCCAATTTTAATCATGGCCCATTTTTTTTGTTCACGAGTGTATATATATATATATATATAAAATCTATAATATAAAGTTGAATGCCTGTGTGTATGTGTGTGTGTATGTGTGTGTGTCTGGTCACGAATAAGCTCCTATATGGTTGACTATTTTAAAAAACTGATTAAATATAATGATAGAAGATGTATCGAGGCACAGGAATGGGTATGTTTGATATGGCAGAACGGTGGTTCATTAAAAGTATGAGGTCTGCGTTCGCGCCTGGTCCACAAAGTATGGGAATAAAAAATTTAAAAATGAAAAAAAAAGTTTAAAATGTTTTTGATATAGATGTACATGAGAATATTTGATAAGTATGTTTTAACTTAAATAGGGATGGTATAATAAAATTGTGAAGTCTGCGTTCGCGCCTGGCCTACATAGAATGGAAATAGGCATAAACTTTAATAAAGACTTTTCATATCTATCCTCGTAAGTATACTTTGATAATAGGGTGTTCGTTCGCACCTGACCTCTTTAGAATGGAAATATGTCACAAAGTTCAACAAGGTTTTTTTTTAATATAGATACACAGAATATTGTGATAACTGTTTCAGTGTGAACAGGTATGGTATAATAAATTATTTTATTTTTACTTTCATCATATTTTGATTTGGTTTTGATACCCCTAAATTCGAAGCTATCTCTTTATAACTCTTTCTTTTCATAACCTATCACAATTTCATAAATCAGAGTCTATTTTCTGTAGACAGTTTTTAACCCAGTCAACGACAAGTACTTTTGCTAGTATATATATATATATATATATATATATATATATATATATATATATATATATATATATCATTATAATTATAAATATAAATAATTATTTTAATACCTACAGAGAGTAGTGTTTTATTCTTCCGAAACCACCAATGCAGGAAGTTACGATTGTCGCTGGTTGAGAAATTCAAACTCCGCAACGAAACCATTTGTCTCTATTTGTGACAAACATAGCCCGGAAATATTTATAAGCCATTAACCCTATTAAATCGCGATCTACAGTGATCAAGCTAGTAGGAGGTGCCGATAGCGTACGTAGATCAACTCAGTGAATTTTCTTTCACAGGAAGTACGCAACTGTCAAGCAACATGCTTCTTAGAGGGCCGGTATAAATAATATAATAAATAATAATGTTATAAATAATTATTTTATTATGCGGTATTTTCCTCGATCTAGCTCTGTTAAGCAAGGAACAAAACCTGGTTAGCTAGCCTTTATTTTATTTTTTTTTATTTTTTTAATCATCATGTTGATTGGCTTGCATTTAGCCATAATTAAATTTTGTACCCCCCCACCCCCCAAAAAATTAAAATATTTTAAGGCCAGGTACGCACCTGATGTAATCTATAATAAAATTAAAAGTGAAATAAGGACTACCCATGCAAATCAGACCTTCTTAAATTCGTGCTTGAGCAACAAAGTTTGTCCCGCTTTTATTTTATTTAAAACTAGCTTACCCGGATACACATTGCTGAGCACATTCCTCAAGAAAAATAGCATTTTTATTGTTTATTTGCTTTTAATATTTTCTGCAATTTTTTTCCTCCAAAAAAGATTCCTTTTTTACCATAAATTGTTAGGGGAACATTTCTTTTTTTTAGGAAAAGTTGCACTCTTCTTTTTTTTAAGAAAATTGTCAATAAATGTTTTTTGTTTTTTTTTTGCAAACGGAATTTTTATTATCGAAAGAAAAGATGAATGCTTTATATGAACACTGTAAATAATTAGGTGAAAGTAGAGGATTGTTTTAATTGGGCCCCCAAAGAATATAATGAAAAGAATAACGGTGCTTCTACTCTTTATTGCCGAAATTGGAGACGCCATTTTACTTGACTCACCTTCTGTGCAAATCCTGGTTAAATTTAAACTGTAGAACGATTGCCGTTGATACAAAAAATAAATGAATAAAAAACAACCCTCTTCCCCGTTGAAAAAGGAAAACAACAATCATTTAAATTAATTTGTTGTTGATATTTCAAAGTTGCTTTAATTCAAATTAACGTTTCCAAATATTTATTTGTTCGAAAAGAAAAAAAACACAAAAAAAGAAAACTATTTTATAAAAATCCAATGTTGCTTTTATTCTTTTATTTGCTTGTCAAATGGCGCTCGCCCAGTTTAAACCATGATGAATACGTCATGTCATTTTTCCAATGAAACGGGTCCCGGAATAGACACCACAAACCTCCCCATGTTAAGAACTGGTTTCGAAATAGACACGCCTAATCTTGTCAGCGTACCTGAAAACCTAATGAAGTTGACATGTGTAATGTGAACGATGAGTGTAACGTAATGCAGTAATGTACGGAATTGACAAAAGGAAGGAAAGTCGATTTCCGTTGCATTTTTACCACAACTGTAAAGCATTTCATTCTATGCAAATGTTGCCTACCCTAGTTTAATACTGTTCATAATATTTAATTATAAATAATTAGGTTTGCCAGTAAATTCCTAAACTCCTGTCACACTAATTAATGTAGGTGACAGAAATAGGAATTGAAAGATTAAATACCAAATTTCCCGTCAGTAAAGGAAAGTGTGTGTGCGCGTGGAACCAAGGAAAAAGTTATGGCCAAAGCATGAAATAATTTTTTTTTTAATATTAATTGGAGAATGATTGCAGTTAAAACAAAGAAAAAATAAATGACAAAAAAAACCCACTCAGTTAAATGTATTTGTTGTTGACCTTTCCAATTTGCTTTAATAAAAAAAACATATCCAAAAAATTAGTTGTAAAAAAATGAAAGGAAAAAGTATTTTATAAAAAATCCGATGTTGCTTGAATAACGAAAGTCTTGTTTTAAAATTATAATTTGTCTACGCAATTTACGGTGAGCTTACCAATGCAGTTTTATGTAGAAATTCACTAAATCCAATGTAAAAATCCAGTTATAGATAAATCTAAGTTTTCTTGGTATAATTCAAATATAATTACTAAAGTAAAGTGCTAAGGTAATGTAGTGAATATTATAAAAAAAATAAAACACCTTGTTTGTGCTAAAAATAGCATCGGTAATGAAATACATTTTGCTAGGACTTATAGCGTAACGATGTTAAGAATCGCAATGAAATTAGAAAAATGGGAACATGTAAGAAACGGAACGAAAGTATACGAAACGCAGTAAAACGACACTGAGATTTTTCGAGATGCATATAGAAATGCATTGTTTTCATTTTTTAATGTAGTATTCCTCGATTCGAGTTGGTAAATATATTAAAGCACTCATAAATCGATTTGTTAGTAATCGATATTGATATGTTCGTAATCGTTTTACGTGAAAATTTGGCATTTTACATTTTGTACTGCGATAACGAGAAAAATAATATTTAGCTCTGTAATTGGAGAAATGGGAACAGAAAAAAAGAAAGCATTGAACGAAACGGAACGAAACGAATGTAAATGTAAAGGAAACGATATATTATATGTTAATGAAAAAAAGGAAAAAAGGAATCACTCAGAAAAGGAGAGAACCTTTTTTTCCTAGTGCAATAATGTTTCAAATTCAGTGTAAATAAGCAATGTATAATTAGGCGTTGTGCGTTTTCCGTAAGCATTTCAGTTTTTGTATGCAAATGCAAACCTCGAAATCAGTGTGCGTTCGTTTTCGGTTCCTGGCGAAAGATGAAGCGGCGGTGTAAATGGGGAGCAGGCAAAGGAGGAATTAAATAGAGAGAAAAGATTTTACACCTTCCATTGATTCTTACAGGTTTTGGCAGTGAACTTTCACCAAAAAAAATATAGAAATTTACGATTATCTAACAAGTGTAGAGGTAATAGACCTATGACACACCTTATATAATGTACTGCAGTGTGTGCATATTACATTTGCATGAAATATCTTAAGTTTTAATCCTATTATGGTCAAACGCAGAGGGGAAAATGACTTCATTTTATTTATATAGAAGAAGATAGAAGAAAAATAGATAGATTACATTTGCATGAAATATCTTGAGTTTTAATCCTATTATGGTCAAACGAAGGGCGGGGGGGGAATGACTTCATTTTATTTATATAGATAGAAAAAGAAGAAAAAGAATATAATAGAAGGAGATAGAAAAGAAGATAGATGGATAGATAGATAGAAAGAGGAAGAAGAAGAAAATAGATGTACGATTATTTAGCAAGTGTTGAGGTAATAGGCCCATAACACACCTCATATAATGTGCTGCACTTTGTGTATATTACATTTGCATAAAATGTATTGAGTTTTAATCCTATTAAGGTCAAACTCATAGGGGAAAAATGACTTCATTTTATTTATATAGAAGATAGAAAAGAGGATAGAAGGAGACGGAATAGAGAAGAGATAAAGCGAGCTAAGTTACATCCTGGACAAAAAATTGAAAGTGATTTTATCTCCAATTTTTTGTCAAAGCTTTCTTGTAATCTGGCACGTCTAAACAAAAATATAATAAAATGTGGCTAGATTCGGTTGGCACTTTGTTGTTTTTCGACAAAATAAGATTTTTAAGATATGTTGGAATAATTCACGAACGTAGCCTTTCTAGGTTAACGTTAAAAATAAAAAAGAATTTGCAACATTTGATGTTCAAAAATATAGTTGTTCGACGAAGCCGAGTGTTATTCAGAACGTCCTAAATCTTCTGCGCAGTTTTCTGAACTTGAACTTAATATTCTTTTTCACGGCTTGGACTTCTGCATTCCTCACATACCCAAAAACGTGAAGAGATATATGCTGAATTTAAAGTCTTTTGGCCCAATTAGAAAGACTTTCTCCCGTTTCCGACTCTATCGTCAGTGATCTTAAGGCGAAGCTAAATGACGTCGCACATTCATATGCTGGCATGCCAATTTCATTTTGTAAATCAAAATGCCGAAGTGAACATTATCGTTCAATCTAAGCACTTCGCCATAATACATCTTTATTTCTCACAAAACCCGACAAAGGCTCTGGCGTTATCATAATATCATTTGTTAAATTAGGTCCGATAGATTCACATGATTCTACTATATGTATCGAGGCCAAGTTCCAAAAGCGATTTGTCAAATGGGTCAAAAGTGGTGTTCTTCCCACTAGAATTTCTAATTTAATTCGGCCCACCGGTTCTATTCGCTCCCGTTTTATGGTTTGCCTAAGACCCATAAAAATGTGGTACCGTTGAGACCCATATTATCAATGATAAGGTCTTGTCAACACAAGATAGCTAAATGGTTGATAAGTATTTTAGAACCCGTTTGCATTAAAGATTCTTTTACCTTTGCTAACTTTATGGAAGATTATACTTACTCTGACAAATCTATGTGTTCTTCTGATATTTCTAGTCTTTTTACTTGCGTCCCATTATAAGAGGCTATTAATATTTGTGCTGGCGCCCTATATCGTAGACAACTTCCAACTCCCCCAATTCCATAAAATATTTTTGTGGAATTGATGAAATTCGCTACTATGTCGGTTGAATTCAGTTTTAATGATATTATGTACAAACAGACAGATTATGTGGCCATAGGTTCCCCGTTGAGACCAGTGTTTGGCTAATATCTTTGTGGGTTTTCATGAACAAAGTCTATTGTCTGGTTTATACAAACTAGACATTTACTTTCGTTATGTTGATGATACCCTTTGTTTATTTGACAACGAGACGAATGTGGATGCTTTTTTCCGTCCCTTAATAAAGTTCATCCAGCCCTTAACTTTACGGTAGACAAAGAAACAAATTCTACTCTTCCGTTTTTAGATGTTCTTGTGGCCAAGACATTTTCATGTTTACTTACTTTTGTTTATCATAAACCAACATTTACCAGTCTCTATACGCGTTCAAAATTGTAATTTAATTAAAACTTTAGCACATAGGGCCTTAATGATTTGTTCTAAAGTTAATCTGGATGGCGAGCTTAAATTCATTACGAAGACCCTTTGAAACAATGGTTACCCCTTAGATATTGTTGAAACTAATATTGATAAGAAAGTTTCCAATTTTTACAAATTTAAAGAAATTGTAGCTAATCGATATCATGTTTACCTTCGTCTATCTTGACTAGGAACTATCAGTGACCAATTTGCTAAGCAAAGTTCTTTGTATGTACAACGGTGTTATTTGGCATCGACTCCACGTATTGTTTTTTTCAACCAGACCTATATTGTCTATTGCAAAGATGTTCTCCTCCCTCGTCATAATAATTCTATTATTTATCTATTCAAATGTAGTTGCAGCACGCCCTACTTTGGGCGAACATCGCAAAGATTTGATCCTCGTTTGAAAGAGCACGTACCATCAAAGATTCGGTATGCACATTTTTCACCTTCCGATAATCGGAGTAATATGTATGGTTCTTTGATTTGCGATCACCTCATGAATAATAAAATCCCACGAATTTCAGTGCTGACATGTTTACGATCTTGAGTAAGTCGCACTCAGCCTTCATCTAAAAATTCTAGAAACTATTTTTATTAAGTCTTTGAGACGTTCTCTCTGCAAGCAATAAAAAATATTTTTAGGACTTAATTTGGTTTCTATGTAATTTTCACCCCGCTTATTTTTTGTCTTTTTTTTTTACTCCCCCGCCATATTCATGACTATTTTTTTTAATCGTATTTTCTTCGATTTAGCTCTGTTGAGCGAGGAAGAAAACCTGGTTAGCTTACCTTTATTTTAATTTATTTTTTTACTTTTTAATAATCATGTTGATTGGCCTGTATTTAGCCATAATTAAATTTTTTAAATGTTCACATATATATATATATATATATATATATATATATATATATATATATATATACATCTGTGTGTGTGTATGCGTGTGCATATACATGTAACATAAAACAGTATTATGGACAAGGTACAGAGATTACATTGAACAATGCGGGAATAAAAAGTGCATGATGAGTTTTTTTGCCGTTGTTGTAAGCAGACGAGCACCTGCCATGAAAATTCTTTTGCAGCAGAGAAACACTAACAACATTTCTTCTGTGCGAAATATGTTTTTGAGAGAAGAGATTATGACCATCGGGTGGCTAAATCGAGTTTGTCCTCTTTCAAAACATTAAAGATTTTTACGAATCACACAATACTTCAGATATGACACCAGCATTATCCTACAATGAACCTGCCTCTTATACATTGCAGGATCGTATCAGGAGTCATGTATGTTCTAGTGGGAATTAATTAATCATTTATCCAACAAACTAGACAGCAGGTTTGATGTAAGTTTTTCACTTCAGGTTTAGAGTGAAAGTCAGTCCTAGGAATAAAAAGGGATTTTAAGGGGATTCTCGCTAAAAGAAAGATAGGTACTCATGAACTTGGAAATTATTACGTTATCTCTATTGCAAGTGTCTCTTTTGAAAACAAATTACACTCCTTAGATTACATTTCGATTTACTGTTTAACTATTAACTCGTGGGGAAGGACTTTCAAAGTGTACACATTCCTATTCAGGTAATACCGTTACTTCTATAAATATTTATTTAACTCTTAACACCTGTTTAGCGAAGTGATATGGGTTTATTCTATGTTATTATTATGAGGATGGCTATTCTTACTCCAATATCACAAATATCAAGGGTGGTTGATTCACACACGCACACACACACACACACACACATATATATATATATATATATATATATATATATATATATATATATATATATATATATATACGCGTGGGTGTATGTCTGTGTGTATAGTGAATCAACAACTCTTGATATTTGCAATATTAAAGTGAGACCACCCAGCCTATACATATATATATATATATATATATATATATATATATATATATATATATATATATATATATATATATATATTGTATTAACAAAACCAAGACTTCAAAAAAGCAACAAAAAGTGTATTTCATTGTAAGTTACAATTGTTTCAATAACGGTTGGACAATTTCAAGCATTATGGCGTTTGAAAGTGTTCACATAACCCGCATTTCTTCAGATTCTTGAATGAAAAACACTTTGACAATCGAACAGTGTTTAAAGAAAATTCCCTGAATGAAAATGAAGCATGCGAAAACATTTGCCCTGGAGGCATCCTCCGTCAAAACCCATTCGAATATTAATATATCACCTAATTTTCGTATCTTTATTTAAAAACCAGACATAAGAAGTTTCCACAAAATGCGTAGCCATTTAAAATATTTTAATAATACTATTCATTGAATTCCTAAATAAGATTTCTATATTTCTTTATTTCACATAATGAATTTTTTTTTAAATATTTTTTTTTTAATTTTTATTTCTATATTTATAATATAGCCAGAAAAAAACTTGCTATAACGTTACGGTTAATTTTTAGTTTCGTATTCGCTCATTTGTGGATTCAATGTTTACAAAATATCGATTATCTTATTACTTTGATTTAAGACCAGTTTAGGGTTAATATTTTATTAAATAGGAAAATAAAGAATAACATTATTTTATATTCTAAGCAAATATGGTTCTAGATAGTTGTGAAAAATACTAACTACGAAGGACGATAATCCATTAAATTTTTAACTACTAGTTAAAAGATTATGTTGAAATAAAGGTGATATTAGTACTTATAACAGTTAAAGGGAGACAATTAAGGCCGTTCGATGTTTCAGGTCTAGTAAATTCTAAAGAACGTCTATGATTTATTAATTAATTTAATTAAACAGATACAGTAAAATGTTACGACAGCTTATTTAACAGATTAAGAATCTAAAGTATATTTTTAATCTTAAAACTGATTATTCACCCATGAGTTTAACCTACATCTGCTATTAATCCATAATCTACGAGGGTTATTCATGGCTCCCAAACCAAAATTACAATTCATGTATTGTGTTCTTGGATACCTAAAAAAAATAATATATACCCTCTAATAATTATTCTGACAACAAAATCACCAAATAGCTACAAGTGTGTTTCACTCCGATGAGAAGGTGACTATCATTGCATTTTTGGATAAAAACATTTAGAACTAAAGTAAATAATCCAGCAGGGATTCTACAAGCTTAAGATGTCAGAGAACAAAATCAATTAATTTCCAATCCACTAATTGCTAATTTATTTTTTTAATAATAATTGCTAGTTTATTGTTAAGTTGTTTTATTGATCTGGTAAGGGTACCACTTATTTCACCATCAACTAATTACTAAAAAATGCTCGCGGTTATGGAACAATGTTTCCAGTCTTTGTTGAGATTTATACTTTATCTGTATTTCTTATCCAGTTTAGAATAATAGAAAATATATTTGCTTGCTAGATTTGGACCCTTCGTGTAGACTACACCATTCCCAGCTATTTAACTCTACATTAAAATTTGACCTTGTATCCGAGGATGCTTATTGATAAAAAAGTTATACCGTAGTTGCATTTAAATCGTGATAACAGAAACCTATTCTTGTGAAGTATGTATGACATCTAGCCTTTTATTCAAATTTTCGTCTTTAGAATTCACTATGTAAAACGCTTCCAATAAACATTGATTGCACCTTTTTGATTTCCCAGGGCTGTACTTCCTCCCTCTACTGGCCATTTTAATTCAACATTTTTTTTGTTTCTATTAAGTTCCTTAACCCAATCCCTTAATGCAGTTGTATTCATCTTTTTATTTCTAATGTTGATTCTTGTACCCTTCCCCGTGCTATCGTTAGCACCTTCTCTATTAGTTTCCATCCCAGGTTCCTTTTAAAAGGATATTACATGGTTTCTAAATCTTTCCTTAAACACGTAATCCGTGGCCCCAAGATATATCTTCCTAGTATTATAGGTTTTTATCTCGCATTTATACACTATTTCTGAGGTAGGCATTTCCAACCACTCACCCATGTATTCTGTTATTACATTTTTTATTTAATACACTTTCATTCGATGCTACTCGTTATTATTCCTTATTTTGCTGATTTGTTGGAGTTAATGATAGTGTTAGTTAAGTTGCATGACGTCGAGAAAGATAGTTTTAATGAGTTTCTTTTTATTATTTTGCTTAATTCAAGAAGTCTGAATAAATGCTGGTTGTGAAAATTTTCAAACGCCATAATGCTTGAAATTGTTTAACTGGTATGGAAACAATTGTAACTTAAAATGAAATACACTTTCTGTTGCTATCAACACGTTTTTGGAAATCTTGGTTTTGTTTATACAGTATATTAATGCTCAATTATGAAATATGATAAATTTGTAGCTTACTCTTTAAGCCATCTCTCTTTGGCTTAAAACTTATTGGTATATGAAAATTTACTGAATTATACGAACCCAGTAAACTCAGTATATTACAAACAAGTATATATATATATACATATATATATATATATATATATATATACATATATATATATATATATATATATATATATATATATATATATATATATATATACTAGAATTTCAGCCCGGCGTAGCCCGGGTGTTTGGATGTGTATGTTGAGCAAAAATAAAAAAAAAGAAAGTGGTAGTGGGAAGGCGGGGCAAAACCTAACGATTATGATGTGACGATCACCGCCAAACCGGAAGCGACGTTTTTTTTTTTTAAATTAAGGCTAGACAATCTAAAGGAGAGGATATCTTTAAAAAATATCGGCGAAAAGGTGTCCCCCCTGTAGAAAAGTTCCTACTTTAAGGGGAAAATATTAATGTTGTAACCAATTTTTCAATATTTGTCGTATGAAAGGTCGAACTTTAAAACGATACTGATCTGTCGACTCGTTTGAAAGTTCAAGGCAGACATGCAAACAGACATACATACATACATATATTTATATATTGGTAACTAAAAATTGTCGATCAAAACTGATGAAAAAGCTTGCCCTACTTCTGAATACCCTTTATGTAAAATTTCAAATATTTAGACCAGAAAGAAGTAATTTGGAAGAGACAGCAGAGTTCAATTTTTGAAAACTTTCACCCCTATTATGACCCCTTAACATTTATTATTTTGGGCTCAAATCAAGTTATGAAGTTGGATCCATGCCCAAGGTACCTATATCTAAAATTTCAAGTGCGTAGACCCAAAATTGTCGGAGGAGTTTGGTAGAGTTCTCAAAAGTCAACTCGTTGAACTTTGACCCCGTAATCGACAAATTTCTGGGCAAAAACCGATCACATCAATTTTCCCAAATCTCAATACCCTGTATCTCAAATATCTGGTCTGTAGACTAAAAATTGAAAGAGTTATTACGTAGGAAAATGTACACAGACACAGACACACACACACACACACACAGATACACTTTCACTTATATATATATATATATATATATATATATATATATATATGTGTATATATATATATATATATATATATATATATATATATATATATATATATATATATATAATTGCATAAACATTATCGCACAAGTTGAGTAGAGTAGTGAGTGGGCATAAAACTTAAGTCAACTTATAATAACTAAAGAGTACACTTTTTGTTATCAACGTACAAACACAGTAAACAAGTTTGTTTACGTTAGAGACTCCAAATGTCTCCCTGATGTTCACGATACAGATTGAAGTTGACAATCGTTTAAACATCGCTGACATCGTCGCCCACGGAGAGAATATCATCCCATGTGTCTGACCTATATCTTTAGCTAACCTTACATTTTATCGCTTCAAGCGTTTCTTATTAAGGCATAGTTCCTTTTTATTCCATTTAGATTTTTTTTTTGGGGGGGGGGGATTATCTTACGTTTGGGTTGACATGTTTTGTTTCGAAGTTTGCATTTTTTTTTGTTTTTGGTTAGTTTATGTTTGTGTTGTTTATGTTTATGTTATTTTCTGTTTCAGACGTTCCGGATTTGTAATTAAATATTTCGTTGTTTTTATTCTTGTAGTTACTGAATTTTCTAGCAGTTATCGTTTTCCATAATAGCTCTTTCTTATGTAACCTACTTATTTAAATTACATTAGCCTCTTAACCTTTTTTATGCATACACCATGTTGACCTATCGAGTTCCTTGTAGCCATTCAAAATATTTCTCTCTGTACTGATTGCAATTAGAATATCGGCATGCAAATAGCATTTTCTAGCTGTGCCTTGAACACTGTTAAATAAATAGTGTACCTATTTACAATGCCTCCCCACGGGACAGAGTTAGACACCAGGGTCGTTTTTTAACGTGGAGAAAAGGTACAAAAATAAAAATTGTCTCAGTCGTGAAGGAGTTCTCCTCCACCGAAAGAGAACGAGAAATGGAAGTGCCGCATCTGAAGAACAGATACTACACTTTAACAGTACACATATATATATATATATATATATATATATATATATATATATATATATATATATATATATATAAATAATACAAAAGGCTATATGTCTGTTTGTCATCATATTTTCAAACTCTATCTCCCCTAAAACAAAAAGTCGCAGAGCGACACTAGGGGTTTCAAATGATTGGATGTTTTACGGACCGTTCTGTTATGTGCCTTTTAAGGAGTTTAAAATCGCTATACATTTTGTACATTAATCATAGTCTATTTTTCATTTTTAATCAGTTCATATTGGTGTCACGTTGTTACAATGGTAACGTCACCAGCTATATATATATATATATATATATATATATATATATATATATATATATATATGTATGTATATATTCGAAACGTTCAGCTAACGATTTATTTTTGCCTCTGCCGCCAATTACTAGCCTATGAAAACATATTTGCTGCAAGGCTAAAAATTAAACAGTAACCAATGGCCACGACGTTATGCGTTCATAATAGCGGCGTTCGACCCTCACTTGGCAAGTTTCTTTTTTTTTTTAATTTTCACACTTTTGCGCCGATTTTACCGGGCTAAACCCAAATATAAAGTTTCGCATGTGCTCAAATACCTTATATATAAAGTTTCATGTCTGTAGACCAAAAACTCTAGGAGGAGTTTAGAAGACAAAATTTTTTAAACAAAAATATATACGCATACATAAGTATATATAGAAACAATTTTGTGTTTACTATAAACTTTTTACGCAAATATTATGCAAGTATAAATCATGTAGAACATCTGCATTAATATAATTACACGTAATAGTTAAATAAAGATTATCCTCGCATGAGAAAATCGAAAAAACTAATAAAAATAAATGTTTTAAAGAATATGAAAATTAACTAGTGATAGTGAATGCAATTCCACTGCCCATATATGAGAAAATTGTATTTTCTTTTTAATAACGAGGGAAAGGGTTATTAATATGAACATCAAAACACACACACACAAAAAACGAATTCATAGGAGTATAGATAGAAGATAGATAGATAGATAGATAGATAGATAGATAGATATACTAGCGACTTGGAGGTTGTGATCGTGTAAGTAGATAAAGTTTTATTTCACAGACAGTGCTCAACTGTTAAGAAACATGCTTCTTAGAATTGCAGAAATAATTATGTATATATATTTATGTATATATATATATATATATATAGATATAGATATATAATAACTTATATATATATAATAACTTATATATATATACTTGCTGCCAATGTATATATATATATATATATATATATATATATATATATATATATATATATATATATACATTGGCAGCAAGTTATTATTTCACCAAGTCTGATTGAATACGACTTATTTTTCCCCCCGATTATGTTGGATAAGTTTTCAATTGTCCGAGCGGTCTTTTTTCTTTCCGCTGTCAGTTGTACATTCGGCGCCCAGTAGTTGTTGTTCAGCTATATTATTTTCAAGCGCTTTCTATCCATACATCCGATCGTCGTCGGAAGCGATTGTTTTTGTTGTCATTTTTTTAATTTTTTTTTTATTGAGGCTTGGGGTATTTATAGTTAATTCTAATGTTTTATTGGTTATAAATGTGGTTGCAGGATGGGGAGGGGCGAATAAATTATTTTCAATTTTGATTTTCATATTTCAAATTTTATTATTATTATCATTATTATTATTATTTATTTATTTATTTATTCATTTATTTATATTATTTATTGTAAGTTAATAAGGGCATGTAGCTTTTTTTAATTAGTATGGCTTTTATTATATTTTATCTTGAATTGTTAAGGTATCGACTTTTAGTAATTTTAGGTAAGATATTTCTAATGTCGGCCGATTGTAAGTTTTATCATGGAATATATATATATATATATATATATATATATATATATATATTGAAAGGATAAGGTAGAGAGATTACATTAAGTAATGTGGAAATGGAAATGGTATTCTGAGAATTATAATTCTGAAAAGTGCAAAGTAAGTTATAATTATTAGTTTCATTTAAATATATATTAATATTAATGATGCCCTTATGAGATCGGAATAAACGGAAAAATTGAGTATAATAGAACCAATAAGAACAAAAAATGGAGTATAATAGAACCAGTAAGAACAACAAACCTAACTGCACAACTTCGTATAACATGGCAATTAGAGCTGGAAAAAACAAAGATCAATAATGGACACGTTAATAGTGATCATATGAATGGGAACGGAGGGCGTAATAATAGCAGCAGAACAGGTAATGACGAGGATGATACCATTAATAAGAGAAATAGACGCAAGAGACAGGTTTGGTTCAATCCACTGTTCAGCGAGCATATCAAAAATAATATACGTAGAGAATTCTACGGAATAATAGATAAAAAAAACTTCCTTTCAGAGAAATAATTAAGCAAAATGATAAATAGAAACTCGGTAAAATAATCTTTTTCGACGTCCAGCAACTTAACTAACACTATAATTAGTACCAAAAATAGGAAAATCAGCAAAATAAAGAATAACGACTTAGCATCGAAGGAAAGTATCTTAGACAGAAAATGTAATTGCAGAATACCTGGGAATTGTGCGTTGGGTAGGAAATGTCTAACATCAGAAATAGTGTATAAATGCGAGATAAAAACCTATAATACTAGGAAGATATATCTTGGGGTCACGGATTGCGTGTTTAAGGAAAGATTTAGAAACCATGTAGTATCCTTTAAAAAGGAACCAGAGATGGAAACTAATAGAGAATGTGCTAACGATAGCAGGGGGAGGGTACAAGAATCAGCATTAGAAATGCAAAGAAGAATACAACTGCATTAGGGGATTGGGTTATGGAACTAATAGAAATACTGAAGATGTTGAATTAAAATTATCAAAAGTGGATGGGGGGAGGAATTACAGCCCTGGGAAATCAAAAAGGTGCAATCTATGTTTATTGGAAGCCTTTTACATAGTGAATTCTAAAGATTTTGAATAAAAGGCTAGATGTCATACAGGGATGTCTTCACAGAAATCGGTTTCTGCTATCACGCCTTACATGTAACTGAGGTATAACTTTTTACAACAATAAGGATCCTCGGATGCAAGGATAAAATTTGAATGTAGAGTTAAATAGCTGGGAATGATGTAGTCTAAACGAAGGAGCCAAATCTAGTAAGCAAATATAGTTTCTATTATTCTAATCTGGGTAATGAAATATAGATAAAGTATAAAGCTCAACAAAGACTGGAAACATTGTTCCATGACAATGAGCATTTTAGCATTTAATTGTAGCAGCATTGATGGTGAAATAAGTAATACTCTTTCCAGATCAATAAAACAACCTGATAATAAACTAGCAATTATTAATAAAAAAAAGATCAAATTAGCAATTATTGGGTTTGAAATTAATTTAATTGATTTTGTTTATCTGACATATTAAGCTTGTAGAATCCCTATTTGTTTATTTTCTCCTTGTTCTAAATGTTTTTATCCAAAAATACAGGGGTAGACACCTTCTCATTGGAGTGGAATACATGTAGCTATTGGGTTTTTTTGTCAGAATAATAATTGGAGGATATATACTATTATATTTAGGTATCCAAGAACACAATACATGAATTATAATTTTGATTCTGATGCCATAAGTAATTCAATTAGATTATGAATAACAGATGTAGGTTAACCCCGTGGGTAAATAATCAGTTTTAAGATTAAAAATATACTTATATTCTTATTTTGTCAAATAAGCTATCGTAAGAATTATATATCTGTGTAATTAAATAAATTATTAAATCATAGACGCCTTCTAGCACTCAATCAAACGGCCTTAGTTATCTCCCTTTAATTGTTATGGGTACTAATATGACCTTTACCCTACAGAATTCATCCACTAGTAGTTAACAACGTAACTGGATTATCTCCCTTCGTAATTGTTTTTTCATAACTATATAGAAACATGTTTGATTAGAATGATAACGAATTTTAGAATATTAAATACTGAAAAATAGAAAAGAATCCTTTACTCGAAATGCTGTATGAGGATTAATAAATACAATGTATTCTTTTTCTTTATTCTCCTATTCAATAAAATATTAACCCTAAAATGGTCTTATATCTAAGTAATAAAACAATCGATAAATTTTAGCAACGCTTGCCACAAATGAGCGAATACGAAACTAAAAATTAACTGTAATGTTATTGCAAGGTTATTATTGGCCGCATTATAAATATAGAAATAAAATTTTTAAAAACTCTTTTTAAAAATTAATTATGTGAAATAAAGAAATATAGAAACCTAATTCAGGAATTCAATAAATGGAATACATAAATAAAAAATTTAAATGGCTACCGTTTTTTTTTTTTGTGGAAACTTCATATAACATGGTTTTTAAATAAGGATACGAAAATTAGGTGATATATAAATGTTTGAATGAGACTTTTTTTCACGGAGGATGCCTCCAGGGTAAATGTGTTTTTTTTTTCACATGCCCCATTTCCGTTAAGGGAATTTTCTTTAAAAAAACGTTCTATTGTCAAGAGTGTTTTTATTCAAGAAGTCTGAAGAAATGCGGGCTGTGAAAAATTTCAAGCACCATAATGCTTGAAATTGTTGAACTTGTATGGAAACAATTGTAACTTAAAATAACACACACTTTCTGTTTCTATCAACACCTTTTTTGAAGTCTTGGTTTTGTTTATACAGTATATTAATGCTCAATTATGAAATATGATAATTTTGTAGCTTACTCTTTAAGCCACCTCTCTTTGGCTTAAAACTTATTGGTATATGAAATTTTACTGAATTATACGAATCCACTAAAACTCAGTATATTACATACAAGTCTCTCTCTCTCTCTCTCTCTCTCTCTCTCTCTCTATATATATATATATATATATATATATATATATATATATATATATATATATATACTAGTAGGGAGACCTGAGGATTCCTGGGATTGAAAGTAGGAACAACGAATGTTCTAGAGTTTTAACACTTTTATTCTCATCGAAATTAAGACACAATATTCGAAACTAATTTAATACAGTTTGCGCGGCGCCATATATCCCCTTTCTTTGTATGATTTGAAACCAACGATACCAATGTTTTTTTTCCGATTTTGTTTAACACACTCACACACTAATCGGGTTGTTACTCTGAATTCCTCATATATAAATAATCTGTAGAAATTGATAATGTAATTTACATCGATTGAAACGTTGTCTAAATAACACTGAGGACGAGAACAGTAGTCCGAAGAATCTAAATAATACGCATAGTGGAACTCATGTTTTAGAAAAGTTCCTCTAAAATTGTTCTACAACATAAATAGCAGTATTAGGTCGCAAGGTATTCATGCTGATGCTAAATCAGTTCAATTAAACTATTAATAGCGGTTTATCTATTCTATTTAAAAAACTTAAGTCGTCTTTCCTGTTCCGCTTTATGATGCGCATGCGTAATTACATAAAAAAATAAAAACATGAATGTTCATTCTGGATCGATGATTTGTTTCCGTTTAAAATATGCAAATAAAAAAACTGTAAATATCTTTTACTTTTTTTACATCGGAATTTAACGAATTTTTTTTCTAGGTTTTATTCCAAGTTGGAATAGTTTGCAAACAAAAACACAAAATAATTGTTTTCGATTTAATGTTTTTTTATATATTATGTAATTGAAAGTTTAAAGACGAAAAAATTACTCAAAACAGCTTGCCTAGTCGTTGTGAACCGTGGTAATAAAAATGCTTAACTGTCAATATCTAATGGCAGCTAACTATTTTTATAAATATATTTTAAAAAAATTGGTTTGTGTTACAAATAAAAATATCGGGCAAGAAATTGACAAAACGCTTTCGATCCTTATATCACATAAAAAGCCAATTCCCCTTTAGCAAATGATATGTAAATAATAAAATCAATATTTTAGAAATTTACAGTTTCAAATAAGCAGAAATTATTTTTTCTAAAATAAACAATATAAGCAAAACTTAAAAAAAATAATAAACATTTGTCATTTATTTTAAACAATATATACAGAACTATTAAAAATTTAAAACAATATAAATAAAACTTTTCATAATTAAAAGAAATATAAATAGAAGTTTTATAATATCATACAATATAAACGTTTTTCATTTATAATTTTATACATTATAAAAATATTTTCAAACAAATATCGTTCACGAGTGCTTTCTTTTTTAGCATATATGGTTTTAACGTACCAACTTTTTAAAATGATTATTTTGATTTTATTTTTATTACAAGTTAAAATCGTTTTCAAACAAATAACAAAAAACAGATGGTTTTTTTATGAAAATAAAATAACTACGTGATCAGTTTATATGTTAGGAAAAATATTATTTTTGCTACCAACCCAGCGTAGTTTACCTCCTAAAAGCAATGTAAAAAATAATTTCTTAGCTAATACGTTTAAATAGCGTTTAAGGAAACATATAGGCATTCTCTATAAAATATTTAAAAAAAATAACATTTTAAAGTGTGGGATCACTTTTTCCTAACAAATTTCTTGTAAAATGAGCAACCACTTCTTGTCCACGTAGTGGTACACGAGACATGTAATCCTTCGCATTTTTTTAGTTTGTAGGCGGAGGGAGGGGCAAAAAGAGAGAACGAAGTTGGAGGGACATTATTTCCAAACATTTGGAAAATACGTAGAAGCACTTCAAAATGTGTGTGTGAGGTGATTTTTGTTTAAGATATTCTTTGAAAAAGTCTCACAGTTAAATAGCTCTTAATTATTATTTCCCGATGTTTTTTTCATACTATAAACACGCACAAAGAATACTAAGGTGGGCATGTTCAATGCACACACCCTCTTTGTGTTTTGTTTTTACTTTGCGTCTTTTTTCAATTTTTTTTCAGCGAATTACAAATTTGCATTCAATCAGTGTGCGTTTACACATTAATTCTTATATCCATTATTTTATAGCTAGTAATGATATAAACTGACTGAGGGGTTACGAGTAGTCCAATATATATATATATATATATATATATATATATATATATATATATATATATATATATATATATAGTCTTTGAAGTTTTTAACCTTTAAAACTATACAAAAAATTACTTTTTATCATTCGTTAAAAAAACATCTAGTCAGTAAGTCATTTAATCACCTGCAATCACTGCATCAACTCTCTCGAATTTACTATAATACCAAGTTTTTTTTTCAAGGGATCATCAGTTGTTTACCATGAAACACTGTTTCGGGGATTTAAAAAAAACAGTACATTACATTATATATAATACAAAACAGTATATACATATATATATATATAATACAATTAAGTTATCAAAGGGTAAATCTTTTACAGTGCAAAACATATCAACACTATAAATGAGTGCAAACCATAATATTAAATGAATGATGAGAAATAAAAATAGTATATAACTTTATTTTATCATCAGAACAATAAGTACAATTTAAAAGAACATAAATAATAATCCCTTTAGGCTATGGTATTTCGAAGCTAAATGCTTTTTTATCAGGAGAGGGTAAGGGGCAGAATGATACAGAATGTAAATGTAGAAAAACTGGCTTAATGACATTTAGATATGAAACATATATCTAACAATAATTATATAATCTTTACAATTACCCATTAAGAAATAATAAAGCCTCCCTTTCCAAAGTCCGTCTGTTCTGATTAGCTGAACTCTAAAAATTTTTATATTCCGGAATCCATTCTTCACTTTATAAACGACCAATTACTAATATTAAAATATGGCATCATTAAGAGACACATTATTTCGCCCAGTCCCAAGTTTATTTAATGCATAGGTTATTTCAGTTATGTAAGATCGATAATACAAGGAAGATAAATAACTGCACGAACGTTCAATAACCAGGTTTTTACGTTCTTTTACAAAGTTTAAACCACACTATTTACTTTTCGCCGTCGTCATCGTCGTCAAAACAAAAATAAAATTAGACATCATTGCGATGGAGTTGTTTTACCATTGAAGACACTTTGTAATACATAGAGGTGTTCCCTTCCCCCTTTTTACTCAAGATTTCATACTGTAATTCGCAAATTTTAACATTATGCTTTCTTTTAAAACCTTTAAAACACACTCTCCACGACAACACTCTCCGTCGTCGTCGTCGTCGTCGTCGTTGGCATCGAAAATCACAACAAAACAGCTTCCCTTGATTTAAACATTTCGCTCGAGTTTTTATCTCAGTGAAATTACGTTGCACTATAGACACTCCATCCCTCCGTTCTCTTTTTATTTATATATTTATTTATTTATTGGATGCGACATATTCTGTAATACAAACACGGGTGCACCCTGACAATTGGCATATTTTTACTTTTGGATTCTTTTTTCAATTAATTCTGGAGATTATTATCGCTGGACACTAAGCTATCATATTAAAAAAAACAACATTGACACAAAAAATGTCCCTTTCCAAATCTTAGAATATATAGCTTTTTTCGTATTTACTATAACGTTGCATGTGAAACGGAAACCCCCTTTCCAAATTGTTATATCGGCTTTCCTTGAACAGAGGAATTTACACCGATTAGCACTATAAATAGCGCTAGTAATTCCAACCGGTGAGAGATGCGACTGCATTTCAACTGCTAGTAGAGTGCCCAGCAGATATACATGCTTTCCTATCTTTGTACATTATTGTTAATACACTTGTTCCTTTACCGAACCTCGATTGATTGTTCTTATTTTCACTGTTGTTTCACGACACAACACAAATCTTTAAATGAACAGACTTTTCTGGTTCAGTCGAAAATAATCCGCACTAATAATTTTGTTTTGTATTATTTGGAGTATGATTCTTATCTTGTTTTTTATTTTTGTTTGCTTTTTCACAACCTTCCGGCCGATGTAACCTCCGACCATATTCAGGTGCATTCACACTGGATGTAATTGGTGAATATGGAAAAATGTTTGGTTTATTTGCGTTTACAACGAACAAAGCCAGGGCATGCACCTGAAGATGGTCGGAGGTTACATCGGCCGAAACGTTGTGAAAAGAAAAACACAAAAACAAAAGAAAACAAGATGAGAATCATAGTCCAAATAATACAAAAATAATTATAAATCCTCATCTCAAAAATATACATTCCGCACTAATAGTTGAAAAAAGACGGCATGGTCAACTAGCTAATAAGGGTTTCAGGTGTCCAGGTGCGCCCTAACATGGTATGGCGGACTTGAGCAATGCTGATACTGGACTTTAGATTTCACCTTTTCAGTTTTTTGTACTTTGCTTTCAGACGCTTACAGGGGTAACTTTCAGATGATTTAAACAATGTAAAAAAACAACAACAAAAAACGGACTCTTGTACCTGAACAATGTTGGACCTTACATTTATTTATTTTTATTTTTCGCTTATTCATAAATTTTCAGGCCATCAACGGCGCTTACAGGCTTCAATTCAGAATTATAACGTTCTGCTAGAGTGAACACCCACATTTTTGCCACTCCCGTTGTCAAGGCTGTTACTAGCATTTAGATGTTTTCTTTTCAGTTTTTCGCAAGTTTCTACGACACATATTATAGATTACACGCTTAGCTTTCACATTACCTAAATACATTGAAAAAATTGTATACACCTACCAGCAGAAAAGGGAAACATTTAACGGCTAGGGTCAGCATTAACATCTTACGTGGCAAAAAGTGTGCATTCCATTTATTAGAACGTTTTCATTAAATATTCATCCCGACTATTACAGTCATTCAATAGACTTACTTAAATGTCTTTTTTAATGTGAAAATTAAGCCTGTACTTGATGATAATCGCCGGAAAAATTACGACATTGTGAAAAAGAAAAATATAAAAGCTATGGGAATCATTGGTCAGGTCAACCGGGGTGTTTTTGATTGTTTCTTTTCCTCGTAATACAATGTTCTATTTGGAATAAATGTACTGGGTTATAATAAATTTTTAGTTCGTTCTTTCATTTTCATTATAAATTACAGGCGGACGATAACACTTGCTATATAATAGGCCACACTTCCCTACTTTTGTTTGGCACGTTAGGTGAAAGCACAGAATATTCACATCACATAATCAAATTCCCATGTTAAGAATGGGTGTATAAGTACTAAAGTTATTATTTCGGCACGGTGCATTCATTTTGGCGACGGACGCCAGTGCCCGTTATTTTACTGGGCCGGATGTGGCTTCAACTAACAACCGAAGTTTAATTCTATTTTACGCGGGAAACATACCTACAGCGAGCAACGCCGAAAGACGGGTCTAATATTAGTATGTAATAATATTGTTTTTAGCTGAAATACATTGGTTTGAAAATCACTAATTCACACAAAGACATAACACAAATATAACCAAGTTTAGACACAGTATAAGTCTAACATGAGAAGTAAATGGATAATTATGTTTTCACCTCAAATGTGTTGATTGGAAAGATCACCAATCTACACAACGAGGCCCCTAGAGCCCTAATAAAATCAAGTTTATAAATCCATTATCTGTGTTATTAATATTTGAAAAATATGTCCTCAAATTAAGTGACAGACATTTTAATATAATAACATGGTAACAAATTTTTCACCTGAAATTTGTTGGTTTGAAGGATCACCAATCTACATAAAGAAACCTACAAAGCACTAATAAAAGCAAGTATTTTAGCCTTCATTAGTTTATTATCAAAATATGTCCTCAAATTATATGACAACCATACACAGTTTTGATAGAATAACATAATACGTAAATAGGTGTCGTTTACACCTGAAATGTTTTTGCTTTAAAAATCTATAATATATACAAGACGAAAAGAATTGAACATTGAAATTCAAAATCTGTGGCGTGTTTATAAAGTGTAATGAAAGATACGTTTTTTTTAATTATTCATATCGATGTTTGTTATAGAGTTTTGTTGGGGATGTGGGTTAAAATTGCATATGCATTCAATTCTTGTTCAGTTTGTATATTGTAAAAGTTATTACGTAGTTTTATTGTTTCAGAATTTATAAGTGGTGCTGATTTAAGAAGTATGCTAGGGTAGGATTTAAATTGTATCTTTAGAAAATGTTCAGGTGTAAAAAAGGGACCTTAGAGACTCAAGGTCTATATCTATAGCTATCTCAAGATAGCCGTTTTTATCCTACCTTAGCAAAAGTTAGCCAAAACGTGGAGGAGCAACAGCGATAGAAGGCAGTAATTACTGGGGATACAATTACAAGATTCAGCATTTCGATCTCATCAGGGTTAATCACCTGAAGGAGGCCAGAGGCTGCGTTGGCTGAAATGTGATGAAAGAACCATAACGATGAACTCGAGGATAACAAATGCCTGCAAAAAAATGAATGCACACATTTTAAAGCCTCATCTCCAAAGATTCCAAAAAATAAAAAAAAATAAAGAAATAAATTAAGATAGTAACAATGTTTGAGACCATATTTACTGATACTCTACACTCGCTTGGTTTTTGTTCGTGTTTTATAAATAAGAGGAACATACACTATTTTACGTGATTCTTATTGTCTCTTTAATTATTGTAATCTTATATTTTGTTTCAGATATCGATTATCGAACGTATTCGTTATCGTATAAATCACGTGTTTGTTCTTTAACTCATTTGATTCTTCTAAAAGATCCACACATGCATTTACACTGTCAGTAATTAGTTTAAACAAGCATCAGGAATAAACGATATCATCAGAATATAATACTTTAACAACTAAACTGAATAGACCTCGCATTATATAATCGAAATATTATAATATATCGTAAAACAGAACGAACTAATAAAAACATTTGAGTTAAGTTCAGCACTTATTTTAAACCCAATCTAAACGTGTATCACAACTAGTATTACTGCCACTTTTTTATTAAAACCATTATATTAATGTTTACTTAGTATCTCCTTACTCTGCAATGGGGTCAGCATATAATATTCCAAGGTGACTTGTACCCGGCTTATCGAAATCGC
Source organism: Euprymna scolopes (assembly GCF_053919585.1). NCBI lineage: Eukaryota > Metazoa > Mollusca > Cephalopoda > Sepiida > Sepiolidae > Euprymna > Euprymna scolopes. The sequence goes on along the minus strand of NC_136486.1, from coordinate 129,561,651 downwards.
CAATGTAAAAGGTTGTTGTATGTATTAAAATTAATTTTCGTTGTCGCTCTCACGAGTATAATTTCTGTATGAAAAAAAAAATCTGCTGATAAACATGAAAAAAAGCCGAAAGAAAAATTACCAAGAATCTTCTCCCAACCCCAAGTCAAAACCATTGACCCTTGTTAATGCAATTCAATCTTGACGTTTAGATTTGCTTCGTTGGCTATTTTTTCCTTTTCTTTGTTTCAATATTTCGTCTTTTAAATCGTGATGACACATGTCAGTTTCAAGAAAGTTGTAAACAACACTAGTATGGAAAGTTACAGATGTACAAGGCGAAACAAAAATATGTTGTGCTATGACGCCGATCTGTCCGATTATTTCCTTCAACTGATATCAAAAGAAGTATAATTCATATTTTGAAGACGACTTTCAACCCAGTTTCTATAAAAGATTATGCGTGTTTCTTCCTTGTTTAGTCCGTACGTTACCCTGAACAATGGTCACATGCAATTTCTAGACATCAAACTTCTTCGAAAATAACAAATCCAGTTTTACAAAGGGCAATCTGTCAACACTATACAATAATATGAAGGTGAACTCCCTTTCATGTAACCGTTGTCGAATATCATTATCTCTTATCTTCTCTATCTCTTCTCTATCTCTTCTCTTCTCTATATGAATAAAATGAACTCATTTTCCCCTCTGAGGTTGACCTTAATAGGAATATAACTGGAGACATTTCATGCAAAGGTAATCTGCACAAACTGTAGCGCATTATCTGCGGTGTGCTATAGGCCTATTACCTCTACACTTGCTCGATAATCGTACATTCTTATATTTTCCTGGTAAGAGTTCACTGCCAAACCCGGTAAGAATCAGTAAAACCTTTTCTCTCTCTTTAATTCCTCCTTTTCCTACTCCCCATTTACACCGCCCCTTCATCGTTCACGAGGAACTAATACGAACGGACACCGACTACGGGTTTTGTAGTTGCCTACAAAAACTGAAATGCTTCCTATTGCAGAAACGCACCATGCCTACTTATACATTTCTTATTTACACTTTATTTCGACACATTATTAGACTAGGAAAAACAAACGATTCTCTCCTTTTTCTTTTCTTTTTTTTTCATTAACATATAATATATCATTTCCTTTTCGTTTCGTTTCGTTCGATGTTTTCTTTTTCGGTTTAAGTTTTTCCGAATACAGAGTTAAAGACGATTTTACGGTTAGCGCTTTACAAAATGTAAGATTTTAATTTTTCACTTAAAGCGATTACGCACATATCAATCTCGATTTGTAACAAATCGTTTTATGTGTGCTTTATAAAAGTCACCGACCACGAAAAAGAAATACTACATTTGAAAATGTAAACAATGCATTTCTAGATGCATCTCTAATAACCTCAATTCCGGTTTACTGCGTTTCGTATGCTTTCGTTTCGTTTCTTTGACGTTACAATTTTTAAGATTTCATTGCGATCGTAAACATCGTTACGATATAAATCAAAGCACAAAGCAGTTTTTTTTTCTTTTTTTGTAAAATTTATTTCATTATCTAAGGAGTTGACTTTACTAATTTTCTTGGAATTATACCAAGAAAACTATTATTTATCTCGAAATGGATTTTTACATTGGATTTATTGACATTCAAAAATTAACTGAATTGGTAAGCTCGCCGTCCAAAAAAATTCCCATAACTATTTTTCTCACGTGTACAAACACTTTCTTCCCTTGGGGAAATTAATTTTTGTCCTTATTCGTAAAATTCCTATTTCAGTCACCTACATTCATTAGTGTTAAAGGCGCTTAGAAATTTTTGTATAGAATGATATGCCCGTACATTATAACATTACGGCAAAATCCTCGTTCACCTTGCTGACACGGTTACGGGCTGTCTGTTCCGAAAGCCTTTCTTAACATGGGGAGGTCTGGGGTGTCTATTCTGAGACCCGTTTACTTGGAAATGTTTCGATTTAATTATTGAGAACGGGACAGTTTTCCATGGAACATTTGTGGTTATTAAAAACAGACAATCACATGGCATATTAATCAGGGTTTAAACTGGGCGAGCACCATATGAAACCCGAAACAAAACCAATAAATGTATTCTATAATAATATATCTATATATAAATGGACATACATTTAGTGAAAACTTGACGTAATAAAATTTGAATTTTAATACAACCATTTCGTAATGAAAGCAACATCGGATTTTTATAAAATAGTTTTTTTTTTTATTTTCCATTTATTATTTTTTTTCGTAAAAATAAATATTTGGATACGTTTTTTTCGAATTAAAGCAACTTTGAAAGGTCAACAACAAATAAAATTAAATTATTGTTTCTTTCTTAACATAACGGGGAAGTGTTTTATTTATTTATTTTTTGTTTTAACTGCAATCGTTCTCCACTTAATATTTTTTGTTATTTATTTCACGCTTCGGCCATAACTTTCTTTTTTGTTCACGTGTAGAAACACTTTTTTTTTCCTTTGGTCTTTAATCTTTCCATTTCTATTTCACTCACCGAAATTACTTAGTGTGACGTTGTTGAAGATAAAGCTTCTTTTTTTTAAATCTTTTTTTGCTTAAAATAACATGATTGAGTTTCGTACAGAGAAAAGACACAAAATTATAACACAAATGTTTGGTGCATTTTAGGTCTGGAAGTCGATATGTTCAGACGGTAGGGTACAGAGATAAGAAGAGGTTATTTCTATTTGTTTCTAAATTAACAAGTAGCATAACCGTATAATGATACGTAAAATTAATTTCCTTTGCAGAACAGTTTGGCATCATTTCATGCATCTTTATGAAGATTAAAAAGAAATGTAATGTCACTAAAGCTTATGGATGATATGCATAATTCAATTTTCATCAACAGCTACTACATTATTTTGATTATACATAATGTGTTAAAATAAAAGGTGCCTAAAAATGATATCAAATTTTATTAATCTTGATTAATTGTTGTCTAAAAATTGGATGAAATTGAAAACAAATTTGATATATGTGAATATTCAAACGAAAAGTAGATCCAAACTGTACACCCTAAAACCCATCTATTTTAAATACTGTAAAACCGCTAGAATCAATGGATCATCTATTAATTTATAATAAAATAATGCATAATGTTTTTTTTTGTAAAATATTCACAAAACTGAAGCTTTCAATAAAATGACCCCCTGCAGATTTGCTCGCTATGCATGAAAGTAAAATTAAAAAATTTAGCCAACACAACCAATCCTTTAATCCGCCATCTGTGTTTCAGAATCCATAATGATTTGATAATTGCTTGACAATTGAATCGTTTACATTAAAATGTTCAAATATATGCGCATATCTAGCAACATATACGCAGATTATTGACAATTTAGGTAAAGATTTTATATTGCTTAGTCATAAAGCATTTATAGTTAATCAATTAAAAACAATGAATTCTGTAATTTGCATTATTAGACTGTAAACGTATGCGCCATTTAACCTTCCTGTTATAAAGAACACTGTTTGGAAAGAGTATTCGTCTTTGTATTTAGAGTTACTGAACGATAAGCGATATTTATTATTTCTACTTACGTCATATAGATCGGCAAATATGTTTTATTGCTATTTTATTTCCGGCAAAAAGCAAAACTGTGATATTTGATTAAAAGAAAAGCCACAATCCCGCATATATTCATCAATGGCAAAATAGGTGTTTTATGCATACAGATTAAGAGAATATTAGTTGAACTGTGGGGATGTGTCAATATAATATATCGTATGTTTCATGCTGTTTCTTTTTTTCATTTTCTTTCTTTGAAGATTGTAATGCTGGGTATGGGGCAACCAAAATAACTGCAAACATTGTCGTGCTTTTTATTGAAACCAGTCAAGATCTGTTTTTAGTATCCTCGCTGTTCCCTTAAGTGCAATTGTCTGGATCTGTTTTGCACTTGGTTCACCAGGAATATTGGTAAGGTATAACTTCAGGTTCCTCTTCATAAGCCCTATGACACCTATAACTGGTATGATTGATATCTCTCTAAGATTCCAGTTTCGTTTCATATCATACATAATGAACGATATACTTCATAGCCCGTATGTACTAAATAAGATAGACGAGAATTTAGCGGTCAGTGGTTCATTACCAGCAATATCGGGATTGGGAATGTGTTAAGTAAATTATGGCATGCCAAATTCGCTTCATGGCTCTAATTTCGCTATCAAAGATAGCAGCATTTACGCCTCTCCTGCTGTAAAAATAAACTAATTCTAGAAAGACACCAATCTTAAAAAACATCGAACCAGTTAAGAATTTCAGCATTATGATTCGTATAAAAAACAAAGAGGAACCACGAGAAGGTTGCGAACAACTTAAGTGAAAACGCGTCTTACGGAACGAACTGGATTAAAACTTAAAACACTCAGGTCGTCAGTCCGTGTCGTTAACCACATGACTACATCACCTCTAAGAGAAATGGTCGCTAATTCTTCTTTCTGTGTTAGTAAGAAAGACATAATATAGCAAGAAATATTAAGATAAAATATTGTTGCTATCATACGATGCTGAGATCATCATCATCATCACCATCATCATCATATCGTATTAATCCGAAGATTCTATTATTGGCACTGGTTTCCCTGATTTTTTTCTAGTTAGAATTATTTCTAGAAACACATCAGAGACTACTGGGGGCTCTGTATGAAGTTGTCAACATCTTAAGTAAAAGAGATTTTTTGTGGAACGAAGTAGATTCGGACTAGAGACACTCAGGTCGTAAGTCTGTGTCGTTAACTACTATATCATCGTTACCTTGTCTTGGTGAGAGGGATATAATCGTTATAGTAAAGCAAGTATTAATAACGGATAAAAAAGCTTTAATTTAACATGAAGTACGTGTTTCTAACGCTATTAATTTGTGCATTATATATAAAACAAGTGTTCATATGTGCCTATCTTGCTATCCATGCATTATTTACCAATGTTAGATAAAAATTCAGACAAATGTGATATCAATGATTGATAAATTGTGTTGCTTGTACTTTTATTAATATTATTATTTTAAATAATTTAATGAATAAATGAGGAATATTATTATATGAGAACAACATTATTACAGTATTATCGATTTCCTATTCATTATTTTATCAAAGCAGACGTTAATTTTGCAAGTTTACCGTGCAATGAATCGCATCTCCATCAAATAAGTTTGACTACACAGTCGGGAAATAACATTTACTCAATTCAGCGCCGAAAATCCGCTCGAAAATGTATGCAACTGCGACACCAAATTTTCTTTTTTTTTATCAAAATGTTCTGACAAATTCCAGATTTACTCTCTAATGTTTTACATCCTCTATTTTAGAACTGGTTAATTTATACGCTATCTCTTGGGGAGCCTCTGTCGGGTAATTCCGGTGGGGCTGTTCAAGCCCTTTTAGGGAAACCAGAGACGCAGGCTGTTTTATCTCAATCTTCTCTTGTCTGCATACATACCCTTGCAGTTAATACGCTCAGAACCGATTGATATCCAATTTCTTCTTGTTCTGACTCAACGTATGCGGTTACTTTCGATGCTTACTCGAAAAAAGATCACTTGTAGATAGCATTCGCATAGATATTGGTTAGGAACAACCGAGGAGACAGGAATATATAGTGAGAGTAGAGTGCGTGGTTAGTGTTTAATTATGTCTATCTCGATGGATTACTTCTGTTCGTCCTAGGCTTAGTATCTAGATAAGCAAATACAATCTGATATATGTACTGAGATAAGAAGAGAACATACACTACAAAGTAATCATCAATCAGTGTATCTGTTAGGCAGTCGATACTTATCATTATTAAAATATTAGCGAATATACTCAGTTTTTTTTTCTGGGTATAGAATGTAGTTTTTTTTTATTTCTTTATATTACCCTCTATCAAGCACGTTGCCTCTGAGACTGAAGAAGTCACTGCGAATTGGAAACTATACTTACAAAGATGCTCCAAGCTAGTGAGTTAAGCAAAGGAATGTTTGCTAACATTTTAATTTCTGCATATAATTAAAGTCGATAAAGCAGGAAACAGGAAGAATTCCAATGCGTAGCAGTTAGAGGGAAGAAACACACTATTACATTAGAAAGCGTTCGAATACATATATATATATATATATATATATATATATATATATATATATATATATATATATACAGTGAATGGGCGTGATACTGCTGCTTATTGAGTTTGTCTCAGATATTTAAGTCGAAGGAACACTAATTCTACCAGTTCGTCGGAGCACAATCCTTCTGAATATTTGAAAAACTAGCAAAGGGATGCAATACTGTGGCGATTGGACTAGGGTTAGAAATTATTTGATCGTGTCAGGATTTATTAGATTGGATCTATTTTTAGACACAGTCTACTAGCGATAAATCAGTAGTTTGTACACCAGTCTATACGTGACAATACTTCATGCATTAGCGACTGATGGCTTTATATAGTAAAAATATCTACACTCACTACACAACGCTGATAATGTTTCTTGGATGTTTCGGTTCTTGCTTGTTTAAACATTAAATCTCTAATATGGTGAGTGAAATAGCCAATATCATTAGATGTGTTGAACAAAAGGAAAATAAAAATAGATCTGTTTATAGTAAGAGGAGTAGATGCTTTTCGACGAAAAGACAAACTGTGTTATTCGTTTAAAGAAACGCCACAGTCTCGCATATCTATATATCAATAGGACAGCGTGTATGTTATTCATTGTGTGTGGCACGCTTACATCCAAGTGACTGTCGTTAATTTGTTATGGACCTACATTTATTGTAATAATAATTTTACCAAAGATTCTTAATAATTTTTGGTTTCGGTTTCGATTATAGCTGATGGCACTGAAGCCATTTGTTTGTTTTTATAAATATTTTCATGAAGATTTGTTCATAAGTTTTCGTTTCGGTTTCGATTATAGCTGATCGTATATAAGTCATCTATTTTCTTTTTATAAATAATTTTATTAAGGATTCTTCATAAGTTTTGGATTCGGTTTCGATTATAGCAGAAGGAACTCAAATTGTATATTCATAGTTTCGGTTTCGATTCATGCTGGTGCACCCAAGTCATATGGATATATATATATTTTTTTTTTAAATGGTGACTTTATAATATATTCAACTCGATATAAAATTAACTCTATAATAATATATATGAAATTTGCAAGAATTAAAAGGTCGTATTTAAGCGTACTTTACAGCTGGGCTACGCCGTGCGTCTCTGCTAACTTTCTCTTCTGATGGGTAACATTAGATTTCGAAATACTTGGCATAAATAGCTTCCATAACCCATACACAGTATATATATATATATATATATATATATATATATATATACATATATATATATATATTAATAGAAGCTGATTGCAACCAAAAATGTCATTAAATCTTAATTTCATTAAGAAAAATACATAATATAACTATATATATATATATATATATATATATATGGTAAAATTGGTAATTAGTAAAAACCTGAAGAGAGTGTCCAATACAATTGCAGAGCAAATATGTGTTTTATTTTTTATTACCGTTTTATCTGTTTGGTTACATATGTTTCGGATGTTGGACCGTTTTTACGATCTAACAGCCTCGTCAGACCTTACAGAAATGGTTGGTTAGTATTAGGAAGAATTGTTTTTAGGAGGAATACGGAAAAAAGAGGGGGGTTCTTCTTTTCTTCATAATACTAACCAACCATTTCTGTAAGGTTTAATAAAATGGTAATAAAAAATAAAACATATATATATATATATATATATATATATATATATATATATATATATATATATATATATATATATATATATATATAGTGTACAGCAAAAGTGAGTACATCCCTCACATTTTTTTCAAATATTAAAGTATCTCTTCATGGGGCAACACCGAAAAATGATTTTTGACGCAACGAAAAGCAGTTTGTCTGCAGCATATATAACAGAGTTAATTTATTTTCCCATCAAAATAACTTAAAATATTGCCATTGAAATTTCTTGATATATACGTTATATATACTTATATACGTGGTGATTATGTTTAGTCAAATTCATGATGGAAGTTATTTTGCTTATTCTTGTTTCGTAATGTTGGTATACTATTTTGTACGTTTGAAATTTCGGAAGTTACCAGTCATTTTCCGGTGCTCACAATAGTGGCACGCTGTTAATGTTCATTCTCGGAGAGTCGAGACCTTGTGAATCTCTTGGCAGATACAGCTTAGCCAGGTAGAACTTTCCGGCCAGAGTTATGGTCTTTGGTGTAATTTCAAGTGAGGACCATATCATCCTACCTCACATCTTCGCAATCGGATTAAATGTTAACAGCAAATTGTACGGACCCTGTGTGTGGCAGCAGGACTCCGTGCCGACCCACAAGTCCAAGGAGATCCAGGCTTGGCTTCAGACGGAGCACTACGACTTTGTACTCTTCCCTCAATGGCCCCTCCTCCCCAGGCTTGAACCTGCTGGATTACTTCATTTTGTCATACGTCGAGGACATCACCAACATGACCTTCCACAACACCAAAGCCAGCCTGATCGCCTCTATTCGCCAAGTATTCACCGAGCTCCTATCGGCCCTTGTGGAAAAGTTCTTAGTTTGGGACGCGTAACGAAGCGATTATTCAGGCTAAAGGCGGCGACGTTAAATAGATGTTAGCCCTACTGCATAATCGAGTTACCTGAATGGATGCCATTCAATAAAAGTTGTAAAATAAAACTGTAGTGTTGTTTTCTTTACGGAGACAATTTTACCTTGTATTTTCCGTTTTCCTCTTTTTACAGTCATCAGTCTTATTTATGAGGGTGTGTTAACATTTTAATGTACTAATCAGCATTTTGTCTTTCTATATATTTATGCTATTTAGTATTCTTTTGATTTCATTATGTAATGTATCTGCTTATCTATATATTTTTCTCAATCTACATAAATCTAAAGGGTTCAACACACACACATATGTGCGTGTGTGTTTGTGTGCATTAAAGTAAACCTATGAACACGCGTTTTTCTGGCTTGTTTGGCCTTCGTCCGCACAGGTCAGAATCGAACTCATGACATCAGTATCAGCAGTAATAATTCTTTAAAAAAAACCGTTACGGTAGCGAAAAACAACGTTTCGAAGTTGTTAATATTTCTAAAAAATGTCAATAACAAAATCTTATATATATATATATATATATATATATATATATATATATATATATATATATATATATATATATATATATATATAATGAACTTGCGGTATTTCGAAAAGCTGTTAACCAAATGAGTGGAAAATGTAAAAAAAAAAAAAAAAAACTCTGCAGATACAGAAAAATTAATTAAATAATTAGTTCATAATTTAATTGTCCTAATTGTTTTCCAACGAGGGCAAACTTAGGCATAACTTCCACGTTCCTGAACATGTGGACATTGAATCTGACTAAAAATAAAATTTACTTTAATCTAGAAAGATTTCTCTTTCCCCGACAGAGGACAAATAAATTAACTCTTATATCGGTCCTGTATCCGATGGTGAGGCCCCACCTTGCGGGCCTTGGGGAGTGTGGAGCCACCCTTTCATTGCCATTACTGACAGGTCCACTCTGACCTGGAGCGGTAGTACCTGTTAGGGTCCCAACTATGAGTTAAATAGAATCCGACTTTAAAAAATCATATACTCCATCAAAAATCTTTCCTCAAAATAACTAGATTCGGCATTAAATAACCTGAAAAAGGTTGATATGCCGTAAAATAAAAACAACCAACCAACTCTTATATCAGAACGGATACTAACATTTGTGCCAAGAAGAAATCGTTATTATCGCAACATTTTCATCAGAATGAATATCAAAATTGTATTTTCTTTAGGTAAGCCTTTCTGCAAATAAAAACGAATTATTATATATTTATTTGCGATGATTTACTATTTTTATTCATAATTTAAACAAGCTATGTATATTAGTATGCGTCAGTAGATTTATGTATATATCTATTTGTATATACGGTTATTTCTTTATATACTGGCATATTAATTAATTCTTTCTGCTGCTTTTTTCCCACTGCCTCGGCACGGAATTAAATCAATCTATTTATTTTGCGTCTTAACTAATACTCTCCTTAATACTGGGATGAAAGAGATCAGATAAAAACCATGTGGCGTAATGTTGAAATATATACGGCACAATTGTTGCTCCCTTTAAACAAAGGTTAACACAACTCTTTTGATTAATCACTTTGGATGTTGTGAACTAAAATCAAAAGCAGATAATCTTATCAGATCAGCGCGTTCAGTGCAGAAAATTATATTTCAAACATAAGCGGGGCAGACCCATTCGGTTTGATTTCACGTATAAGCGCTGAAGGGAGACTAAAATATGATGCTAAACCTAATTGTGACTGGCAGACAACATTATATTTTTTTTTAAAAATAATGTAATAAGCAAAATTACATTATTAACATAAACGTGACACACAGACAAAAAATTACTTTCAAACTTAAGCGTTATAGAAAAATGAATATTATATTTCAACTAGCAGAAACGCTCGACGTTGCCGGGACTGAATTAGGATCAACAAATGTTTCACACTCACTTATTTTTTATTTAAATCTATTGGTTGCATGTTCTAGTTGGTGATACATTGCAATGCACCGGGAAGAATCTTTAAGTGCTTACCCACAGTGTACAATACAGTGTAATCTACATTGCACTGTAGAGAAGTTACTGTTGATTTTATAAAATTATTTTTTTATATAAAACGGCTTAAACTAAAGCTTAAAATGTAAAAGTCAAGTATCATGCTTCAATTTTTTTAGCAGAAACGTGACCATATCCTATCCAATAATTTACAGTTGAATTATATGACTGATCTTACTCCTGTGCGGTGATAACGGCTGGAATTCAAGTTTGCATAGAAAAAGTCAAGCATTATGGTGCAATTGTGCTTAAACAGAAACATTCATTTTTTATTTGGAACGCGCCCCTGTCATATACAAAAAAAAATTAATGTTGATGTTACATGTCGAGCCTTTCGGCTTTTGTGATAATAAAACTTCTCACGTGCAATCGAAATTTTAGGCTGTATAATGGTGGTCAAACTCGTATGTTTCTTCTTTCATCGGATAATTTCGATTATCGATTACCGATACTTATCGAAGATATTCTTATATAAAACCTATCTAAAAACACTCCCAGGAACATGAATTACTATTCCAAGTTCCAAGCCGTTTTCGAGTCTTTTGGTAACGAAAACACACTCGTACACACATACACATCATACACATATACATACATACAAACATACACATATACATACACACATACATATACACATACATATGCACATACATATACACATACACACACGGTTCTGGATATGACCTTAAAATATATCCGATGGTGAAGCCCCATCTTGCGGGCTCTGGGGAGTGTGGAGCCACCCTTTAATTGCCATTGCTCCCAGGTCCACTCTGACTCGGAGTGGTAGTACCTGTTAGGGTCCTAACTATGGGTTAAATAGAAACTGACTTGCAAAAACAAATATATTCTATTAAATAATTTTTCTTCAAAATCACCGGATTCGGCATTAAATAACCTGAAAAGGGCTGATATGCCGTAAAACAAAAACAACCAACCAACCAACATACACACACATACACATCACATACACAGATACACATACACACATGTACACATACACACATACACATATATATACACACATAGACATACACAAGCACAAAGTTCGTTTTATATTATGGTAGACAAAGCGATGTAAGCGTGACGGGTACACCAAAATTTGATGTACAACTCCTGCACGACGAAGAACCACATTTTGTTTCTGAATTTTGCAGATGAGGGTTGATAATTCATATTATTTAGATTATACCGACTACTCTGTTCATCTTTATCCCGCGTGTTCTTGCGGCTTAACGGTTTTAGTACTTGGTAGAATTCAGTTGTAAATTACAACTTTCTGAAGATTGAGGCAACCGATAGTCAAAGTGCAGTTTAAATTTACTTTAAACTGTAGGAACGAGAGCATAATACATTCGTGAATCTAAAATATGGAAGCGTTTTTCCACTGTTACTTCAAAATAAACAGTTCATCCTGTTGACGGCACTAGTGGAAACCCCCTAAGGTAGTATCACCCCTTGTATGATGTATGATTCCAAACGAGGTTTTATGTGGGTTCATTGACCCCGAATTATATGTATCTGAGTCTGCCAATAAAAAGTAATCAATTAATTGCGATTAATACACCAGAAAATGTCAAAATAGTTGTCCCATATAAAAATCTTCATCTTTAATTTTGAAAAATATGGTCTAATAAGAGGAGAGCAATATCATTAAATAGATCGGCCAGGTTGTGTACATAATGGAAGAACAAATACGTACATATATTACTAATAAAATAAAATGCATGAGATGGTATGGATCCATCTTCGCCATTTTGAAAATAGCTCTCATTCTAGCAAATACCGTGAACATGTTTTTTTTTTATTATTCTGAGAAGAAGAGTGTAGTTTGTGTAATATTTAATCGGACAAGCAATGGACAACGGTAACCTTACGGGCTCGATCTATAATTCCGCTAAATGACATAAAGACTTTCGTAGGTTTGCCAGGAGAGTATCTACATTTTTATTCGGGTGTTTACGGAATGATAAAATTGAGCGCAAATAACATAGGAGGTAAAAGTGAGTGTTTTCAACCAAACTTATTTCATAGAAGTAAAAAGAAAATCTTTCTTGGCTGAGTTGCAAGTGGAACGAAAACTATTCATCTGTGAGACGCATGGTGATTACGCATTCTAATAAATATACATTAAATCGCTCACAACTTTTTAAAATCTAATCAGTTTGACATTGACTCTGCTCTACAACGCTAATATCCGTCATCAGCTTCACATGGTTTGTTACCAGCATTTCTACCGCGATATTGTTTGTTTGAACAGTATATTGTCCGTATTCTGATTTTTTTTCTTTTCATGTCACGATGTGCAAGCGAAATATATTTAGATATTCCATAACCTAGCTGTACTTCTTCCAGGATACCGACTCAAAGAGAAACGTATACAATCTCTAAATCTCTCTCTATTTCTCCTTCTCTCTAACAGTATCCTTATTAAATGCCGACTTTAAAAGCATTCTGAATTTTCACGTGTCAATTCGGCGAATCAGTCATCTTATATATGGTTACACATAATAAATATATTGTAACTTCTGTGTTAAGTGTTAAAATCAGCATCAGTGCATTGTTACTTTTTGTAAATGTTACAACACAGCTGATGTCATTTATTTCGCGGGTGTTATCATTGCAAATTACACGAACCAAGGGTTGCTCTGTCTAACGCTCTATACGTTTAGTTAGACAAACATTTTAACATAGCTGAAACCTCTGCATCGATATTTAGTTAGCAACCTGTTTTAGTTATGATTGTGCAAAATATGTCCCTCTGCTTGATAGTTTTGCAGTTCTCTGAGCAATTACTATGTGGCGATAGACAATGAAAATGGTGATTTGTCTTGACAACAAAACAAAAAAAAAGACGGCTAATGTTTGCTTGCGCCAATCTCCCGCCAAAAAAGAATGTTCGAATATGTTTTTCATTATACGTGTTCAGTTTTCCTATCTTGTTAAACTATATTATTGGGAGCATCTGTGTTTTGGATGTGGCGGACGTGTTTTGTTTCATTACTTATCTGGACTATGCATAGATGCTGCCATCCTCGGGTAAACATGAGCAGATATCCAAGAAGCATTGGATAATATCAATACGAATGGATATAAATCGCTCTACAAACATATTTGTTTATAATTAATAAGGAAATCCTTGCTCATAATAGAACTGGACAATTGATATTCCATATCTGTTCGCAAAGCACGTGCTCCGGATATAAACCTTGAATTGTGACATTGATGTATATCGACCATCGCTTCTTGTGACATATTTAAAACACGTCCATTGACAACTGTTGCACATAAGGCATCGAATGCTGTGCTGATTAAACAGGTAAAACGGATTCTCACATCTACGATACACAGTTCATGAATAACATACACAGAACACAGAAAACAGAAGCTCAAGTTTGATCTAATTTTTCTCATTCACATTTCTATAATTAAGCCTGCGAACAAGTGTAATGGCCTTTGTAAATCGATGAAGTTTCATTTGTCTTGTCTTTTAAAATGGATCGCTCATTTACTGGGGTTTCTTTTCTTTGCTTTTGCTGTTGAGCATTATTCATTTATTCATTTAAAATGAATCAGGTGATTTTTGTTGTCATATCTTTTCATCAATATTTGTAGTTAAAATTATTTCTAGAAAGAAATTGGGTACTTACGGGATGGATTACGTGAAGGTTGTCAACATCCATAAGCAAAAGGTTTTTCTTCGCTGAAACAAACTATATACGAACTTTACACGCCCAAGTTGTTATTCCGTGTTCTTAATCACTTAGCCATCGTTCTCAGTATGCTGAGGTTTGGTAAGGCAGTAATTTTGCTGATAGCTAACTTCGATTTCATGTTTTTATCCTTTTGAAAAATGGCTATAAAATGATAACATCTTATTTGCTGACTGTTTGCTAATGATGAATAGTTACATTTTATTTATAGATTATCCAAACTTATTTTCGGTGTCAAAACTTAAATGTTTAAAATCTTTTCTCTGGTCGATATTTGCATAGAAAGGCTTACATGTGCAAACCTAAGCAGAGTAAGAATATTTAAACAATATGGTTTTATGCCATTTTTTATAGAAAATTTAATATCTTCCATACCATCTACCACCCATACTTCATGCAATCGCAAAAGAAATACCACCATAATTTGAATCGGGTTTATTGAGAAAAGTATAATTTAGTATACTATATAAATACAAATGGTATATGTCTGAGCAAATTAATAAACGAATCAATAAACGGACTACGAAAATATTACATTTACATTTAAATGGAACATCCTTCTTTGATATGTAAGTGTGTCTGACATTTGCTATACGAATACTTAATTCGAGGTTGCGGTTAAGACAAACACATTCGGATTTTATCCTAGACTAGTAGTACCCGTGTACTAGCGTAGCCCGGAAGAACTACCGCAATAAGCCATCAGAGATTTTGTAAAGTATCTCCGTCCTTCAAAAAATATCAAGGAATTTTATTAAACGTATCAATAAGAGTCTTAATAAGAGTTTGTTATTAGATATAGTATATTGTGATAAGGTAACCTGGATACAAGCAGGGGGGGGGCAAACTTGAAATGAGATAAGGCAGAGGGAAGAGGGAATGTTGATTGTTGAATATAAGTAACGTGGTGTAGTGGTCATAGTCGATAGCTGTGGACAAGTTACGAATTTTGACGATACTGCTGTATCACATAACCTTGAAAATACATGAATCAATGGATGAAATAATAAAGTAAAGTAGTATTTTTATGTTTATTCCTGCATTGTTTTTCACCGTATATTAATTTGCCTTACTATTGGAATCTGAAAATCGTTTCACTAAGGCCTATCCGCCCAGGTTGTATTACAGCGGTTATCTAATGTCTACAGAGGGTCGAGTAATGTTAAAACTATTTTTTTGAAAATTTGCTAGGAAATAAAGACGTTAAAGTACATAATAGAAGAAATTCGCACAATACAAACGATAATACCGGAAAATGTGTGAGAAAAGAGCAAGGTTTGTTGGGAATTCAGTGAACTTTTATATATATCTCTCATTTAACTATCCAAGGATTACATATAAAGTACTTTTCTCTAACCCTCCATTTTTCATCATGGGTGCGTTACTCAGCCTCAACACTGTTCATTCCTAGGTATTGTCGTCTCCCCCCCCCTTGTTTATAATCTGTGCATCCTCCTTCCTCTCTTTAGAATTACTTGCAGCATCTGATTTTTCTATGACATATCCAGGCGATTTTCTTTTTTTTCTTTAATGTTGTCAGTAGATATGCATAATACTTTACTGTTTTTTTAGTATGTTCTTCGATTTCTGATTTATACAGGGTGACCCAAAAAAACGGACTCCAACTCTAATTAGGCTCCGTTTCTTACTGTTTTGTCCGAATGAAATGAAACTTTGGTCATAACTAGTTTATTATATTTAAAACATCACATCAAAATATTAGGGTCTTTGGCCTTTTTTTCTCCGGTTTACAGCATATGTTCTATATGGCCTCCATATAGCTTTTGTTTTTTGGGGGAGGTCACCCTGTATACTTATGAGCATTTTAAATATATCCATTGTTATAGTGAGTAAACGGTTTGAGCTATCTTGATGATTTATTATAACTTAACGTAATAATATGAGTTTTTAAATGTGTACTCTCGATAGATGTTATTATATTTGAAGATCTGCAAATGTAACTTGATCGATGATTGAACATTTTAAGCATAGTTTATTCTAAAAGGCTTTGGGAAAATAGTGAATCTCTGTATGTAATTGCTCTATCAGCGCTTTATTTTAAAAGAAGCGGAACATATTTTGAAATGTGATTCTTATTAATGCAGATCGCACATGTGAGAATAATTTGTTGCTATATTAGACTTGAATAATTTATTCAAATTGATTCTTTATTGATAGCTATAACATCTAACGCTTCTAATTGAAAATTGTTTCCCATTCTATTTGTTAATAATTCTACAGCTCGCGTCTATTCTATGATTTTTATTTTTTTTATGATTTTATCTAAGCAAGTAGTGGTCATGTTTTGATAGGAATATGTTTATAGAGATTAAGAATCTGTGCTGAACGAGAAGAGAAGATAGGATGCAAGTAAACCCTCGTTCTCTTTTATTAGTAGTCAAGATTTCGACGAGGAAGGAGAATAGAACTACATGCATGTCGCCCGTAGGTGTAGTGAGATGGACTATCTATAGATTTATATATATATCTTTATCTCTCCTTCACCAGTGTTAAGTTTACCTGCTTTCTTTTTGTTTGTTTCTCTCGTTTCAAATTAAACGTTTATGAAGTAAACATCAAATGCCGACGTGAGTTTATTAATAAAAAAAAACGTGAGTTCATAACGAAAATATTGACGAAGGCGTTAACCATGGTGACGCAACCGGAGAACAGACAATACATGATTACCACTCCTATTAGTAATCTATACTATTAATAAAATTCTAAATGTTTATTTATTTATTTATATATATATATATATATATATATATATATATATATATATATATATATATATATATATATATATATATATATATAATTTTTGAACGGACGCACCGAATTGAAAAATTATTTTGTCCTTATCTATATATGTTTCGTAACGAACAATGCCGAGTCACACAAAAAGCCGGAAATAACAGTTTTGGGGCCGTTTCGTGAAATTGTTGAAAAAGTTACTTGCCCATGTCAACGGGATTAAACATTGTCTGTATACAGTCACGGTAACAACTTTCGGCACAGGGACAGGACTTGTAGCGCAATGGAGAACGCGTCTGACTACGGATCAGAAGATTCGAGGTTCGAATCCTGGCAAGTTCGTAATAATTTTAACCATCATTTTATCCAACGTTTACTCATTATCCTTACCCTTAGTTAGAGTATTTTTGTTTTTTCAGTGATTTTTTTTGTGCATATGGGAATTTCCCATACTCCGAGTTCACAGGGTAATCCTTGATGGTAAGACGATGTTGAGTGTACTTGATTTGTGTTTGACTCGGAGTTGTGTGTGCTGATACGGCGCAACCGCTAG
The DNA here is from genome assembly GCF_053919585.1 of Euprymna scolopes. Classification (NCBI taxonomy): domain Eukaryota; kingdom Metazoa; phylum Mollusca; class Cephalopoda; order Sepiida; family Sepiolidae; genus Euprymna; species Euprymna scolopes. The sequence continues at coordinate 129,543,942 of NC_136486.1, read as the reverse complement.
TTGTATTATAACGCTTACGAGTAACATGGGCGCCCGGCCTTGTTCGGTCATAAAATACATTTAAATATACTTTTATTTTACTTATTTATTATTACAGAGTCAATTCTTTATTGAACATTATATTTTACCTAATATATAGTACTAATTTCAGCGGATTTTAAAAAATGTCTTCAGCTCTATCGGCTAGAATAAAGTCAAAACATTTAGCACTCAAGCCATGTTCCCTACTGTGTAAACTATCGATATATAGATAAGAACATTTATAATTAACCAACTTTAAGCTATAATTCAATTTGCGCATGCGAAAAATAACAGGAATATGTCGGTAAATTTAAATGATCATTTTGTATTTCAACTTGCCAACAAATTTTTGTACGCATTATTCATCCATCTAAACAAAGATTTACTCCTTATAAACAATCCTTGGTGTATGATAACTGTTTCCTTGTTAATTTCTGTGTCATGCGAACAGTTGTTTAAGAGTCTATCAGCTAAATAGGTTTACATAGAGACACACACATGCATACAACTAATGATTAGATTTGATAGATATTCCTGAAAAAGTAATCCAGATCACAAATCACCATTACGAATCAGAGAAAAAGCTAAGTGCAGGTCGAACAATATAGAGAAAGGTTTCGGGGGCATGACGTACGAGAGGGAAACAAAAACGGGAGAGAGGTGAGTAAAACAATTTTACAAAGCATACGCTGACAACTATATACAACATATGAAAAATTGAAATAGAAAAGAAAGCGGGACGAAGAGGCATACGTTTATAGTAAACATGTTTACACGCATGGATACGCTAGGAAATACATTAACACAACACTTTGAGGGGTGTTTTGTATGTAAATAAACAAATATAACAATGCAAGCACCTGCGTCAGGCAACTTTAGATCAAAGTGTAGTATCTGTTCTTCAGATGCTATACTTCAATTTCTTGTTCTCTGTCACTGGAGGAGAAATCCTTCACGGCTGAGACAATTTTTATTTTTGTTCCTTTTCTCCACATTAAAAAACGACTCTGGTGTCTAACTCTGTCCCGTGGGTAGGCTTTGTAAGTAGGAACAAACGAGAACAGAGAATAAAATGAAAAAGCGCGCGCGTGTGTGTGTGTGTGTGTGTGTGTGTGTGTGTGTGTACAGACATTTTGTTTTGGGATCGCTAACATATACAGAGATGATCCTCTAAAAAGGAAAGAAAGAGAAGGGAATTGTTTTTTGTTGTTGATTTTGTTTTTTAACTGACGCACACTTTCTAATTTTTTATTTGTATATTCTCTGGTGTGCTTATGACAAAGTAAGAAGCGAGGAAAAAAAGCTAAAGGATATGTCTTGATATTTTGTTAAATATAAACAAAAAAATAAGAAAGAAAAATAGTAGTTTGATTATTTTTATCTGGAAAATTTCTGTTAAAACGAAGCAAAAGTGGAAACAATAAGCACATGAGAGAGGATTACACATTCTCGGTATTTTGTAGTGTCCGGAGAGATAAAAACGAAAAGTGATGTTTATGGTAGTGGGCGATCAGCAGAGTTTAGTGAGTCTTCTGCTTTCCTTTTGTAGTTTTCTTTTATGGGGATAATTAAGCAGTTTATTTACAATGAATAAACAAGAAAATTACTAAGTACTGTTAAAAACCAATAAGAGATCGGACTAAATCATTACCAGAAAAAAAAACAAAAAACTCTACGTTGTTTTCGTTCTTGTGCCGTTTTGTGGCAGTGAAATTTTCTCTACAGGTCTTATGTAGAATTGGCTTCCTAATAAAATGAAGATGAATTTACTGATTGAACACATTTGAACCACTTGCGCTTATGGCAAGTGCTCGTCTGAGTTCAAATCTATGGTCACCCCCGCCAAATATTCACGCGAAACACTCTCTTGGCTGTAAACATTATAAATAATTTCCCCCGCTTTTTATCCGTGCCAAAACCTAAACATAGATTCCATGTACAAAGCGTCTTTCTAAGAACTGCACACCTGTGGACATCTCTTCTGTTTACCTGCTTTCCAGCTGATTACAATATTGCCGTCTTCAAGTCCAATGTAAACAAGTTCTTGATTAGCCGTTTCCCTTAAGTAATCCAATTTATCAAATGTACACTTCTAACGATTACTGTTATATTGTTCTTTTGACCACTGTACACTCTTACACCCTTATCCTCGAGTGGCCTCTGGGCTTTGATAAGTGGTTATTCCTTTGCAAAAAAAAAATGTCAACACTTCTTAATGTTAATAATAATAATTGGGTCAATACTAATAATCAGTAAAAATATGAATTTTATGTATAAGCATACAAAAAGTTATTTTACACTGCACTTAAAATTAGAACAGGAAAATCGTTAAGCATATAATCTAATATCAGGTTGTTGCATAAGTTTCCGTCGTTTCACAAACCCTTTCTTGTAAAACATGTTTTGATATTTGGCAAATTATTATATATCATTAGAAAGCACGTATTCTGTTCTACAAGATAATGGTCATCGTTTTTTGAGCACATACTTTTTTCTTGTTTTTCAGAACCGCCAAATTGATTGTCAAGTAGATAAAAAAATCACACTTTCGACATCTTCTTTTCGCATTTAATCGAAGTCAAAAAGCGAGTGAAGTGACCAAGGATATTTGTGTCGTATATGAACATAACGCTATTGCTTAGAGAACTGTTTGAGATTGGTTTATCAGATTCAAAGACAGTAATTTTGACCTGAATGACGCTCCTTGTTCCGGAAGATAAGATAGACGAAGACCAACTCCGGGGTTTTTGAAGGAATATGACCATCAGACATGTAGTGAATTGGGTGAAAAGATGAAGTGTGATGTTGCGACAATTTCATGCCAGCTTCAGTTGATGGGATTCACACAAAAACTTGGAGGTTTGATCCAACACTTTTGCTGTTAAAATTCTTTGATTAAAAAAAACGGCGGAAACTTATAAAACAACCTAACGCAAAAACAGTAGAAACGTTGTATGCTTTAAAATAAAATTGGTAATCACAGGCAATGTTAAATAAATTGCAAGCATAACTTTTTTTAATCATCTATATATTAATATGATAGCTTTTTGTTTTCGATTTCGGTTATGACTGAAGGAACAAAATTTTATATATATATATATATATATATATATATATATATATATATATATATATATATATATGTGTGTGTGTGTGTATGTGTGTGTGTGTTCACGCGCGTGCGCGCGTGTGTGCATTTCATAAGTTTTTATTTCGGTTTCGATTCAAGGTAATGCACCCAAGTCATATGGATATACTTTTTTCATTTTTGAAATCGCAACTTTATAATATATACAACTCGATATAACATTAATTCTATAATAATATATACGAAATCTTCACAGATTAAAGGATTATATTTAAGTGTACTTTCCGACCGACCGGCACTCTCAAGTGCCCAGTTTTAGAGATGTGTCGGGAGTAAGGAAACGGCGACATTGTCCTAGACAAGAAACAAGATCTACCACTGGGTATTTCTGTCGAATCACTGTGATAGTGTATCTGCGCCTGACTAATTCAGTGGTCTTGTTTGCGCACTGTTGAGCAGGAATAGATAAACTATTTCCGTATGGGGCATCTCTGATAAGATCTCTGATAGATTCCCATTCAGCCTTTTCATAATATATCGTTGTTTTGAGCACTGGCTCTTCAGTTTTAGCTCTAGAGTTTAGGGCGATTTCAACCATTATCACTGCACGATCAGCGTTCCCAAGTGGGCTGTCGGCATTCGTTATACAATCATCAGGAACTGTGGTCAAAAACAGATCTAAAAGTGATGCGTGTTGTTCTTCCTGGTCAGGGAAACGGGATAGAAATGTAACAATTTGTGATAGGGAGTGAGATATAGAGAAGCTATTAGTTGTGTTGCCCGCTGCATCTGTGTAAGTAGAGAATCAAAGCCAGTATTTCTGCTGGACATTAAAGTCACCAAATACATGTACTTGTGCGCTAGTGTCGAGGGAGAGTGCTGCGTCTATGCTGACAGAGACTTTGTTTATTATGGTACAGTCCTGGGTCGAGGGAGAGCGGTATAGAAAATAAAAGTAGCTAATGTTGTGTTGCATGATTAGTCTAAAGCACATAAAGGCTTGATCATCCGATTCTAGGTTTGTTTCTCTAGTCAAGGGAAGGTTATTACGAATGTAAACTCCAAGTCCGTGCATGTGTCTGTCAGAGCCCTTACGGCAGAGTGGGAGATATCCAGGCATGTTAAAGTAGTTAGAGGGGATCGAGGAGTGTAGGTTAGTCTCACTTAGTGCTGAGATATCCGGGGTATTTGGTCGGACAAATGCTTCAACATCAGTTTAATTACTTCTAAGCCCACGGATATTTGTGAATGCAAGCTTCAAGGGAGGGGGCAAGTTGGATTTGTTTGACCCTAAGCCTGGTTTAAGCTTATTTTTAGATTGTACTGTCATCATATTTTTTAAAGAGTTTCAGTTTAGGTAAGGCGAGCTGAACAAGAGGTTATGCATCAGACATGCATCACAAGTAGAGCATCAGCTGACCTTTCTTCAACTAGGATTGTGGCCTCAGGAAAGCCCATCGGGGATGAGTGCAGGGCCCCTCTTCATGCGCGACATGCCACTACAAACATCCCGATATTATACAAGTAAGGAAACGGCGCCTTCGCAAATATAAAAGGAAGTCATATACTGAGCCTGAACTTTTAGCATTATTGCGTAAGATATCGCAACATATTCCTCAAGATGGTATTCCTTAATTGATCAATGCTATGCCTTGAAACGTCCTAGCATAAAAAGGCAAGGAAATGCCCGCCACGTACTAGTTATTAAATATGAGGCTATTTATTACTTTCTGTAAATTATATGTTTATTAAAATAAACTGTTTCTATGGGTGTCTATTCTTCTCTGTCACGTCTCTCTCTCCATCTCTCTCTCTCTCTCTCTCTCTCTCTATATATATATATATATATATATATATATATATATATAAATATATATTTATCACATTATCACATTGCCACTTTGGTATAGGGGGCTACTATCAAGGGCAACAGCTACTGGGGTACTATGTAGGGATTTGGGCAGCAAGATGTCGGTTCACGTTCCACTTGAACAGCTGCACGTCAGTAGAGTTGTGGAAGCAGTGACCTGGAATGGAATTCCAAAATCTAGCGGTTCTGAGGAAGAAACTACTGGAGTAAAAATATCTTTTACATCTAGGGATCTCTACAGTGTGGGGGTGGGATTTTGCAGCCTGTCGGGTCTGTCCAGGGTGTTCACGCCATGGGGGCACAAGTGCTTGTAGTTCGTTAGAGCATTCACCATTAAAATATTTGTAGAACAGACAGAGGGATGCACCGTTTCGTCGATGGGACAGAGGCTGAAGCTTAGATGCCAGTTCAGGGCCTATCAGGTTTGCGACTCTCTTTGAACATTGTCAAGGAGCGAGAGACTGGTAGCCGATGCACCAGTCCAAATATGACAGCAATACTCCATACATGGGCGAATGGTTGCCTTATAGAGTTACAGGATACATTCGGGTGTTAGTAGTTTTCTAGCATGGTAGAGAGAGCCCACTTTCATTGAAGCGGCCCTGGCAATGCCTTCAATGTAATTGCTTCAACTCATGTTTCCTGTGAACGTTAGGCCAAGCAGTTTGAAAGATGTACTCTCGGATAAGGAGTCGTTGGCCATTCCTATAGGTGGTAGAGAGGGTTTCTTGTAATTATTGAATGAAACTAGTTTAGTCTTGGCGGCATTGAACGCGACCATTCATTTTGTCCCCATTCCACTACAGATTGGAGGTCATCCTCTAGTGTTTCTGCCATTTCTTTAGATAAGTGTTCATTTGTTTTCCCGTCGTGATTGTTACAGAGTGTGGTGTCATCAGCATATATACCCATCGCAGAGGCAATTTTGTCGGGGAGGTCATTTATGAATATCAGGAACAGTAGTGGTCCAAGGATAGACCCCTGAGGCACTCCCGCATTTATATCATATTGTTTAGATGTACGACCGTCAAGGACAACCTGGATTTTTCTCTTATCTAAGAAGGATTTAATTATGTTAAGTATTCTACCAGTGATACCGCCAAATGTTATCAATGGGGTCTATATTTGAAGACTGAGTTGGCCCTGGGAGTTTATAATTCCCATTTTGGTTCAACCAATGTTGTGTCGCCCAAGCAGAGTGACAATTAGCTCCATCTTCCATAAATATATTTTACCACTTGGAAATATTGGTAGGAATCCTTCATATAGCATGTAAACATATACAGCAGAAGTTATGTTTCCTATATACCACGCATATACAAATATACACACCTGTGCGCGCACACCTGGTCCTGGATATGACCTTAAACTATATCCGATGTTGAGGCCCCGGCTTGCAAGATTTGGGAATGTGTGGGGCCAACCTTTGATTACCATTGCTCCCAGGTCCACTCTGACCCGGAGTGATATTACCTGTTAGGGTCCCAACTATGGGTTAAATAGAAATTGACTTGAACAAAAACAAATATATTCTATTAAAAAATTCTACTTAAATCACTGGATTCGGCATTCAATAATCTGAAAAGAGTTGATATGCCATAAAACGAAAACAACCAACCAACAACGCGCGTGCGCGCACACATACACACACACACATATATAAATATATATATATATATATATATATATACAATATTTATTACGACACTATATATACATATTTCAAGGTCGCACCAGTGGTTTCATTCCGCTGAATCAACCATGAGGTTAGAAAGAGTCAGCGCAAATTACTCAGCGACATTAAAAACTGAAACAATACAAAGTAAACAAACAAAGAAAACACATTAAACGAGCGTTTAAGACTCAGAGTTTCAAATTTTAAAACCGAACTTAGTAATCGACGTCAATAGATTTGGATTATTGAAGGAAGAAAGCGCGTGTGTGTATGTGTATGAGTGTGTGTGTGTGTGTGAGAGAGAAAGAGAGGGAGAGCGTGTGTGTATGTGTGTGCGCCCACGTGTGTGCGTATATATGTATGTTTAGCGGGGGCGGATATTTTGGAAAACCACTCAGAAAAATAAATGTCCTGTTTAAACGAGCACATAAACCTATATGAACAAAGGTACAACAATTAATGGCAATAAATATGTAATGAAATAAAGCATGAATATAGTAATTTAAATTTAATTTAGAATAGTCAGTCAGATAGTCAGATAGAGTTATTTAGACAGGTTAGAATCAGAGTCGGTGAGAACGAGATAGCTTTGCATACAAGATGAGGAAACGGAAAAGAAGAAAGAGATCTGAATCGATTTAACGATGCAGAGACTATCCTACTATTAAGGAAAATCCCAAATAAATGGTGCCTCTAAATAATAAAATAGATATCGTGTTTTAGGGGCATGCATCGTTTGAATTCCAGAATGACAGCAGCTGTGGGGGGACACTGTCCGCAGAAAGGAGAAAAGTTATGTCTTAAGACCTCTTTATAGACTGTATATTTGTAACACACACACACACACGCGCGTGCGCATACCCATGACTGTATACACACACGTAGGATATACACGCCGTATTATATAAACTAACATACACGAAATATTATTTTCATAACATAACATGTTTAGCCTGTCAAATGACGGAATCAGGGAAGAAAGAAAAAACAAAAAAAACTAAAACTGTAGATATGTTCGTTTTATATATGCGGCATTAATTTGCATATGAAAAAATAGCTTCTATAAACAGGATGAATTGGAAGGGGCAAGGTCAAGATGACAAATGGTGCTGTGAATTATGGTTTTGGTTAAGAGGGATTGGTACGAATAGCGGTGTTGCTGGGAAGGCGATTCGACACGTTTTCGTTTTCTTTTTTTTTTACATTACAAAAGCAACAAAAAGTGTAACAAGTGCGACGCCAGTGGAAAAATAAAGCACAATGCCGAATGTTTCCATGCAACGTGACGCTGTTGATAAAAATTTTATTTAAGACAGAAATAAAATATGACAAAAGAGAGAAAATAGTCTATGGTGTAAACAATAATGGGATGTAGAGATTTTTTGAATGGCTCAAAGGAAAAACAAAGACATTTATTTATGCATTAAAATGGATTTTTCTTTTGCGGAATAAAAAGGCAAGTGAAAAAAAGGCAAGTGAAAATCTATCGACCTTATATCATTGTATAACTCAAAATATGCTATCTGTTAATCTTAAGGGGCAACACCTTGAAATATTTTCTTTAGCTCTACAACCATATATTTTTATAGTTTCAACAAATATATTTTCCTTCAACGTCCTTTTTTATTTGTGTATATATCAGCAATGCATTGTCCAATAATCTTAGTATTTCCTATCTTTTAATATTTCTTAGACTAGCAGTTCAGCCCGGCTTTGGTCGGGCTCTATGTACTGTTGATAACTTGCCCTAGTCGTGAATAAACTTTATGTAAGATTTCAAATGTTTAGACCAAAATTTGTCTCAGTTATTTCGTAAAGACCGCAGAGGTCATTTTTTTTAAACCTTCATCCCAATTTTGACCTCTTAACATTAATTATTTAGGTCTCAAATCAAAATAAAAGGTTTTACTAATGTTCAAGTTACCTACATCCAGAATTGCAAGTCTTTAGACCCAAAATTGGCGGAGGAATTTGGTAAAATCTGAAAAAAACTGAAAAATCTTTCAACTATGACCTTTTGGCAGCAGAATTTTCGGCCTAAAACTGATTTAAATGCTTGCCGCTGTCTAAATACCCGTTATGTATAAATTTCAGATGCTTAGACCCAAAATTGGCAGAATAGTTTGTTAGACATAGCAAAGTTCAAATGCTTTGAACTTTGACCCTTTGGCTGCTCAAATTTTCGAGCCAAACCGATTAAAAAGCTTGCCCTGTCTCTGAATACCCTTTTTGTAAAATTTCAAATGTTTAGACCAGACATTGGCTGAGTAATTTGGTAGAGACCGCAACGTTGACCCCTTTACATTTATTTTTGGGGGCTCAAATCTAATTAAATAGTCTTAACCATGTTCACGTAACCTACATTTTAAATTTCAAGTGTTTAGACCCAAAATATGCCTTTGAAGGTAAAATGGTTAAAGTTGACCCCTTTGCAGCCAAATTTCTGGTCGAAAACTGATATAAATTTTTTTCCCAAATTTCAATACCCCCAATGACAAATCTCTGTAGACCGTAAATTGACAGAGCTATGTTGTAGGGAAATACACACACACATACACACACACACACACATACACACACATTTTCACTTTTATAGATATATAAATTATTTACAATACTGAGGTTCTAATATATATATATATATATATATATATATATATATATATATATATATATTCCATTAGAGAATAAGGTCGAAAAAACTTACAAGGCCTTATACTGTACAATTCTGTAAACACAAAACTTTAAGGAGTAATCTGCGAAATATTGTGAAATAAAAAAAATTTACTATGCAATATTCAAGTAAATTTCTTTCAATATATATATATATATGTATATATATATGTATATATATATATATATATATATATATATATATATATGCATACATATCAATGTTTTATTACGGCAATACAATTCATTTTCTCATTTTTGTCTCAGTCTCTTGTATGCTTTTACAAGTATTTGAAAATATAGATCCATATTTGTTCTTAAAATATTAAAGAGCTGACATTTTGAAACTATTTTTTATGGGCACATCTTGACTTGGACTTCAGCTTCCTAATCTATGGGACTAGTCATCAATTTGATCTGATTAAGACTGATACAACAGTGGTAAATAGAATACGAGAACAAGGTTGTAGAGTAGTTATATGCGCTGGACTTGTTGATTTACAATTATAAGATAATAATAAAAAACAATATTATATAATAAATAGTTGACGTAAGTAGTGGAATTTATTGCGATTTAGTATATTTCTCTATATATTTTTATATAGTTGAATATGTCCACGTGTTTACATATTTTTATGTACAAGATCCTGTCCAAAATTTATTCACAGAGCATTGTGAATTTTAAAACAAAACTGCAAAGCGTAGGCGTCGATGATACTTAATCTACATAATGTACATAAGGCAGAGAATAGATCTGACCATCCTTCAAAATACAAATATCGCCGATTTTTCTGATTTTCAGACAATTAATAAATACTAAAAAACATAGTTATATTTAAAGGTAGGAAACAAGAACAATCTTTCATTATAAATTTCAAATGTTTCAGATTTTAATCAAATTTAAACCATAGTGACCAAACATCAATTAAATAAGATTTCTTTAATTTAAATCGGTACTCATGCAGTATAAATATCGTGCTATGGTCGAAATCATTTGGGCCGTTGAGGGAAAACTCTAGGAAATGCTGAAACGCTGATCGTCTTAACCCTCATACAAAATTCATAAGGAAAACATTTGTTTGGCAATATTGGTTTATTATAAAATATCTGAATATATTGATTTGAATCGAAACATCATCCAAGAAAACAAAAACTATATGAATAGACTAAAAGAAAATAGTGTTTATCCTCAGCTGTTTGTCATTCAAATAATAAATATTTATTCATGAAACTTATCTTAGAATGAATAGTTTTATTTGAATTTTTTTTCAAAACTTCCGTAAAGTTTGTTCCGTAATTATTCGACGATGTTGTTTTTAATTTTCAATGAATTTTTTACCTTCATACTGACAGAAGTAATATATTTTTCATTTAATAAACAAGCCAGCGTTTACGCGAAAACAAAAAGATTACGAAACTTTTCCTCGGTATCTTTCGGCGTTTTTCGTAAACCGCATGAACGATTCCAGCAATAGCACGATGCTTTTACTGCGCAAATATCGCGATTATTTTCTAAGAACTCTTAAGTTTAATACTTGAATTTTAGACACTTTCTCGGATAAAAAATTATGCCATTAACTTGGATCTATATTGGAGTAAGCAGTCTAGACGTGATGTCTATCATTATATTTGAATTTTAATCTTCGTAATAGAATATTAAAACGATAGAAGCAGTTCTGTTCGGGGAATTAATTTCGTAGTGACAGGTATTTTTTCTTTAGCTGATACAAGTTACAAGTTCACAATGTAAAGAAAAATGGGCATTTATAGAAACACCACGCTACTTTTGATATATCTGTAAATATTTAATCTAATATCCGGTTGCTAGATGGGTTAGCTAGTTGAATGACATCGCCCTAGCGAGGGCTAAAACCTACTTGCAAGCCATCAGTCAGGATTCATACTACTTGTGATGCCACACCACTTTGTTGAGTAATAAGCGCATTCCACACTCGGACTTCACCATAATTTATTTTTCTGTGTCAGTCAACAGACTTTCTTATATCTTGTATGTGACGCCGTGTATCAAGCATAAAGGTCATAAACTCGCATATAATTGACTTGGGTTTCGAATCTCAAATTCGGGTATGTGCGATTGATAATAACAAATGAGAGCGAAACTCGACTTTATGACTTGCTGTCTACGGATGTCATGGATTGTGTAAACTGCGACGTTGTTTGATTGTGGGAATGATATTTAAGTGTAATTTTTTAAATTATATTTTCACCTTAAACAAGGCACATTGACACTTTGATGTAGAGGCTACTATTAGGGACCTAAGTTGCAGGGGTACTATGTAAGGAGTTTAGCAGCAAGATGTCTGTTCACATTACACTTGGACTTCTGCCTGTAAGTACAGTTGGAGAAGCAGAAAATGGAGGTCATGGATTGTGTAAACTGTGACGTTGTGTGAGTGTGGAAATGTGATTTAAGTGTAATACTTTTACAAAGTGCATATTGAAATAGTTATCATCAAGTCCGTATTTATATCGAAAATTCTCCTTCACCGTCAGAATATATGTAGACCATAGACAATATAATCGCATAATAAAGCTAACACATTTCATTAAGGGCTGCTATCGAAACTTAAAATTATGATGCAAATGCTTGAAGGGCTTATAATGTAGGTTTCTTTACTTTATGCATTACTAGCGGAGGATACCCGTCGTTGCCCGAGTGTTTGGAAGGGTGTGTGTTTAAAAGAGTTGTAAAAGAAAAAAGTTTTAGTGGGAAGGTCGGATTGATCCCCCACGCCTTTACGCGAAGGTGGAAACGAAAGGGGGAAAAGCCAATCACCTAACCATGAGGGAGAGGAACTGATAAGAGCGTTATATGAAGGTTTATGAAGCAAAATTAACAGGTGCGAGGAAGTCTGAACTATTTTTGCGCTGCAAGCCAAATCATTCCTGGACATACGCAAGAAGAAGCGAACACGCACACACACATTTTGGCTTTTATATTTATAGATACCCCTCTGGTTTAGCTAATATATGACAGGAGTTGATATTCTGTAAATGCAAACAGCGGACTGAACCGGTAATGATTTATGTTGAATGTGTTTTGTTAGTGTCCAATCTGGCGAAGAAAGGAAACTGTATTTGCTCCCTGGCAAACAAAAGGACCCAAATATCTATAATGTTATTTTTATCTGTCTGTTTTATTCGCGTAAAATTGGAAGAATTAATGAAAACAAACTGGGGGGGATGTAAGAAAGAGTGTTAAAAAATCATTTGTATGTGTTTAGGGACCAAGAAAAAGTGAAAAAAAGGAAAATAAGGAAGGTAGTCCTGCATAATTTGACTCGAATTCTCGTGAATTCCCGACAAGCATTGATCAAGCGAGACCGGCAATCATCGGTGTCAGCTGCAGACTACCGGAAAACAAAAACAAAACAAAACAAACAAACAAACAAACAAAATGAACTAGGAAGAATACAACTTGAGAAAGAACAAAAAACTCCCAGAAAACGTATGTTTATTTCATTTTATTTCTTGTTATTGTTAGTTGGTTTTCTGCAATAAAATCGAAGAAACAAAACAAACAGGAAAAAATCAAAATGTAAAAAAATAAATAAAATAAAACCAGAAAACTGACCGGATATAATGAAAATATGCTTATTAGATTTTAGTCGTAATGGTATTTTATTGTTGGTTTGTTTTCTGCAAGAAAATTATATTTTAACCGTATAATTGTTAGGTGTAAGTACAACGGTTTGTTATATGTTTTGTTTCTTTTGCGCATTGGTGTCTTTGTTGTCGCTTGTTACAAATTGGAATGTCGTTTGATTCCATATCGATAGCGTAATAGTAATTAGGCTTATGAAACTCCCAGAAATTCTATTTACAGAAATAAGTAATGAATAAGTAACTAATCGGAAAATAAGAAGGCTGCTCTCCCCCTAGTATCACGTCAAAAATAACTGTAAGCATAATAGAAGGAAAAATACAGTAAATAAAATATATAAATCAACATTTTAAGAACGCTCGCGGCTGACTGTTATAGTTTGTTGTAATACCTGGAATCTAAGGTTAGTTCGTTTCGTTTAAGTAATCTTCGACTTGCAAGCACTCCACCCAAAAAGGAAGAAAAGAAATAAAAAATGAAAAAAAGGGGGGAAAAAGGAAGAAATAAAAATGGCATAAGTAAGCCACAGAATAGATTAAATCGAAAGTTGCGTTTCACCCGACGGTAAAATGCCAATCCATTTTTTAAGCAACTATAACCTGTGTTTCCTCGTAAATTCCCCTGTGGACGTATCCGCAGCGGTGTTAAATGGTCGCGAAGGGAGTATGAATGTAATAGAAAGAAAAGATTTTACCACTTCCATTGATTGTAACAAATTTTGGGCGTGAATTCTCAGCAGGAAAAATATAGGGATCTAAGATTATCGAAGAAATGGATAGGTAATAGGCCTATAACACACCAGAGATATTGTGTTGGAGTCCGTGCACATTACATTTGCATGAAATGTCTTGATTTTTAATCCTATTAAAGTCAAACTCAGAGGGGAAAATGAGTTCATTTTATTTATATAAAGATACTTGTTGATGTAATATTAATGTTATTCAAATACATTTTATGTTTTTGTGTCCAGGAAAATAGCGTTTCTAATTGACACAATAGTTTTAATAAAATAAGGTTAAAGATACTCCGCACACAAAATTTATTATGACGTGTAGATAAAAAATTAAATATATTTACGTTATTAAAGTTTGTATGATTAGAATTATAATTTCAGACGAACTACATATGCAAAAAATTAAAACATGTACTAACACTTCGAATGATGATAAAATGTTTCTTGATGAAAATAGAGCGAAATAGAATGTATTTGCATACAGGAAACAAATGTAATGGAAGAATCATGTTCACAAATTTTCAAATTAATAGACAATATTCTCTAGACACGCTGATTACTGTGAAATTGTGAGTACATTTTAAGACACGGTATATATATATATATATATATATATATATATATATATATATATATATATATATGCTTACGTAAAGATGAATTGAATACGCACGTTAATAACACACAGATATATAAGTATCGTGCCTAACTAATAAGCAACACACTTTAAACAACATCGCACCTCGTATAGTACTATAATTATTATACTGATTCCAATAATATTCTTACAGTTTTACCTATGAAATCAGAAACGGCTGGGCGGATTTTTGGAAATTTTGCACAAATGTACTTATCTATCTGAAAATGGTCTTAGATAGGCTTTGTATCGAAATACAACATTCAAGAATCTAAATCAATAGTGAAAAAAAAACACGATCAAAAAAGAAACAGTCCGAGTTTGATAAAAGTGTACACCATTATAGAGGTTTAGATCATAAGTACACAAGTAGAAGGGCCCGGGATATAAAATCAACAGCAGGTATGTGGATAAGACAGGAGTGCGTTTGAAATTAATGTTTCTGTTTTGAATATAAGTGATCTTTTTTATTTTAAACTTCAATTTAAGTCATTATAGATTTTTTTTTTTAAATCAGCAGTGGTTTACTGAAGTTCAATATATTATGAACTAAGCCAGTGAGAGGAATCATGTGAAACTTTATCTCAGTGTACCGCAGTAGGTTCCCGATTAGAGCGCACAGGCTATCTATTTGATTGAAATAAAAGGGTGATGTCACTGATTTTAATTCCGGGCAACGCCGAATATCCCTACTGGTATATATTTATACATAAACCTATGCAAATTATGTTAGTGCACATGCATATCTATGCCTCTCTCTCTTTCTCTCTCTCTCTCTCTCTCTCTCTCTCTGTACATATATATATATATATATATATATATATATATATATATATATAGAGAGAGAGAGAGAGAGATAGATAGATAGATAGATAGATAGATAGATAGATATACAGACGATAGAAAGGCATGGGGAGATAGAGAAGGAGACATTTGTGTGTTCGTTGGTTTCGAATTACGTTGATATTGGTCCAAGCAGAATAACATGCCAACCTAATTAATTTGTTTATCTAAGACATTTTACTTTTAATTTTGTTCACTTTATAACATACTTAGACACCGATTTCGCAAACATGTCGAAGTTGTGATCACATATAATGTTTTGCTGAACGAAGCAAACATACATAATTTAACTTTCTAACATTGTAATACAAGACTTCAAAGAAGGTATTAATCCATGAGATTTAAACCGAAAGGACACAACTGATGTTTAAAATTTGCTTATCACAACACTTTTCTACAATTCCACAGTAATATTGTATTCTTATTCAAAACATGACACACCATCAACGCGACACTTAACTCTTATTCGAGAGTGGCCCCCAGGTCTTGATAAATGATGATTTATATATATATATATATATATATATATATATATATATATATATATATATATATATATATATAAAAGTAAAAGTCTCTGTGTGCATGTGTGTTTGTCTGTCTGTCTACATTTTCCTACACAATAACTCTGTCAATTTTTAGTCTACTGATTCAAAATTTGATATACAGGTACTGAGACTTGGGAAAATCTTTGCGATCGGTTTTCGAACAGAAATTTGTCTGTTAAGGGGGTCAAAGTTCAACAATTTTATCTTTGAGAACTCTACCAAACGCCTCCGTCGATTTTGCGTCTAAACACTTGAAATTTTAGATATTTATTCCTTGGACATGGATCTAAGTTAATAACTTTGTTTGAGCCCAAAACAATAAAACTTAAGGGGTCATAATACGGATCAAAATTAAAAAACAATGACCGCTTTTTTTCTGCTTAACATACACCTTCAAACATCCGGGCAAAGCCGGGCTGAGATGCTAGTATATATATATATATATATATATATATATATATATATATATATATATATATATATACTAGCATTATATATATATATATATATAATTCGGCATTATATAGTACATTATTATGCCGTGCTATATATATATATATGTGTGTGTGTGTGTGTATTAGAAGGAAAGGTAGTTTGCTTGAAGCATTGCTGTTAAATAAATGTGGAAGACTATTAGAAAACTATAGCAATGCAGGGAACCGGGTGTTAAAGTGATGTGATATATGGACAAATATGGACCAGAGAAAGAATCTTGGCGATATATTTTTTTAATATCGTCATGTATCCATTTATTATCTTGATCAATCTTTTAAAACTTTAGGCCCAGTTCTTTCTGAAAAAGATTAAAACGTCTAAATATTAAATGCTTCTGCCACTCTATTTAACTCAAACATAAGTTTATTTTACGGCCTTATAGCTATGATGAAAAATAAATGGATATACGAAGCTATATAAAGCAAGCTTTAAAAGATGGTCTTTAGTTTTTCCATTTTTTTCAATTCATACATCACATCATTTTAACAACCGATTCCCTGAATTTGTTTTCTTATACTCTCTTATATACTCGCATACGCACATATATATCTACACATATACACACACACACACACACACACACACACACATATATATATATATATATATATATATATATATATATATATATATATACGTTTTATTTTTTATTACCATATCTTTCTGTGAAGTTACATTATTGTTTTAGCTACCCGGATGTTTTTTTTTTTTTTCTGTAAAAGACTTAGGAAGCTACAGACGGCAAAAAAAACGGCTGGGCAGCTGAAACAATAATGTAACTTAACAGATAGATACGGTAATAAAAATAGAACGCATATTTGCTCTACAACAGTATTGAGCACTTTCTTCAGTTTTTATTAATTACCATTTCTACTATATATGTATATATATATATTTATATATATATATATATATATATATATATATATATATATATATAACACGTTTATATTATATATTAAAATCCCGGTAAGGTTCATACACCAATAAAATTAAAGTCAATTTAGATTAATAAGCTTTATGATTATCAGTTTTCATACTTGAGCATGCATAAAATACTTTTTCAAACTCAAAACAACAAAGAAATGAAAATATCTTAAGGTGTTAACGCATAAGGAAATACAACATATGATGTTATCATATCATTCCTTGTCTTAATTTTGCCATATATATATATATATATATATATATATATATATATATATATATATATCAAGTAGTATTGTGTGTGTACAACTCTCCTACAGCATATATCCCTGGGCCGATCATGACGAAATCTAGTATGATGATGGTTCCCCCTATCTCGTTACGGGGCACACCATTTCTCAAGGTTAAGGTCAAAGCTTAAGGTCATAGTCTATTGATATATACTTTCTTACACCCCACACAACTGGACCGATCATGACAGAACCTTGTATGATGATGGTCCTTCACCTAGGAATGGTGCACACCATTACGCAAGATAAAGTCCGAAAGTCAAGGTCATAGTCTATGTATATATACTTTCCTACAGAAAACATCAATTGACCGATCATAAGCAAATCTGGATGATGATGGTCTCCGACCATAAGGATGATGAACATTATTTTTCAAGGAAAGGTTTAACGTAAGGTCAGAACTTTGGTATTCAGCAAGCGTGAATATCTTTGTTATTATTTATGTATTGTTATTATATATATATATATATATATATATATATATATATATATATATATATATATAGTCCGAATTACAGGTTGTATTCACATGTATTCCTTTTGATATATATATATAAATATGTATGAATAAAAAAACCATACGAAACTGTTTAAGGAGTAGATGGACTATGCCTATCGCCCGGTTTCAAAACTCCTTCTTTGCTTATTAGTCAGAAGCAGAGCTGCGGTTGCAGAGACTCATTAGAGACGTCCAGTGCGTAGCCTTGTTTTCTGGCTAGGGTAATGAATGCCGTCCCCCACATTTGCCTCATTCCCTTTCCCTATACCTGTGCCTCTTGGGGTTGCTTGTTTACCAAATATGCTAACATGATTTGACTGGGCCACTCCTGTCGGATAGGTTTGAAGGTACCGGTTTGACAGTTGTTGGTTGCTGTTTCCGACTGACACTACAGGGGCCCTAAATCTTTGGTAGCGTTTAGAGCGACTGCTCTATCATCAGTTTTATAATATCGAGATGTTTGTAGTGCTACGTCATGTATGGAAAGGGACCCTGCATTCATTTCTAGTGAGCATTCCCGAGGCCACATTCCTGTGGATGAAGTGCCGGCTAATGGACTACTCTTGTTGCATGATTTTGCCTAGCATTTCATCCTAGATCTGAAACTCTGAAATAAAATTTAATGGCAGCTCAACACAAAAAAAAAACTTCAAACAAAACACACACTTAAGCAATTCGCCTTCTCCCTTGAGGCTTGCATTTACAAATATCCGAGGACTTAGAACTTACTTAGATGATGTAGAATCATTTCTCCGGGCAAACCTCCCGGATATCTTAGCACGAAGTGAAGCTTACTTGCGCTCCTCCATTCCATTTAAAATCTTTAACATGTCTGATTATCTTTCACTTTGTCGTAAGGACTCTGGCAGACACATGCACGGACTTGGAGTCTATATTTGTAACACTCTCTTCATGTCCAGGGAATTTAAACTAGAATCAGGTGACCAGCCCTTCATGTGCATTAAAATTACTTTACAACATAGCGTTAGCAACCTGTGTGTTCTTTATCACTCTCCATCAAACCAGGTCTGTACTATAATCAACCATGTCTCTGACAGCATAGATGTAGCACTCTCCCTTGACACTAGTATCCAAATACATGTATTTGGTGACTCAAAAGCTTACCACAGAAATTGGTTTGGCTTCTCCACCTACACTGGCACAGCTGGTAGCGTCATCAATAACTTTGCTATATCCCATTCCCTGACACAGACAGTCACATTCCCGACCCGCCTCCCAGATCGCCAGGAGCAGCAAGCCTCACTTTTGGATCTATTTCTGGCAACTATTCCTGAGGATTGTGTAACAAATGTTCATTGCCCACTTGGGAATGCTGATCATAATGTGATAGACATTACTCTAAACTCTCGACCCCAAGTTGAAGAGCCATCGGTCAAAACGACAAGGAACTACAATAAGTCTGACTGTGATGACATTAGAGAACACAGATATTTTGTTTTCCAGCAGAACAGTGCGCAAATGAGACTACTGAATGGTCCAAAGCAGCGATTGAAGCACGTTTTCCTACACGGAAGTTTTATAGCAAACCGCACTCTCCCCAATGGTTTACTTCTACTTACGCAGCTGCCATTGTGCAGTGGTAACATGCATACCGTAGGTTTATCCGGCATAAGTCCTGTACAGACAGACAACACTATATAGAAGCTAGAAATAATTGTAAGAAAGAAGTAGTAAAAACTAAGAGTTAATATACTGAAACCAACAGGAAACGCATTGAAGCGCAGAAATTAGGAGCTCGATTTCTGAAAAATCTACAATAATAAATAATGGGCTATCGACAATACCGCCACTATCTAACAATCATGAGGTTGTTTGCACAGCAACTAAGAAAGCTAACATGCTTTCCCGCCAGTTTGCCTCAAACTCTACCTTGGACCCAGCAATCATTTCCTCCCTGACTTTCCTTTGCGGGCGGAAACCACACTAGATTGTCTGAAAATTCCCCCTTTTCAAGTACATGATATAAAAAACGCAGACACTCAAAAGCATGTGGACCTGATCTCATTCCGGCTGTGATATTAAAAAATGATTCGCTGAGGTTGCTCCAGTCCACTCTAAACTACTTAACAAATGCCTTAAGAAATATTGTTTTCCTGTCTGCTGAAAAACTGCCTCTTTGGTACCAGTTTACAAAATGTCTGACGAAAGAACTGACCTGTTGCAATATTTTGGGTGCATAATGGGGTATGATCCCACACAGTCGGACGATTCTATTTATAAACGATGCTGCAAATTAATTCACGTTCTGCTACCAACCAATCAGAAACCAGAATTGCTTCATAAATATTAAACCTTTTCTGGAGCAATTTCACATGTTCTTGTCCCGGGTTTCGACACGGTAAGAATATTTTGTTCTGTGGAACTGTCTACTACAAACAAGTCACCTCCCAGGACTTGTGTGTAACAGCGAACCATCTGCAACTGTTCTGAAAGTCAAAATGGCTTACATTCTAGAGGTTATGGGCCCAGTGTGTGTCTTTATTTCGATGGATCCGAATCAAAATTCGAATTGTGGCAAGTTAAATTTCTGGGATATCTACGAATCCAAAAGCTACACAAAGTACTACAAACACAACCTGAGAACAGAAAAGACCCCGATTTCGTTGAAAAGAACGCAACTGTCTTTGCGGAATTAATACAGTGTTTAGATGACCGACGTCTATCACTGGTAATGAGAGAAGCCCTGGACGACGGCTGCAAAGCATTAAACATATTGAGAGAGCATTATTTAGCGAAAGGAAAACCCAAAATTATTTCTTTATACACTGAACTGACCTAATCACAAGAGTTTCCAATGTAGATACAGGACTCAAAATGGCGACTACATCAAAAATGTAGAGAGCTCTGTTAGCGAACATACATTTTTATTTTCGTGTACATTTGATGCTTCAACAAGCAATAATTTTCTTATCGATTGTGGGGCCACGGCATATGTGATTACAAAGGAATCTGATTTTATCAATTTTGATCCCAACTTTAAGCCACAAAATCATTTTGTAGAACTAGCTGACGAGAGTCGAGTCAATGATATCGTTTTGAAAAGAGGCAATGCGAAAATCTCGCTAAAGAACAATAAAGGTGAACTATGTTTCTGTATTCTAGAAAACGCTCTTCTAATCCCAAAATTTAAACAAAATATATTTTCTGTACAAGCTGCCACAAAACAAGGTGCAATATAAACTTTAGCCCCAATAAATCAAAACTGGTATACCCGAATGGAACTGTATTCGAAATTAAAGAAAATGGAAGACTATATTATTTAAATAGCGTAGTCCCATCAAAAACCGCCTGCCATGATCTACAGACATGGCATAAAATTCTTGGACACTAAATATTCCTGATATCAAAAAGTTGCCTACTGTAGTTGATGGAATGCGAATACAAACATCAAAAACCTTCAACTGCGACGTCTGTACGCAAGGGAAAATGACAAACTATCAAAACAAGATACCAGACAAAAAGGCCAAAAAAATCCAATCAATGGTGCATTGTGACTTGAACGGTCCCGTAGAACCGATGGCCAGAGAACATTATAGATATTTGTTTGTTTTTCGTAGATGACCATTCAGGTTTAATAATGGTTTACTTTTTAAAGAACAAATCTGATACCCTGCTAGCAACTAAGAAATATCTAGCCGACATGGCCCCCTACGGTGAAATCAAGTGTATTCGCTCTAACAACGGTACGGAATTCACCAATAAAGACTTTGAACTTTTACTAATTAACCATCATATCAGGCATAAAACATCAGCTCCTAGATCGCCACACCAAAACGGGACTGCTAAACGTGCGTGGCGGACACTTATAAATGGCAAGATGCCTACTCATTGAATCAAAACTACCTAAAAACCTCTGGACGTATGCACTTATGGCGGCAGCCTATATACGCAGCAGGTGCATTAACAAAACACTATCTAAAACTCCATATGAATATTTCTGCGGTAAAAAAAAAACAAATGTAAGCAGAATGCATATATTTGGTTCAACTTGCTTCGCATATACAGAGAAAAAGAGTAAATTGAATATTAAAGCCGACAGAGGTATGTTTCTTGGATCCGATAAAAACAGTCCAGCCAATTATATATTTTTCCCCGAAAAAATGAAATAAAAAGAATCCGGTGTGTAAAATTCACAGACACGTTTAATTTTACAGACGAACACCCGTCATATGAAGAGGATGAAATTATATTACCTCAAATAATTAGAACAAACGAAAGCAAGAAAAATGAGGGAGACGAGAGTGTCCATGATGATGATGATGATGATGATGATGATGATGATGATGATGATGATGATAAAGTCGAAAGATATCCCAAAAGAAATAGAAGACGACCCGATTTTTTTGTGGTCGACAATATAAAGGATTATCAAATCGACTATTGCTATTCAATGGAAAATGCGCCAAAAAGCTTCAACGAAGCAATTAATTCAGAACATTGTGATGGATGGAAAATTGCCATGAAAAAAGAAATAGATGTCTTAACCGAAAATGATACCTATACGGTAGTGCCTCTCCCAAGAGATAAATGTGTTATTTCTACCAGATGGGTCTTTACAAAAAAAGAATACATCATCAGGCGTAGAACAGTACAAAGCAAGATTTGTTGCTAAAGGGTGCTCTCAGATTTACGGTAAGAATACTTTTCTACGTTTTCGCCGACCACAAACCTAACGACAATTAGAGTTTTACTGCAAGTCGAATCACAATATGACCTAAACATCCATCAAATGGACGTAAAAAATGCTTATTTGAATGCCCCAATAGACTGTGAAATGTATATTACCCCTCCAGAGGGATTTATAATGCAAAATAAAAATAGCGTGTGGCGACTTAACAAGTCATTATATGGTCTAAAGCAAAGTGCTCAGTGTTGGAACACAGTATTCCATGATTATATTATTAAACAACAATTTAGACAATGCGCTGTAGACCCCTGTTTATATACCCAACACAAAGACGATAAACTGATTTTGGTTTTGTGGGTCGATGATATTTTAATCGCATCAAATTGTGACATAATGTTAACTGATGCTAAGAACAAATTAAGTAAAAGATTCAAAATGACCGATCTTGGCAAAATATCCTGGTTTCTGGGGATAGAATTTACTCAAAGCAAAGGACTTGTTACGATGACTCAATCGAGATACATCGACAAAATACTATTAAAATTTGGAATGGGAGAGTGCAAGAAACGCTCTACACCGGTCGAAAATGATATTAATAAAATATACACACAGAATCTGAAATAATAAATGACACACTATATCGCGAAATTATAGGTAGTCTTATATATTTGATGACTACAACCAGGCCCGAAATATTCTATACAGTAACAAAACTGTCACAAAAATTATCACAACCGACAATGAAGGATTTAAACAGAGCTAAACAAGTCCTACGTTATTTAAAAGGGACTAAAGAACAGAAGTTCCACTTATGAGAAAGCTATTACTGTTTGGCATGAATATCAGCGGAAAACACTAGGGGTAATGCTCAGAGTATATAGATTTCTATATATCAAAAAAAAAATAGTCCTGGACAAGAAGTTAAACTGTATCCATTTTATTTGTATTAACACTTTAACCTACTAATACTTTTGCTTAGAAAAAAAAATCTTTGTAATTTTCTTTTTTGACATTTGAACGCAATTAAAAATGGCGTCTTTTTAAATGCTCAAATTCTAAGATCCAAATGATTTCTAATTTTTGTTATGCCTAAGTAAATATAAAAATATATATTTATTTGTGAGCAGAACAAGCACAAGGATTTCCCCGTTATAAAAAATAGGGAGGATGTTGCAATATTTTGGGTATATAATGGCGTATGATCCCACACAGTCGGACGATTCTATTTATAAACGATGCTGCTAAGAACTGACGAATCAAATTAATTCACGTTCTACTACCAACCAATCAGAAACCAGAATTGCTTCATAAATATTAAACCTTTTCTGGAGCAATTCCACATGTTCTTGTCCCGGGTTTCGACACGGTAAGAATATTTTGTTCTGTGGAACTGTCTACTACAAACAAGTCACCTCCCAGGACTTGTGTGTAACAGCGAACCATCTGCAACTGTTCTAAAAGTCAAAATGGCTTACACTTTTTATTATTAACATTAAATTATCGCCCAATTAGCCTCCTCCCTCTTTTCGCCAGAATATTTGAGTCCTTAATGATTCAAGCACTAGTCCACCACCTTACAGCTCCTAAACTTCTGCCTGATTACAAATATGGATTAAGGCAAGCCCGTTCTACTGCAAATATTATAACTGTAATCTCTGAATATTTCTACTTAGCAGTGGATAAGACAGAGGAGGAGTCAGTAGCTCTATATAAATCTAAGGCTTTTGACAGGGTATGGCACGATAGTCTTCTCATAAAAATAAAATCCTATGGTATTACTTAATGAATGCTTAGCATAATTTAATCCTTATTACACGAGAAAAGAATCCAGGTTATTCTCGATTGGCATACGTCCAAAAAAATTGATATAAATGCGGGTGTACATCATGGATCGATACTTGAACGATACTTGGACCTTTATTATTTCTGATATTTATATATAATTTACCTGATAAAATTGTATCTGAGATGGGTATATTTGCCGACCACACCATGCTCTACAGTAGGCACTTGGGGAAAACTAATGAATGTATATCTAAGTTAATGGCGGAAACCCTAGAGGAAGATTTTGAGTCTGTAATGGAATATGGTCAAAAATGATTGGTAACGTTCAACGCTGCTAATACAAAGTACGTTGACATTCACACTTCTTGACAGCACCTGTTTCATAGCGCAAAATAATTCATGTAATTATTATGCTAACTCTTAACTCATCAAACGGAAAGACACTTACCAATTTTAAAAGAAAATAAAGACATATGGGTATGATTACAAAATTCGAACGTTGGGAGAGAAGTTGCAATTACTTTTCCATTGTGTTACACCATCTATTCTCATCTGATTATTGTATGCTCTGTAGTTACGTCGAGCTTAATAAATTAGAGTAGTGGTATAAAAAATAATATATATACTTGAATAAACATATTTCCTAATATATGTATGCATATATATATATATATATATATATATATATATATAAAAACGATTCTTTCGTAATCTCGTGTCATATATATATATATATATATATATATATATATATATATATATATACTAATATATATATACTAATATATATATATATATAGTAATATATATATACTAATATATATATACTAATATATATATATATATTTATATATATATATAGTAATATATATATATATACTAATATATATATATACTAATATATATATTTATATATATATATATATCAGCGTCAAGTAAAATCTAACAATTAGATAGCAAGTTTAAAGAATAATACTCGACCTTGCGATCCAATAATGCGTCCACTTATGAGCTTAATCAGTCGGAATAGCAACTGGCCAGCTGGACTCTCTTCCCGACAGCTGTTTGAAAAAATTAAAATAGTAAACTAATCAATTTAATTACTGTGATTGGTCTAAATCGATTTTTCTCAGCGCACTTGTTGATTTTATTAGATTAGGAAAGTGCCCGTCTAACATACTATACTTTACACATACCGATCCGTCTATAATTCACTATACACCATATTGTCATAACGGATCGAATCCTTCTTTATTGTGGATACAAAATCAATCGAACGCCGATGTGCATTCATAAGAAGTTATAAAAGAAAGAGCAGGAAACAGAAACATGAGGGGAGATGACAGTATGACAGGAAACGATAGAAGGATTGATAGCTCGTCTCGCTACATTCAACCAGTATATGCGTTCTCATCGCGTTCCCACTGGAAACAACGCCTTATCGTCGTCTTTCTAGTGTGAAGTTGTTGTTTTTTTTTACAAAGGAGTCTCCATATATTAAGGCCAGATATTAGTCGAGGATAAGGGTCAATGAGTGTACAGTAGTGGAAATTTGATAAATTAGATTTATTAAGAGAATGGCCCATCAAGAATTTAATCACGTTGGACATGAAGACGACGATATTGTAGTCAGTTGGAAAGCAGGAAAACGGAAGAAACTTTCACAGGCGTGCAGTTCTAAGAATGAAGCTTTGTTCATGGAATTTACGTTAAGATTTACGCACAGATAAAGAGTGGGGGAAATTTTTGAGAGTGGCTTCAGCTAGACGATTGTTTTTCAGGCAGGGAAGAACCATAGATTGAAGCTCAGCTCATCACTTGTCATGAAAATAACGCTAAACAGAGACAGTCTTGCAACGGTGCTTCTGTTGGAAAGGGGTTGCTGGAAAGAGAAAGGGGCATCCCCCACTAACCTACAAAATCTATTTTGAACTCTGTCAAGTATGGATAAGCTCTCTAAGCAGCTCTTACTTACTAGATGTGTCAACAGTATTTCATCCGTGGACATACATGGCTCTTATACAGGTAGAGAAAAGAATCAGCAGTGATATATCTACTGGAGTGGTAGAACGACCCCACTATTATCCCAGCAGTTTTGGAAACGGACTTGATGTACGTGCTTCATCTCAGATCAGAGTAAAAGTCAGGTCCAGAAGCTTGTCAAAACATGACGTCTCCCTAAAATGAGAGCCATTCATTTTAGTTTGTGCCAGGCGGGGATCAGAGCATTGATGATGTAAAGGTAGAAGCTTGGTTTTAAGATCAAGCAGCCAACTCTTTCCCCATTGCACCACGTTATCAAGATCATAGGAGAGAGGATCAGAAAACTTTGTCGTTTACAACCTTTGAAGTGTCACCATAGATGTTGGTGTCATCAGCATAAATGTTTACGAATGATCTTAGGATGTGATTTGGAAGATCCTTGATGTAGATCAGGAAGAGTGTTGGGTCCACGATTAATCCCTAAGGGACTCTAGCATTAATACTGTGAGCTTCGGAGCACCTACTCTTATGAAGCTATGAGAGTGAAATGGTTTAATGATTGAAAATACATTATCAGCTATATTGTAGCCGGAGATTTTGCGGAGTAAACTTTTATGCCATACGCTAGAAAAGGCCTTAGAAAGGAAACCTTCGTCGAGAGATTCATTAATCCTATGAGATATAGTTATTAGCACATCTGCTGGAGATCTAGCTGAACGGAAACCATATTACATGTCACTTAGGAGGCTAATTTTGCTGACGTGGTTGACTGCTTCTCTATTTAATACAGCTTCAAAGAACTCATGACGCATATGAGATTGATTGGTCTGTGTCGAGAGGGAAGTGACAGATTACATGAATTTTTAAATACATCTGATGGGTTTTTCATGGTGTGGCAAGCAATTCTCGCTAAGACAACGCTTATACAGCTTTGTAAGTAAAGCTAAATTTGGTTTAAGTTTTTGAACACGATAATAAGAATGCCATCAGGGTCAGTTGCTTTACTGAAATCGTGGTTTTTGATCAGCTTGGCAACATAACGCATATATATTTGTATGTCGCATAGCGTGTATTCAGACACAGGAGAAAATACAAGGAATTGGTGACATTGATCGCTTAGGGTAAAATTAGCTGCAAAATCTTTGGCAAAGAGTTTGGCTTTGTCTAAGATCACCTTAGATGATGGTTGGGATAGAGCACGCGTTTTTATTTAGGACCGTTTTTGTTATTTGCCCAAATTAATGGAAACCAAGCCGCTGCTCAGGACTTGATGGACTGCGCATACAACTCTCTCTCTCTCTCTCTCTCTCTCTCTCTCTCTCTATCTATCTATCTATCTATCTATCTCTCGTTGTTTATTACTCTTTTACAGTGGTTGCTGGCAGTCCCGAAAGTGGCTTTAGCCTCAGTACATCTATTACGTTGGAACAATGAAAATAGTGATTTCTATGCGCAATGAGACTGGCTGTTAGGTTTTTGCCGGACTTTTTGAAGGGTATGAAGCGGTTTATATCTACGATTTACCATTTCGTCAGGTCTGATACTATGGAGGATACGTTCTGTTTAAACAGGAAGGCTTAGGTAGATCTGATATAAATGTACGAAAGATATCTCAGTCAGCCATAGAGTGTCGATATACTGTACGATGGAGAGGTATATCGGAGGACATTACATTTTATTTTTATCTTAACTGAGACAACCGTATGGTCGGAAGATCTTAGTGGTTACAGAACGGAAGATAAACATAGCTCAGGGCAAGTTGTGAGAAAAGGTTTGGGAGACTTGCATACTGGCCATCAGTGTCGGGCACACGGGTGGTTTCGTGAACAATCTCAGTTAGGTCAAAAGCAATGGAGAAATCATAACAGATCCTCCCCTTCATCGTCCGTCGTGTTTGAGTAGGCTAACCATTCCACATTATGAACATTGAAGTCTATATAGACATGAATGTTAGTCGAAAGATGAGCAGACAGGGCACAGTCAATTTTCTCAGATATGATCTTAAAAGTAGTAAATCCGCTATTATGGCGGCGATAGAGGGCAAATATAAACGTAGTAGTGTCGGCAGGTGCAATCGGAAAGCACATATAGGGCAATTTAGCATCTTCTATGAAGATGTCCTTTCTATATGGAAAGCCATCTCTAGTGTAAGCATGCCCATGTCGATCTTGGAGATCAGATTTAGATGTTAAATTAGAATATCCTTTAATTACGAACTCATCTAGGGAAATAGTCGGTCCAATGCCAATTTCCTTTATGAAGAATAGGTCTGAAGTTTTTACTTGTAATTGAATTCTAACCTCTAGAATGTTGGAACGTAGACCCCCTAATGTTGGCGAAGCAGATATTTTAGTGGGAGTCTACATTGAATTTGGAGTTCTGGGTTTGATCGTGTATTTTTTCTTGAGACATTTTATAATGGAGTTTTAAAACTGTGGAATATGCCGGTAACTCACTTAGAGCAGAGTAGAGAGGGAAAGTAACGGAGAAAAAGAAGTGTCGAAATATTTTTGTAGACCATAATATTTACCCACTAATTTTGCATCAGGAAGCCAGACCAGAAACTACTGCATGGTCCAGAATCCATTCACAAATGTTAATATAGCAGCTCCAGTACTTTGCACATGCTGATACGTCGGCCTCCTTAGTAGTTAGTCCAAGGTTCGGGTCTTTGACTATAAAACAGATAACGTCAGCCTAGTAAAATGTTTACCTCCAGAACCTTTATTAGTTGCGTAATTACGAGGATAGAACAGCAACAGAAAATTTCCGACATCTCAATTCAAAAAGAAAAGTAAGTCTCCTTTTGCTAGTCTCTTCCTATCTGTCAAAAACCCTATCTAGTGGTTCCCGTACGGAGACACTGGAACAAAGTTTCTATGAAAAAGACACTGGAACAAAGATTTCATGAACAAAGCTTCTTTCTTAGAAGTGCACGCCTGTGGAACTCTGTTCCGTTTGCCTGTTTCCCACCTGCCTACAACCTGAATGTCTTCAAGTTCAACATAAAGAAATTCCTGATGAACCGCCCCCTTAAGTAAGGTACTTTATCAAATCTCAACACTAAAGTACTGTACACGCAATTGCCCTTATCCCCGAGTGGCTACCGAGCCTTGATAATTGGTGACCACTTTGTAAAAAAAAGTATATAACGGGTACAGTCTGAACTGCAAGGTGGCTGACCCCCATACTTGTGGTATGCTAGCTCGCCGGCGCGTGGATATACCGTGGTGATATCAACCAACTCCCAGCTATGAACAAATAGCTCTATAGCCTTTTGTGTGTCTTTATTATTTTATTTTGGAAAATGCAAAGGCGCGTGCAGTAAACCCCGGTTTGTGGTCTCGATAGGAGGATGATAAAACTATGCAACAGCTTTCCAGCAACTCCTGCAACCGTGTTGGCATCAACTGCATTGATTTACTTTTCCGTCACGTTTTTTCTGCAACGCCCAGAGAGGGAGACTGGTAACTGGGCAAACCTAGGTCTCCTTATTAACCGCCTAATAATGTACAACAGAGGAATCATCAGTTACCAGTTATGTGTCTAAACTAAATTAGTAGAAGATAAGAGAGAACGAAAGAAAAGAGAACGTGCAGGCAACAGAGGATACAGTCCATTACTGCCACCCTCAATATCCCTACGGCTAACGATACTTACAACAA
The DNA here is from genome assembly GCF_053919585.1 of Euprymna scolopes. NCBI lineage: Eukaryota > Metazoa > Mollusca > Cephalopoda > Sepiida > Sepiolidae > Euprymna > Euprymna scolopes. The sequence goes on along the minus strand of NC_136486.1, from coordinate 129,513,937 downwards.
ATGCCAACGAACCCGCAAATGCAGAATAGGAGTGTATACCATAGTAATGCACCAGACGAGTTACAGAACGCCAACCGAGGCAGAAGGTTGTTATCATGTTTTTAGAATTTTCGAATACTCGTCTCAGAAAAAAAAATATGTACAAACACTCGGTTTTTGTCAAGGACCGAAAGTTATAAAACATATTTTCTCTTACAACTACAGTTGATTTCCTGACATTCAATTATAATAAGAATTTGTTTTGTTAAAAATCCTAAATTAAAAATCGCAAAATAATTATGTAACCAAAACTGCACCATATTTAATAGTTAGACGCATTCATTATATTTAAGGTTCCACTGTGTGTTTTTTTACTAACAAATAATTCTGAGACAATGTATGAAGTAAAACTCTACCTCATCCGCAAAATAAACGTAATCGTATTCAGTAGACATTTCCTACAATAATAAAGTAACAAAAATCGTTGATATGCCACAAAACAGACAAGGCAAATTCACAGACCCAAACTAAGAATCGCGCGTTTTCTCACGTTTCCAGTGTAAGATGAATAAATAAAAAAAAGTAAAAGATTCGAGAAAGAAAAGAAATGGTGTTACTTGGCAAAAACCTGAGACGTTCAAGAAATCTCAAATCACCCGTTTACGTGTAATTCGGGAAATAAACGGTGGAAATCCGTCATGAGAGTGTTAAACCTAAATCTATCACTGTTTGCGATGTTGCAATCAATCAATGTCAGCGATCTTCGAGAAAGAATTGGAATGAAAAACTAGAGTTTTTTTATGTTGCGGAATCAGATGATTGTGGAATCAGAGGATTGCGCATTTGCTTCGGAGCATGTGCGTCACACGGAGAAATGAAATCGCATTGAATGGCCGAACAGGAGAGCATGCGGCGTCAAATACATGGCGACGTATATTGTTTCCAATAGCTAATAATTTTATTTACTGATAAAATTATGAAGACGTGTTTATTATTATTTGCCACTTTGTCTCGGCAGATTGCACTCGAATTAATTTCCAAGTACCACAAGAGTTATCAAAAGTTAAGGAGATTCTGTATTTTTACACAATCGACGAGACACTCCTCTGTAACATATTCACGTTAAATAAACGTTAAGTGAGCAGTTCGCAGATGTCATGTCCATTATAATCGTAGTGTACGCATGTGATTTTTCGCCAGTGAGCAATCCAGAGGCAATCAACTACACAACGCTCTTCATGCATAAGTCGCGTTTCCATTAGCCCTTGTGGTTGTTGATCTTCTGTCCAACTTAAATCTACTCATACGTAAAAACGCAATGGAAAACTGCGAAGGTTTGAAAGGTTTTATTGGAGAAAAAAAGTTTGTTCATAAGCCGGGGTGGCTTTGGACAATCAAGGTTAAAAAGTAATTCCTTCGTACGTCTCTTTCTATTTGGCGATTGAGTGATGCAGCCGGGTGACATCCATTTAGATTCTCTTTACATTTTCAGACGAATATCGCTCCTTTTCGCTTCTCGACTCCGACTGATTAGAATCTCTGTTCTGTTCACTGAACTCGTGACGTCATTTTTATATAATATCACCTGACGCATTTCTAGAGCGTTGGTCTAGGGAAGTAACCCTTGACCCCCGTTTCAATTACGCCAGGTGTGTCTATTTCCGTTTACCGCAAGGTTATCTTGGCATGTACTCTATGTAACTACGACTAAATCCATACTAGTTAACATAATCTCTATTTAAATGGCGTAAGGGCCCAGCATGTAACAACCTCTCTACATTAATTATAGGATCTAAGGGAATCTGGTTCATGACATGCTGAATCAGTTTCCCTGCAAGGCTTTTCGGGAAGAAAGCTACTCTACTTCTTCGGGTACCTGCCTCGGTGCTATGTATCTATAAAACCTACAAGAATGTCCACCTTCGGTTTAATTAATCTGATTCTCTATCTTTTTTTACTTGTTTTTTACTCGGTTAATTAAAAGAGTTAATGTTTTTCTTTATTTAATATTGCTCAAATATCTATTAAACTTAAGCTTTTTATTCCTTAAAAAAACTGGCAAAAGTTATTGCTCGTTAATAATAGAATGGCTGATTTATGCCAAATTGATGGTTGAATATAGTAAAATAAAAAATAATTATCCCTCCAATCCCTAACTGTGAGTAAACTTATAAATATAGGATCGCTGCAATTTATTATAACAAAAGTCCACATGAAATTTAAGTCATATTGACTAAATAGTTTCCGAAAAAACCTTAAATATTAACCCCTACCTATACATCGAACAGATACCATAATACTTAGTTCGCTGAACTTTATCGTAAAGAAGGTTTATACACTATTTCCGCAAGATCGGTTCAATTGATCCAGAGAAAAATGTAGAAATGGACAAAGAAAGATATAGACTAAAATAAATATAATATAGATTATGAACACGTGTTTAACATCAGTCTTCATTCAACCTCGGGGGACACTTATGTGTCTGTCCTCGAATATGTTCTGTAGACAAGAATTATGAAATAGGTAGAACAGAATAAATTATCTTATATCTATTTATTTATCTATATAACTTGAGAAGTAGACAAGATATGTATGTGATTATGTTTTTATAAAACCTGTCCAAATATGAAAAGCTAGATCAGAGACAAGTTTACCGGTAGGTCTGGTCAGCTGATCGGATCTACGTGTCAGCTACGTGATCAGGTTGACTGGAGATCATCGAAGAGATGGAACTTGGAATTGAAGCAGGGCGGTTGGACTTTACGGTTGTCTCTCTTCCCCTCTTGGGAAGGAGTGACGGGTTTCCCAATGTAGACTGTTAAGACCACAAACAAAGAAACTCATTTTATCTTCTTCTGTGCGACATCCTGGAAAATGAAATAAAAACTAATATGAAAACCAATCATCGTCTTGGAGTCAATGAATTTCGTCCGAAAGGTTTCAGCTCCTTCCAAGAACAAGATAAACTCAGGATAGACCAGGTTCAATGAGCAGAGAATGAATGTCGAAGATACACATATGACTCACACACGCACGCACATGAACATTAGACGATCAGGAAACATAAAATTGGTTCAGAAAGTGAAAAACTACTAGTAGACATTTAGTGACACATTTAGGATACGTCACAAACAAACACGAAACGTACCCACCCGTTTACATGGTGGTCTTTCGTGTTAGATAATGTAATATGACTCATTTTGGTGCCGTTTCTGGTACACCATAATATAACAGAATTAAGGAGGTTTTGTTTTATGCAATCGGCAGAAGTTTCTTTATTACTTTAATGAAAAATATGAAATGAATGGTTCTCATATTTTGCATCAGTTTAACTGCAAACATTTCCTGGAAGGAAAATGTATGTCACTCGACTGCCTCCGGGTACCTGTTCCGATGCTAAGTGTAAGTAGAACTCGATGAGCATGTCTGTCTGCCCGATTGTTCTCTTGTAAATATCTTCTCGCACATATCATTACACGAATCTTGTGTGGTCTTATGTGTTGTTGATCCGATATTGCGACAACAACTCCAGGTTCATCGATTTGCCAACAAACACAGTGTATGCAGAAAGAATAATGCTTCGAAACGCAAGTAAATTAAAGAGAGGGAACCAACATTTTGTAGCCTCACTCGCAAAGTAGATTAAGAATAGAAAAAACTTCAACTCACTTTTTTTTTTGTACAACGAATTTAATCGTTCTCTCGTTGCCACTATGACGTCCTGCATGGGATCGAACTCTCGTAGGTCACCCACGCCTTTCACATGATCTCGAACGTTATTTTACATCTCTAACGTGATCGTGCTTCGTCACGTGATCTTTCTATTTTCTTTATAGTCTTTATTTACCGGTAACGTCATTTCGACTGTATTTGCATACGCGTCTGCGCTATGTTACATTGATCGACACATATTTTGTTTCCATTATTTGTACGCTGATTTCTATTATAAAATCATGTTTTATAGCATAGGTGTTAAAATGGCTGCACAAGTGTGTGCGTAGCGTGATTTTAGTAATGAATATCCTTTAAGATAATCGCGATTATGCCGTATATTCTTTAGGATTTACAGCATAATCACCAATTCTCGTCAGATCACCAGAGATAAGCAACGTTGAGCCTCGTTAGTACCAGATCGGTAAGCACTTCGGAGTTCTAGGCGCCGTATGTGCTCTCCGCTTATCTTGGCATCTGTTTCCAGTCGTCTTGTATATACATGTCACTTGCCACTGGTATTTAAAAATGTCGATTCAGGAGAGGTGTGGTTGAAGACTGCGCACCTCCTGCCAACAAAATTTCACACGCAGGCACCCCTTCGTGGGTATCCATAGTCTGTGAAATCACGTCATAGTTTTTCAAATCACTGAAGGCAGCTGTTCGCTGAACAACGGATTAATATACGTTGGTATAGACAACCTATAAAAGGAAAAAAAAAATTATGAAAATAATAAGCTCCCAACTTTTATGGAATCCGGTATGTAAAGTTATTATATTGCTATAAAGCACATTATTCTCAAGAAACTTGTGAAAAATGATCAAAACCTCGAAAATCTAGTACGAACGACAGTTATTTAAGTCTGTGTGTCTCTCTCTACCCCTCTCTATCTATCTATCTATCTATCTCTCTCTCTCTCCGTCTATTTCTCTACAAAGATTATCGACCCAGATTCACGTTTGCACATAAATAAGTACTTGTGAGAGTCGTTGCTCCTTTGCGATTATGTAACATTTCATTAATAAAAATATTTATTCATATATGCAGATGTCCATACGTGGTATTTTTATCGCCTTTTCTGACGACATAATCACTTTGACACGCGGTTCCCGTATGATCATGGAAGTTTAGTAAGCTGGAGTCTGGTCAGTACTAAAGTGGGTTACAATATGGGGAATTTCAGGTGTTGTATGTGCTCTCTGCTTATCTCAGCCCTGTTTCCGGTCGATCTGGACTTCTTCCTCGTCACTGGACTCAAATAGTGCTGATTCAAAAGAGGTGTGGTTGCGGATTGCGCAACCCTTGCCTCACGATTACACGCGCAGTTACCCTCACAGGAGGTATCCATTGTCTTTCGAGACTGAACGGAAGTTTCCACACCACTTTCCACTGACGCCTCTGTTTATGTTTTGCTGTTTATTTTTTCCAGGTTGCATGGACGATCACCGATCCTCTTGTCTGCTTTACTATTATGAATTAAAGTCTGGAGAGAGAGATAATCGATATGTTTGCTGGCGTTTCTTAAAGGGTTTATTTGGATTAAATGGATTTTGGAGATAGAGACTTATGTATCTCATCAAGTCATTTACTTCTTAAACTTAACGTTCTAATTAAATTAAATGACTGATACATACGGACAGGCCTCAAAGTAATATTCGCCTCGGATTCGAATCCCCTACATTATTGGCGGTGTTTTGTTCGCAAGATTTACATGGGAAACTGAGTTGCAAACATTTGTTTCTCCCCTGGAAAAAGTGATGTCATTCAACTCTGTTTTGTCTATTGCGTCTGCTCCTTGCCTCATTTTCCCGCCACTCGTCTGTCTTTCAACCATACTAACGATTCTTCATTACAGATTAAGGCTAATGTGCACTCGCTGTGATCTTGGTCAAAATTAACACTAGCTTACTTAATTGACATCGACGAAAGGGTCCCTAACATGTAACAAATATATTCAAACTATAACTACATACACATATATGAGTGTAAATCGTTCACATAACAGCCAACGGACTTTAAGGTAATCCTAAAAAGATAGAATCCTACTAATTATTAAAAGAAAGCAAATAGGTAAATTTATATAAGACCTTTACCATTGCTGTGAAATAGTTGTTCTTTGAAAATATATGTATATCTTCAAAATTAGATAAAATCAATGAAAAATATTGAATCGTTTTAAATAAAAAAAAATGTTTGCATCTGATAACTAGTCTCCTAAAGCATTTAGTCTTTATATACGTATTAGCAAGTGTACCTGGCGTTGCCCGGGTGAAGAGAGGTGGTAGGCTAAGGATATTGAGCAACCCCAAGCCCTAAAAATATGAATTGAAACAAAAATAGCAGCGGATGCTCGTGCGACCACAAAAAAAAAAAAAATAGCCGTAGTAGGCAGGCTCGAACCTACAATGCGAAAGAGGAAAATGAGGTGAGAAATACTAACGCGCCAGCATTCACGGTCAAGGTTACGGGTGGTAATAACGTTTTATAAACGTACATTGAGATTGCTAGACGTATGACTTGCAAAAATGTTGACACCAAAAGTGACCACTTCTTGCAAAAAGAAAACGGCCTAGTTGACAGCCCAGAATGAATCTTTTGGGCCAATTATTAGATATTTTTCGTCCGAAAGATTGATCTTGTCACGATCCGATGCGTTTGTCCAATGTTTTTGGCAGACATACAAACACACACAGACACACACGCGCAAACTAATTCACATTTTCCCTTTTATTTAAGAGAATAATTGAGTACCGGTGTTGCCGGGGTGGAGAGAAGTTGTATACTAAGGCTATTAAAAATCCCAGCCTAAAAAATATGTGTCGATCAAAATAGTAGGGAGTGTCCGTGCGAGTGAAAAAAATCGCCGTAGTAGGCAGGATCTAACCTCTAACGCGAAAGTAGAGAATTAGGTTAAAAAATCTAACGCGTTAACTGTCTCGCACACGGCAACACGACGGTACGGACTTTCGAAATAAGGTTTTATAAACGTATGCTGAGGTCAGTAGGAGTATGACTTGCAAAGAATTTAGAGGCAAAACCTGACTTCTCATTGCAAAAAAAAAAACATCCCAGCTGACCAGTATAGAATTAATCTTTTTAGCCCATTTTGAGATATTTTTCATCCGAGAGATCGATCTTTTTAACAATACCGAAGTTGTCCCGGGTCCGATCCGACTGTCAAAAGGTGTGGGCAGACATTCAAACACACACAGACAGAAACACGTACAAACTAATACACATTTTCACTCTTATATAATAGATGTATGTAATTATAACTATAATAATTTTAAAATACCTACCGACACCAATGTTTTATCCTTTCGTGGATCATCAGTACAAGGTAACACGATTACAACCGGTCGGGAGATTCGAAGCCGGCCATGAAGCTATATTTGACTCTATTAGCAAGGAACGAACCAGACGGCTCACTTAACCGCGAGAAATATCGTTGAAATTTAAACATTTATTATTAAATGTCGAGACGTTCGTACATAGTGATCTATTAATTATAGCATCATGATCTGCGCATGCGATCTCTCTCTCTCTCTCTCTCTCTCTCTCTCTCTCTCTCTAAATATATATATATATATATATATATATATATATATATATATATATATATATATAACTCAAATGGCGTTGTAACGGGTGTTGTAACTCAACATCCGGTTTAAGACTTCCGGTCGAGCATGCGTACATAAACAAATAATCAACGCGGCAATAAGACGTATTGTTTTATTGTGTACATTTCCAGCGTCCCAATTGTGTGTGTGTGTTTTTCGCGTTTAAATTACCCAAATAAACAATTGTTAAAGTTTCTGCCCTTTTTTTTACATCGTTCATTTCCGTATTACTTCAACGCAATTTTCTTACTAATAAATCTACTTTAACCCGTTGACAACCATAAAAGCATTTTACAACGGCGATTTACCCACCACCTTCTTTTTTAATTTATTCTCCATGTTTTTATACACCGTTCTTAAAAAATATTCGTACATTTTCTTCTACACGACAAAAATAAATAAATAGCCCCGAAAATATGTTGTTGTTTTTTTCATTGAGACAAAGATATATTTTATCAGAAAATAGTTGGAATTTTACTTTTTCCTTGGAGTGGAAAATGTTTTGTAAAGAGAATTATAATTAAATCCAGTGGCGACATTTAATTCAACAAGATATAAATAATAAAAGTAAAACCGTTTAACAAAATAAAATAAAAAAAATATTCAACAACATGAAATAGTAAATGTTCTATTATTATTATTGTTATTGTTATTATTATTATTATTATTATTATTATTATTATTATTATTATTTTTATTATTATTATTATTTTTATTATTATTATTATTTTTTTTATTATTATTATTATTATTATTATTATTATTATTATTATTATTATTATTATTGGCTCACAATGAGCTTTCACACAGGTTATTAAATATCTCTCCTTGGAAGCTGAGTGACAACAAGCCTTCAAGATTTCTGGTACTCTCTACCTTTTTCGATAGTAATTGCAAATAAATTTGCATTATCACAACAGCTGCTTGCCATTGATTTCTCGTTGGTAGCGGCTATTGGTCTTCACTGGGATTTGAATGGCATTAAGCCTCCCCAATGTCTCAGTTCTCTGCGCACTTTTCCAGCAGAGATTTGGTCGGTGTCCTCTCCTCGATCTTTCCTTCCTCCTTGACTCTACTAGGCTGTGTGTTCTCACTTTTTTTATGAGGGGGCAGTTGTGTGGTAATGTGGCGTTGAGTAGGGTTAGAGAACTTATGGATGTGGCTTCAATGTTCTTGGTTCCATATGACGTTTCATATTTTTCCTCTGCAGCAGTTTGTCTGGTCCGCGCTTTTTGCTCACATGTGTTAGTCTCCACATTCAATGGTTTTCCTTAATATTTCAGCTGTTTACATTATTGTTTTTCGTAGTATTTTCCCAGTCATTCCTCCGATTCTAATTTCTCGTATTCTGTTTTCAAAGTTTTCGGGATTGTTCCTAGTGCTACTACTATTATAGGTATCAATTTTATTTTCTTCATTTTCCATATCTCTAAAAGCTCTCTCTTTGTGTATTTGCTCCGTTACTCCTTTTATTTGATATTCACACTGTGGTCGGCTGGGACAGCAAAGTCTACGATTTGATAGGACGGTTTTTTCTTGTAAATTCTTACGATATCTGGTGTTCTTGCCTGTATAGGTTTTCCAGTTTGTATGCCCATATCCTATTGGATTTTGTGATTCTCGTTTTCAAGTATTGTTGCTGGCTTATGTTTGTACCACTTTGCTGTGCGTTCGAGATGCAGTTGTTTGCATAATACCCAGTGCACTGCCCTTCCCACTTGGTGGTGTCTATTCTTGTATTCCTTTTGGGTCATTTTATTGCATTCACTTACTATATGGTTTATCTTTCGTCTCTTTGTCCACAGAGTATTCATTTACTGTTTTCTTGTGTTTTATCGATAGTTGATTTGATGTGGTTGGTTCTTATCGAGTTATCTTGTGCTACGGTTATTTGGGATTCAGTTTTTCGGCTTGTGTCCTTTTCGTATCCATGTCCAAGTATTTTCGTTATTTTCATCTTTTGTCATCGTTATAAATCTTTCGTGTAGTTGTTTCACTTCCCATGCTTCTTTTCCTTTCTTATCCATTGTCTCTCTGTTTTCTGTTTTATTTATTTTTTCAGTGTCTCTCGCTACCATGATTATTCTTACAGTGTTTTGCATTATGTATTTTTCTAGTTCTTGTTTGATGTCATTCACGCAGTCTTTTATGCAGACTCCCGCCGTCTTTCCTTTTCACATAGAGTCGGTCAACATCGTCTTTCGGGTGTAGTGCGTTGTGCATCGTCATGACTGGTCTTCTGATCGAGCTGTTTCAATTCTTCTTTAGTCCACCCTATGAACGGTCCAGAGTATCTTACTAGTTATACTGCCAATGTATTTATGCCATTTTTAGGTTTCTGCTATATAATTTAGTTTCCAGAAGTTTTCTTGTGTTCCTGTGGTATTCCTTTCCAAATATCGCTTTCATTTCTGTTACTTTAATGACGTCTGCTTCCAGAACCCCCAGGCATTTGTAGGCGTCTTGTGCCTCTAGTGCCCTCAACTCCGTTAGGTTGGACAGTCCCATGCCTTCTGTCGTCTTCAGTTTTCTCTTTCTTATCTCTAGTAGAGCACACTTCTCCATACCGAATTCCATTTGTCTGTCCTGGCTGAAGATCTTGGTGTTTATTAATGGCTTCAGTTCATTTTCGGTCCTTGCAAAAATTTTCAACTCGTCCATCTACATCAGGTGGTTAATTTTTTTTTCCTCCGTGTTAGAGAACTTGTATCCGGCTTTGCACTTTGTTCAAGGTCATCATTCCTATGATGAACCGTAATAGCGATAGCGAGTCTCCTTGGAAGGTTCCTCTTTGTATGTCCATCCGCTGTTAATTCCAGTCGTCACGTTCCCATTGTGTTTTCAATAAGGTTGATGATCCTACTTGGTATTTTATACATTTTTAGGCATTCTATTATCCGTGCTTGGTGGCCATGCCATGGCTAAATGCTTTCTTCTTATTTTTGCCTCCTTTTGTTCTATGGATAGCAGATCATGTGTACCTCTTTTTCCTTTCTGGGATCCTTTCTGTTCCTCGGTCCACGATTATTCAGAGAGTGGTCGGTTTGTTCCCCCATTGTGCTGTTAGTATTTTCCACATAGTGGGTAAGCACGTGATAGGCCTATAGTTACTGATAGTGGTTCTTGTATATGTCTCTTTCTGTATCAGTGTGGTTCTGCCTTTTGCCATCCACGTTGGCACGTTTGTTTTCTGTTTCCATTTCTCATCTTTTGGGCTAGTTTTTCGTGTAGCGGTTTGAATTTTTTTAACCATTATGCATGTATCACGTTGTGTCCTGGTGCTCTCTAGTTTGCTATTTTTCCTAGGGTTTTCTTTATGGCTTCCTTGCTGATTTGATTCATTGTTCTTTATTCGATTTGTTGTAACTCTTTTTTACATGTCTTTCAGTCGCTCGGCATTTCTGTAGTGTTTCTATCGTTCTTCCCATGTCTTACTCCAATAGAGTTTTGTTTCTGCCAGGTTTGATCGTTCTGTCTTTGTATTTCCTCCGTTCACATTTTGGTAGAATTAGCTTTCATTGTTTTCAAATGTCCTCTTTTGTTTGTACTGTTCTGATTTGTATCTATATGATCTCAATCTCCCTTCTTTTGTTCATATCTTCGTGTTTCGAATTCTCAATTTTATAGACGTCGCTTTCTTCCTGTTTATCATTTTGGCTTCTTTTTTATATTTGTTTATTTGGGTTTCTAGTCTTATTTCCCATCAAGGATTTGTCGATGCATCTTTCCTCGGCTGTTTATTTTTTTTTCGGATTCGAACTTCATACTTACCATCTTGGCTCCTGCGTAAATTAAATTGATTAGTTTTGTTATTGTGTCTGTTGTGATTTGTGGGAGAATCTTGTTAACCTTCTCCGTCTTTGCTTTTAACTTCTTCAGTTCTTGATTCCTTAGAGATGGGAGCTTTGTTTTTTCCTCGTTCATTAACTGCATTATTTTTTCTACTTCATCTGCTTCGTCCTTTGTTAGCTCTGTTTCATTATCCTCGATTTCAACGTTTGTACGGTCCAGTCTTCACGGATTCTCCGTCTGTGTTTTTCTACTTGTGGGGCTTCTACACATGCGGTTCCAGTGGGGGCTGCTTCATTCTCAATTTCCTCATTTACATTTCGTTGAATTTTTGTTAGCGCCAGTTTTGACAGCAAGCCTCTCTTAAATATCAGTCTGCTTGATCTGCAAGTCTTTGTTCTTTTGTATGATAGTCATTGGACATGCTCCATAGTTTTTTCATTCGTTTCCGATAGCCTCCATATCTATATTTAGGTTTGCTTCTATTAAAGCATTCCATTACGCGTCTATTCTCTTTCGTTGCTCATTTCTTCCTTCGTTTTCTTTTTACTTTTTGATTGTGGACTTGTCTGTGCTATGTTTGGTTTGTATCATTTTGATTCCTGAAATTAGAGGTTATACTTACCTATTCATCATCCGTGTTACTTGTGTGTATGAAATTAGAAAGTTGACCAACACTCGCAGGATGACAACCGGGTCCCCATGCTGGCTACCGAGTGAGCACCTGCCGATAATAACACCCAGATCTTTCTTCTGGGTCTCACCATTTGTATCATTTATATTGAACATTTTTCATGTTGTGGTGTTTGTGGCAGCACACGACCCAGAATTATTTTACCTGTGGTTCTGACGAAGGGATAGTGTATACCTCTCCTGTTCATGGGAGGTATCGTGCACTGCCACATATACATAAGACACAAACAGACATACAGTACAAAAAGTATTATTATTGTTATTATTATTATTATTATTATTATTATTATTATTATTATTATTTCTACTACTTACTTTGTGTTAGTTTTATTTTTGTCATGTTGTTCACTTTTTTATTATGTATTGTATTATTATTGCTCTTATTTTGTATTTTGTTATTAGATGCTTTAATTATCATCAAATTAGTATTGAAAAGCACTTTCCCCGTAACCAACCCCTACACAAAAGCTTCAACAAAAACGACCTAAAGTTATTACACAGCTGCTTCGAAAATTTGGAGATGAAATGTGCATAGGATATACTTTACTCTAAGATACCGATACAAAATGATCTTGAAATTGGCAATAACAATAGAAAATAAATAAACAAATAAATTAAATAAAAATTAAATAAAACATAAAATAAAATAAACATACATATTCATAAATAAGTCTATATATATATATATAAATATATATATATATATATATATATATAACATAATATCCGAAAATTAGACTAAAACACAAAACAACATATTTAACTACACCTAGGCTGAAAGTAGGTCAGCTTACTACAAAAAAAAGAGTATTTACCCTTCCCATAAAAACATACGAACAGAAGAGGTAAACCTGAGGACAACTGTGCCTTTGTCCTGTAAGTGCCCGCCCATTGGCTGATTAGGATAGGCTCGGTGGCAACTAGAAAATTCAATAGCATGTGCGTATATATAAATGCCCGATTACCACAACTTTTCGCATAAGCCTGAGGAATTCTCACGAGAATAAAACGCGGAATATCCTGTGCAGCTTAACTGCCATATATTTTCATACCTTACTACCTAGCTGTACCTATGTATGAGATAAATGCATTAATACATTTTTATCGATTATTTATCGTGCAATTATGGTTGATACTGATTATTACTTTAAAAAATCCGACATCAACTATTTAAAGTAAGAATGAAACAGGGGAAGATTAATTGCCAAAGACAGACGTCCGAATCAATAAATAAATTAAATAATTATTAGGCTAGTAGTGTCAATGTTTATTATTGTAAAAAAATCGATATGGACAATTTAAAAGGAATCTGAAATGGTGGAGATTGTTGGCAAAATAAAACGCCATACGTTATGTGTTTTTAATAGTCCAGTAACAGACCTCAGTTTAGGTGCGTTTGGTGTTTGAGTTCACTTATTATATTATTAAGGATAATAAAAATACAAACAATAACATAGCTGTAAGTAAATAAGACGACATTGTTACATAAGCGACACTCTTATTTAATAAGTCTATTCAATGAAATCTTCCTTCGCCTCAATGGCAGATTCTATTCGAGACCTAAACCCTAGGGAGGCGAGAATAAGATGGCGCTCTTCAGTGTTGTGCATTACTCTGGCTATGGATGGTGTCAGATAATTTTTGGTGCTGCAATTATGTCTATTGTCATCTCTCTAAACAATGCCCCACACGAAATAATCCAACGGTTTAAGGTCTATATCTCTCAGGATTAGTGCATCTCTTGACAAAGGCTTCCTTTCTAGGGCAATTGCTCTTGACATATCAAAAAGGCCTTAGACAAGGTATGGCATAAGGGCCTACATAACAAGATTTCCAGCTAAGGTATAACTGGAAATATTTTCTCAATCATTAAATCATTTCTCTCCGATAGGCTCATAAGAGTAGTGGTCGATAGACAAAAATCAGAGGCCTGCAGTATTAATGCTGGAGTCCCTCAAAGGACAATCCTAGGCCCAACTCTCTTCCTGATCTACATCAATGATCTCCCTAAACACATACTTAAATCATTCGTTGACATCTATGCTGATGACACGACCATCTACATCAACACACCAAAGGCTGTAAATGACAAAGTTCTCTCTGATTCTCTCTCATCTGATCTCGAGCTCGTGGTTCTGTGGGAGAAGACATGGCTGGTTACCTTTAATGCATTTAAAACCAAACTCATATCTTTACATCATCAACGCTCTGATCCCCATCTCGCATCAATTGAAATGGATGGCTCTCGTCTAGGAGAAGCCCCGTGTTTTGACAAGCTTCTAGATTTGTCCTTTACTCCTGATCTGAAATGGAACATGTACATCAAGTCTGTTGCCAAGGTCGCTGAAACTATGGTGGGATCATTCTACCGCTCCAGAAGATATCTCACTACTGATGCAATTCTCTATCTTTATAAAAGCCAAGTACGTCCAAGTATGGAATACTGCTGCCATATCTAGGAAGGAGCTGATAAAAACAGCCTATCCTGCCTTGACAGAGTACAAAATAGACTTCGTGGGGGGATCCCTTTTCTCTTCCCTACAACCTCTCTCCCACAGAAGAGACGTTGCGAGCCTATCCTTGTTTTATCGTTGTTTCCATGACAGGTGCTCGTCTGAACTCCAATCTCTGGTCCCCCCTCGCCAATTTTTCACGAAAAACACCCGTCTAGCTGAATCCACTGTCAAAAATTTCCCCCAGTCTTTATCTGTGCCTAAATCAAAACGTAGATTCCATGAGCAAAGCTGATTTCTTAGAACTGCACGCCTGTGAAACTCTATTCCGTCTGCCTGCTTCCCACCTGACTACAACCTGGATGTCTTCAAGTCCAACGTAAACAAATTCCTAATGAACCGCCCCTTAAGTAAATACTTCATTAAATCTCGACACTAACGTACTGTACTTGCAATAACTCTTATGGCGTCCGGGCCTTGATAAGTGGTGCCCACCGTATAAAAAAAGAGCTTGGAGGCCGCAAATCGGTCAAAGTTCTTTTTGTCTGAGAAAAAACTGAGCATGTCTTGTTCAGCAGGATATTTTGGTTTGTTAAAAAGTCTATTGGATCTCACTAAACGATTTTCTATGTTGGTCTGTGACATGAACTGAATTTTTTTCATCACGTAGGACTTGTATCGAATATTCTCATGTACAGTCTTTCGAATTGTGGCTTCGGAGACATCGCGACCTTTTAATTTCCATCGTTGACTTTTTAATAATGTTCTGAACTTGTTAAACTAGTTTGTTCTGATGCTGTAAGAGTGTTGCTGGTGCTTTTTACGTTTGTCAACAGGAGAACTTAGGCTATCATTATCTTCTAACTCTTTGCGAACTTTAAAATCAAAAGATCGGGCAACTTTAAGTAATTGTGAAATTTACAAATCGATGTGTTCTGTCATTATTGCAACTATTTCAGCATGTCTTTTCATTTTCTGTGTTCGATCATCTTTCATAATTTATTGTCTGTAAAACAAATGAAAGTTTACAAGGAAATAATTTTTTAAAAAATAAATGATGTTCTGAAATACGATATGCACCTTCTGTATATATATATATATATATATATATATATATGTGTGTGTGTGTGTGTGTGTGTGTGTGTGTGTGTATGTGTGTGTGTGCGTGCGTGCGTGCGTGCTTTGGTATATATTCAAGCTCTATATAGTAATAGTATATTTTTATTTTTTTATTTCTAGGCGAATGGTGCTATATTAAGTTTCGTATTAACATAAATTTAATGGAAAGATTTAAGCTTGGAAATACTATGGTCTCAGAAGTTTTCTTTATAGTTAACCAGTTTTACTCATTGATTTGATGATCAAATAACGTTTTCAACCTTGAACGGACTGCTATCAATTATTTCATGTAGTACGTATATACATGTGTAGACACGTTTATTATTGTAATTTTATACCAATTTACACTAACAACTCTAGGCGTTACGAAGGATACACTTGTGAATTATTAAAGACTACTAGATTTCAAAACAAGAATAGGTCATGGATTAACGACCGAGCATGCTATCTTTCGAAATTCCGTGCAGATTATTTAGTTCGACAGAAAAATTCCAAAGTTCGACAAGATACACCTGAAGAAGGTTGAAGGTGATGTCAACCGAAACGCTGTGTGAATAACACCCGAGATGAGAAGAGTAGTGTGAATAATTTAAATGATTCAAATTCAAAAATATCTTTCGTAAAAAAGAATCGAATTCGTATACAATAAAAACAAATTATTAATCCATTAAAAGATGAACAAACCTTTGATTCTGCTGATGTTTCGGATCTTATTTCCGTATGTGTCGCACCTCTTTTCTCTCTATTTACTTTTTTTGTTTCGGGTATTTTCAACGATGAATTTGTTATTCATATGTATTGATTATAAGAACTTTTTTTAAACAATTGTAAATCCGATGACTTGCTTTATGCATAAATTATTATAAAATGATATGATAAATCGTACGTCGTGTGAAATAGACCTTCTTTGGATTCTGGATTTAAAAGATTAATACAATATCGACACATTGGCAACAGCCTCATAGACTTACAAAATGATAAATGTTTTAAAAACCGATACCATAACTAGCACTATATTACCTATCTAACTCACGAACTAAATAAGCAATCAAATAGACTATATAATTGCAACGGTTCACCATACACATTCGTGGATAAATCCAATTACTTAGCCTTAAACAAAATAATATTTTTCTTTTATATTACATGTCCACCCCAAACAAGGCACATTGCCACTTTGATATAGGGGGCTATTATCAGGGTCCTAAGTTGCAGGGGTACTATGTAAGGAGTTTAGAAGTAAAATGTCTGTTCACATTACACTTGAACTTCTGCATGTCAGTACAGTTGGGGAAGCAGGAAACTGGAAGAGAATTCCAAAGTCCTGCAGTTCTGGGGGAAGAAACTATTAGAGTAGAAGGCTTTCTTACATCTAGTGATCTAATCTGTGTAGGGGTGGGATTTTACTGCTTGTCGGGTTTGTCGGGAGTATTTTCGTCGAGGGGGTACAAGGGAGTGTAGTTCGTCAGAGCATCCGCCATTAAAATACTTGTAAAATCGACCATACTGAAATCAAAAACATCTTCAGTAATCACACAAAATTTAAAAAAAAAAAACAAAAAAAAAACACAACTAGAGATGTATAAACGACATTAACGAAATATTCACTGCCTAAAACGTTTATCACATGGAAGAGGTGGATGATATCATTGCACCTATTTACTATGCCTCCCCACGGGACAGAGTTAGACACCAGGGTCGTTTTTTAACGTGGAGAAAAGGTACAAAAATAAAAAATTGTCTCAGTCGTGAAGGACTGATCCTCCACCAAAAGCGAACAAGAAATTGAAGTGCAGCATCTGAAGAACAGTTACTACACTTTGATCTTGGCCAAAAGGCCAAAAGGACATTAACGAAACTCTTCTTAAACAGCATTGCAATGAATACTGAAAAAGCTCATCTCCGACGTTCCTTCTCAACTCTCAGAAATAAAACTGTTTTCCTTAATTCGCTTTCTAAAAGTAGTTGTTATCCTCATATGCAAATGAATGCAACTTAAAAAATATGAATGCAACTTACAAAATATGAATGCAACTTACAAAATATGAATGCAACTTATAAAATATCTAACTTTAAAGACAAGTCTTTTATACCACTTAAAACTGAGTGTCAAATGTGCGCCACACTTCGTACGCTTCAAGGCTGATAACATTATATAACAATATTTTCTCTCTATTTTTATAGTAGATCACATTTAGCCCTTCTTTATATTTCAAACTGCAATGATGCGGTAGCATATACATATAACCCGTTCACTTCGCTACCTCGCTGATGTGTCAGAGGTTGAACGCGACAGTTACAGAGTTCTATGACCGATGCGGTCGCGGACTCCCCATGACTGAAATAGTTCACAAAATATTCGAAACAATCTCCCTTTCAAGTTTTTAAGTTTCAAATAGGTTATAAAAAGGAAAAAGAAACTATTCGATTCAGAATTTATCAATTGAGTTCAAGGGTTGATCACGCCTCGGTCAAATGTCAGGGAACCTATTTCTTCTCAAATCCCCACACGCCATGCTCTGATAAACTAAGGCTTCCACTGAAAATAAATAGCAATCACATTTCTAATCCGCAAAATAAAAAACAACGATGAAGTATATAAAAAATATAAGTATAAATTCAGCAAACAAAATGTTAAATGAACCTTCGTACAAGAAAATATTTTTTTTAAATCAGGCAGAGAAATCTATACACCAATATTGAAATTTGTTCACACGCGTTAAGATTGTTCTCGTTTTCTTTCATATTTTTCTAGTTCCATGTTCCTGCGTTACTTCGAGTGCTACCAGTCATAAGCTTAGTTTTGTTGAATGAGAGGAGGAGAGGCGTTCGATATTACTGGGTTGGCAGTTCGAGACAGCGCGACCGAGCGTGGGGGTCACTTTCATAAATGCATACGAGCACGGCGAATATTTTGGTTAAAATCGCTCCGCACACTTTTTTCGTCTCCGGAGTGATTGGTGATTAGGCGAATTTCCCAACCAATCAACTGTCTCACGTCATTGTCAGAAGCGATTGTCCCCGTTCCACCACAATGCATATCGATAATTCCCCAGCCGGTTCCTTCTTAGCGTAACATCGACCTAGGGGGAGGAGGTCACGAAAGGCCGGCTCACCTGTCCATCTAGGGTGCCAGTTGGCCTTTCACACAATATCCACTGGAAATGTATTTTTAATTACAGACAAAACAATTATACCTCTCTCTCTCTCTCTCTCTCTCTCTCTCTCTCTCTCTCTCTCTCTCTCTGGGCACATCATATTCGAATGCTAAACAATGTATCACAGATAACTTAGGAACATCAAATAGAAATCGGTATAACAGAAGCTTTTCAAATAATAAAACTGAATATAGATAGCACACGTTTCAAACGTATTTAAAAAATAAATGTGAACTAACTATTAACTTGGCGAAAACCTATAGTAAACATAATACACAGATAAATATACATTCTGATGTGATAACACTACATGGTCACGTGGCCAACAACATTGCCTATCCCAACGTTGTTTCTATGGTCTTATTTTTCTTTCGTATGTTTTTCTACCCGTGTCGTCGTTGCTCATATGGGCGGCTGTCAGAGTGGGGATACGGATTCACAAGTTATAAAAGTAAAATAAAACAAAACACAAAGAGCACACACTTTGCTACATTTAGCAAATATCAGTTTAACTCTGTGTGTGACGCCATTAGCCATCTACACGTTAAGTTTGACGTTTATATTTGTTCGAAATTGTTTTCATCAGTTGATGTCGGCTAATCTCGAACTCATAAAAATATATTTTAATCTACTTTGCGTTGCCTCCAACTTGTTTACTCGGACCAAGGGCGGCGAACGAGCGAGCCGCGATTAAGGAAATTAACGAAACGGTGCACCGTTTTGCTCCTCAATCCTAACTGAGTATCCAAGGGACGCAATTTGTGTGTCGGAAGTGATTGCATATTCCAATATCTCATATGCATGTTCAACACGTTGGGAAACTTACTAAAAACGCTTCTCAATGTGTGAATTGCCGAGGCATCCTATCTCTATCGCTGCTCAACCATTTCAAAATAATTAATTCTCGCCTTTGTTTTCTTCTATATTAAAGGTCAGTGAAAAAAAGGCTATACATGACCTACTATTCATGAAGTATTGACCCTCCGCCATCTCTAAAATCAGCTATCGCATGCATCATACAAACAGATCATCCTATATGCGTACAAACACGCAGCAAACAGCAATAGCAAACATGCTAACATTTATGACACAAAATAATAATAATAATTAGAAAACAAAATTAATTTCATCCCATCATGATTACTTATTAATACCTGTTTGGTATTGTAATTAAAATGTAAAAAAAAAACAGACAAAAACGCTTTAAATATGAACTCACACTAGATATTCAGATTAATTACAAGTAATAGCCAATATATAATTACACTTTATGAAAACAAAGAAAAGATACCAACTGTAAAGTAAGCAAAAAATGCATATATTACAATTCTGCCCCAAATTCGCATATCAGCCTTGAGAAAATATATTTCACCAATTAATTATATAAGCTAGATTTCGAAACAAAGCGATTTAGATTTGGAAGCGATAGCAAATATGCGAAATAATCTCCCCTCTTTTCTTTATCCAAGTATATCGTGGAATATGCCAGTCTGTTTTCTCCCGTCTTTCTGTTTCTGTATTTCCTTCATTTCTCCTTCTCTCTTTTTAAGTCGACCGAGAGGAACTTATAAGCGATGTAAATGTTAATATGTTTACTAAGCAAAATAAAAAAAAACTATAAGAAATATTTGATTAAAACAGAAAAATTATTGTTTATAATTAGTTAACATTTTGTGCAGAATGACAAGAAAAAGTGTCCCCCATTCAGCTTTTTTCGTTTTTATTATTCTCGTTTGTGTTTTTGCTTTTTTTTTTGTTACTATTATTTTTTTCTTTTCCTTTCACTTCCGTGTTATGCTGTTGCTATATGTCTGTTATTTGTCTTTTATGGGTTTTTTTGTATCCATTTTGTTCTTTCGTGTTCTTTCCATATTTTTAATTCCTTTCAGGATCACTTTCTTCATTCGCCTTTGTTTGTGATAAACCGTAGTTTGTTATTTTATCCCGTTTATTTGTTTTTTTATTTTTCTTAAATTCTTTGTCGATTACTTTTCCCTAATTCATTTTTCTATGTGAGTTTACACACTCTTTCTTAATGTCTTATTTTGCATGTGTTTGGTTTTACTTTTTCTCCTCTGATAAGGGTTGATTCCGGTCAGACTCTGCACAATTTGAAACATCTTTATATGTATTTTTCATTCAGTTTCACAAGTTCCAATTGTTAGTTACAAGCACTAATTATTTAGGTACCCCCGTTTACATGAATAAAATACTGATAAAAATCATCCCCAGAGGTTTTACTCTAGTATTTATTGGATGGATTTTTATCAGTATTGTGTGTATTTTTCGAGTTTTGAGTGAATAGCGATACTCCAAAAATATTATCCTTGTTTGGTCTGTCGTGTTGTTGTTCTAACTTACCAAGTCGACACTTCTTATTTTTTTTTAAAGTATGCACGCTTTAAAATAATGATTGCACTAACAAAAACTTACTCAGCAATGTAGAAGAGTAACTTTACTTTGCCTTTAATAACATTTATTAGTTATATATATATATATATATATATATTTTATTTACTCTATTTTCGTAATGTTGTCTATTGTAATACATAACCGTCTAAACATTGCGGCGAACGTAATAGATTAAGGGTAAGAATTTCAGACATTTTACCAATATGACGTATCGAATCTTAGCTTAAAGTTCTCAAATTTTCTTGGTATACTTATAAGCCGCGATAAGCCAAAACAGCTGTCTGTGAAAATTATACACTCTGTAATAAATAATAGTGTATATTTATTGGAATAGCAGTAAAAATAGTGTATATTTATTGGAATAGCAGTAAAAATGTGTAATTTCGGGATATCATGCAAAACCTATAGAGTAAAACACTATCTATTTTTACCTTTCCAACTCCAATGAATTCATGTCAAGTTGCATCCAAAGTGTATATACAGTTGTAAAATAGAGAGTAAGATTTTTAACGTCATATAGCCGTTAGACATTTAAAAAAGTATTATGCAATATCTTTTTTTTTAAATAAATATACATGTTATAACTGAAATGTTAGCTGCGTAATCGGAATGAAATAAGTGCGTCCGTGTTTTTCTTTATATATTGATTTATTGGTTATATAAATATATAATTTATTATAGGTATTATTTTCTGTGGTGGAAATATGTTTACCAGTGTCAAAAATGAAGTGATGTTCTTTTAATATAAGTTTACTAATTAAAGGAGATAAATTAGCGAAACCTCCACACTGCTTAATTGTGTTTGAGTTTGTAATAAGTGTTTATTCGAGAGGTTTTCGGCGAGGTCATTTAAGAATGATTTTTTTACACAGGAATTACCACTTATCAAGGCCCGGAGGTCACTCGAGGATAAGTCAATGTGATTATAGCATAGTAAACATAAGTAGTAGGCATTTTGTAAATTGGATTACTTAGGGGGACGGTTTATCAAAAATTTGTTTACGTTGGACTCGAAGAAAATCAGATTGTAGTCAGCTGAAAAGTAGGCAACCGAAAGAGAGTTCCACATGCGTGCAGTTCATGGTATCTACATTTAGGTTTAGGTATAGATAAAGAGTGTTAGAAATTATTGATAATGGTTTTGGCTAGACGAGTGTTTTTCGTAAAAGTTTGGCGAGGGGGACCATGGTTGAAGCTCAGATGAGCACTTGCCATGAAAATAACTATAAAGCAGAAACAGGCACGCAACGTCTCTCCTGTGGGAAAGAGGTCGCAGGGAAAAGAAAAAAGCATCCCCACTAAGCTACGAATTCTATTTTGAACTCTGTCAACGCAGTATAAGCTGCAGAATTTGACGAGTTTTACTTGTTTGAAGTTAAAAGAATGATCATCTTGTAATGAATGAGAGAATAATATATGTGGGCGTGTGTGTGAGATAGAGGATGGGGAGAACAAGAAAGAGAGAGAAAGAGAGAGAGAGAGAGAGGTGCGTACGTAATTATATTACATTAGAGATTTATGAGAGGTTAAGTCAATAAGGTAAATGCAAATTTGATCTTGATTTAATATAAATATAAAACAAGATAATGTAGCAGTAAAACTGCAACATTTTATTGACATAAACTTGCATTACTATATATATGTGCATATATATATAAATATATATATATATATATAGTATATATATATATATATATATATATATATAAGATGTTTTATCGTTATTTCCATAGCAAATGCTCGTCTGGGCTCCAATCTCTGGTCCCCCCTCGTTAATCTTTCAGGAAAAATACCCGTCTTGCTGAAACCACTGTAAATAATTTTCCCCACACTTTATCTGGGCCTAAATCAAAACGTAGATTCTATGAACAAAGCTGATTTCTTAGAACTGCACGCCTGTGGAACACTCTTCCGTTTGCTTGCTTTCCAGCTGACTACGACGCGGTTGTCTTCAAGTCCAACATAAACAAATTCTTGATGAACCGCCCCCTTAAGTAATTCAATTTACCAAATTTCCATTACTAAAATTACTACAATATTATCCCATTGACTACTGTACACTCTTTAACCCTTATCCTCGAGTGGCCTCCGGGCCTTGATAAGCGGTGACACCTTTGTAAAAAGAAAGGACACTTTTTTTTATTGTGTGTGCCTTCGTGTGTCTGTGTGTGCGTGAGTTTTTTCCCTATGAATTCCGAAACGGTCTGACCGATTTTTTTTTTAAATTTCACACAAACCTACTTTATTTGTCTGGAATTTTTTTAGACAAAGACGTTATAATCTACATTATGCTTAAATATTTATAGAAAATAAAACAGATAACACGCCATCAATGTATGCGTGTGCGTGGATGTTCTGTCTTAAGGTATAGGCGTGTGTGATGATGATATGTTATACAGGCCGAACAGGTTATGAATTGGTTGACGAACAAGTGGATGCAGAACAATTGTATTGGGTTAAATTAGATTTAACCGTTCATAACGTGAGAATTAAGGGCACCAACACAATAAAACGAATATAAAAGAATAATAAAAAGTACTATATTTATAACAATTGAAGACTTTTTAATTGCACATTGATGTGGTTAAAGTTTAAGTTGAGGCAATAATGGTTCAGTGTGATATGTGCCTTGCTGACCTGTGAAATAAGAATGTGGTGAAAATAGGTTCTCACGTTTCTAGAGTTGCTTAAGTAAAGAAGTAGCAGAAATTATAAGAGGTTGAAAAAGCTTGTCATTCAAGTCAGTGCGTGGTTTTATAACTGTTGCTTTCGTCTGTTTCCCATTAAACAACATCAACTTTAATAGGTGCATACCTGGTGTCTCTACAATCTGCACGTACGTTAAATATAAATATATAAATCAATACAGCCGTCCACAGACAGAGTATTGCGTTGTATCTCTGTTCTTCGGTGTGGATAGCAAACATCTAATATTAACAACTATCTAGTTAATAATATATAGCTCTAATCATAAGACACGGTAAAAGCGATGATAGTAAATAATATCGATATGTTTTAATAGAAACTAGCGGCACTAGCGACAACTATACAGCAGACTCTTTCATACGGTATATATTGATGTTGGCATTCAGTGGATGTTCAGCGTAGATGGAGACACCCTGATATTATTGTAGCTCTTTTGTTAAACCTGCAAAAGTATTAATGTCAGCTAGCAGAGACATCCGGCATAGACCGGGCGTAAAATACGGTTTAATATGATATTTTAATTCATGCAGATTGCGTATATATTATCATAGAGTTAATGTTTTATCGATTCTTATATAATATAAAGTTGTGATTTAAAATATATATATATATATATATATATATATATATATATATATATATATATATATATATATACCTAACACTTGGGTGCATTACCTTGAATCGGAACCGAAACGAAAAATTATCAAGAAAAAAATCTCATTGTCTGCCTGTCTGTCTGTCTCTCTCTCTCAGTGTATATATATATATATATATATATATATATAGAGAGAGAGAGAGAGAGAGAGACAGACAGACAGAGAGAGAGAGAGAGAGAAAGAGAGAGAGAGACAGCTATGAAAATATATATGTCAATTAAGCTACACGGAATATTCCGAAACAATTCTCACAAGGATGAAACGCGGAATATATTATGTAACCTTATTTCCATATATATTTTCATAAGTCACTAGCTACATCTACTTATGTATTGAACACTGTAGAAGTAAATACTGAAAATTTGCACATAGAATTATATATTCTTATATTAATATATGTGATTAAATGAAATACATATATATATATATATATATATATATATATATATATAAGTGAACGTGTCTGTGTATCTGTCTTTCTGTGTGACTGTGTTTGTACATTTCCCTACAACATAACTCTGTCAATTTTCAGTCAACAGACTCGAAATTTGTATATACAGGGTACTGAGATTTGGAAAATCGATGTGATTGGTTTTCGGCGAGAAATTTTGCGAGTAAGGGGTCAAAGTTCAACGATTTGACCTTTGAGAACTCTACCAAACTCCTCCGACAATTTTAGGTCTAAACACTTGAAATTTTAGATACAGGTTCCTTGGACTGGATCTAACTTAATAACTTGATTTGAGCCCAAAACAATAGATGTTAAGGGATCATAATAGGGGTCAAATTTTAAAAAAAATTGACCGTTTTTTCTGTTTTTTGTTTTGTTTTGGGTTTTTTTGCTCACCATACACCTCCAACACTTGAGCAACGCCAGAAACCCATGCTAGTATATATATATATATATATATATATATATATATATATATATATATATATATATATATATATATATATATATATATAAACTTGAGTTCCTTCAGCTATGCCCAAGACCTAAACTAAAACCAACACTTAATAAAAAAATTATTGGTAAAATTATTTTTAAAAAATAGATGACTTGAGTGCCATCAGCTATAATCGAAACCGAAACCAAAAATTATAATGAATTCTTGGAAAAAATATTTATTAAAAGAAATGGAAGGTCATAACAATCAAACGACAGTAACTCGGAAGAAAAAGATGTAAACATGACATAAAATAATGCATGCTATCTTATTAATATATAGATAGTGGTCGCCACTTTTGCAGTGCTTTATATTTTTATTTACAAAAATAGCTAAAGTAGTAACTGACGATATGATTGAAAACAGTGTCCAACCAAGAAATACATATATATATATATACATATATATATATATATATATATATATATATATATATATATATAGGGGGGCGTGTATGTGTGTGTGTTTTTGTGTGTGCGTCCTTGCGTCCGTGCGTGCGTGTGTGGGTGCATAGACTAACATAGAGAGAGAGGGGGGAGAGAGAGAGGAAGAGACTCACTCTATCACAGCACTTAAATGCACTTAGACAAGTACTTACCCAAGCCGAGGATCGAGCGTCCATCTATCTCAGCACTGAGCCACGGAAAAGGTGCTGGTAAATGATATCAGCAATGTCATTATATAAATGTAGACTCCCCTTTACACCGCCCAATTTGTTTATTTAAAAAGAGCTTGGTATTTCGCCAAGTAGTGGATATCATAAACGACATTGCTTAACCCGTAATGAGAGGGCCTTATATGATTATCTATAGACAGACTGTTTCGATATATCGCAACAGTTCCGTACAGTTAATCCAGCATATATATATATATATATATATATATATATATATATATATATATATATATATATATATATATATAGTCCTTGAAGTTTTTAACCTTTAAATCTATACCAAAAAAAAAAAAATATGTTTTTATAATTCGTTAGAAAACCATCTAGTCAGTAAGTCATTTAATCACCTGCAATCACTGCATCAACTCGCTCTCGAATTTACTATTATACCAATAATTTATTTTTCAAGGGATATATATATATATATATATATATATATATATATATATATATATATATATATATATATATATATATAGGTGTGTGGCTAACATCTCTCTCTCTCTCTCTCTCTCTATATATATATATATATATATATATATATATATATATATATATATACAGAGAGAGAGAGAGAGAGAGAGAGAGAGAGAGAGAGAGAGAGAGAGAGAGAGAGATGTTATTTGTTTTTGGGATACGTTTTTAAATGAATTCACTTATTTACCAAAATGCATTTTTACCTAAATGCGAGTTGGGAATACTTTTCCCTTTAATCAATTTGTTACCCCCACATGGGGAGCGGTATATATATATATTGTTTTGAAAATATAATTATCCACTAACACGTGTTTCGTTGTCTACGATTTATTAGAGTAGCTAGATTCAGCTAATCTCGCTAGATTTCGAATCTCGCTAGATTCAGCCACTCTGCTGAGTCGTAGACGACGAAACAGGTGTCAGTGGATATATATATATAGTAATTTATAAAATATATATGGCGATTAAGCTACACTGAATATTCTGCGTTTCATCCACTGTAGGATTCGTCAGGCTTATGCGCGAATTTTGTGGATTTGCGGTGGATACTAGAAAGCTGATTGGCTAACTAGAAATCCTCAACATATATAAAAACAAGAAGCAACCACAAAATTCGCGCATTAGTCTGACGAATCCTACAGTGGATGAAACGCAAAATATTCAGTGTAGCTTAATCGCCATATATATTTTATAAATTACTAACTAGCTCTACCTACGTATTGAACACTTTTGAAGTAAATACTTAAAGTTTACGCATAAATCTATTCTTTCGTATATTAAATTTGTGTGAGTAAATGAAGTAGTTATATATTATATATATATATATATATATATATATATATATATATATATATATATATACATATGCGTGTGTGTGGGGGAAAAGAGAAAGATGTAAAGAGAGAAAGAACACATATATACGTAGTTAAACAAGCGCAAATGCATGTATAAAATGAACTTGGAAACAATACTTTTTAAAGTGTTCAAGTATGGCCAAAGATTATGAATATTTATTATATAAAAAATAATTTGATTAACTGTTTCCATATCAAATCTCTGCTCCTATTAGTTTGGATTTTTTGTGTATTGATATTCATATTAAAACCAGTTTTTTCTATTTATTTAAAAAGGAAATACAACTTTGTTATATACCGGTCGTGGAATTGCATTAATCTGCAAATGATCTAGCTTATTTGCATCTTATTTGAAACAGTATTTTAATTAATTTCCTATTAGTTTATTTTTTTTTCGTTTTTCTTATGGGATGATCATCTTTAATTAACTATTACGTGTAATTATATTCATGCAGATACGAGAGGCGTGCAATAAGTAATGCCCCCGATCCACTTCCCATGGCAGTAGAGCAACGACACTTGGCACAGTTATTAGTATTTCTCTACATAGGAACCAGCCAGAGTTAGGCATTTCTCCCATCGTTTGATGTAGCTCTGGAGACCATTTTTGTAGAACACTCCAGGTTGGTGCTCCAACAACGACGTGACTTCAGAAATCAAGGCTGCATCATCTTGGAAACTTCATGGCTGGGGAGAGGTGAAAGTCAGAGGGTACGAGGTCAGGAGAGTAGGGAGGATGAGCGAGGATTTCATAACCACACACCCGTGCTTCTGATCTAGCGATATGCGTGTTGTGGACCAGGGCGTTGTCCTGCAGGAGGAGGGCACCTTTGGTGATCTTGACCGCCTCTTGATTTTTACACCTTCCGTTAATCTCCTCAGAAGTGAAGCATAATAGGCTCCTGTAAGTGTGGTATTCTTTTGCTAGGAAATCTATCATCACTACTCCGTCCTGGTCCCAGAAGACTGTGAGCATGACCTTGCCAGCGGATGGCTGCACCCTTTCATTCTTTGAAGGTGGTGAGTCCAAGTGCTTCCACTGTATTGACTGGGCTTTGGTTTCTGGATCATAGTGATGGACCCAGGTTTCATCCTGTGTAATCAGTCTTTTGAAAACTTTGACTCATCTTCTTGGCACATCTCCAAATTCATCCTCGTCGCGTTTTCGCTTCTGGAATGGTGTAAGCAACCTGGGAACCAATCTGGAAGACACTTTATGCATATGGTCATGAATGATAGTGTCCACAGACCCTGTACTAATCTTTACATCTTGTGCTATTTGGCGAATAGTAATGCGCCGATCTTCCAAAATGGCAGCCTCAGCTTGACGGACAGATGCCTCATCAATGGCAGAAGGGAGGACGACCAGGTCTGAGAGCTGTTTCTACAGACTTTCGGCCATGTTTGAATTCACGATGCCAGCGTTTTATAAGGTCATATGATGGGGCATTATCACCATAAGTTTCTTTCATTTCATCAAAAGTCTCCTGTGGTATGCGTCCTTTAGAATACAAATACCGGATCACTGCTCGACATTCAACAGGCTCCATTCCACACCTGACTCAGTTTAAACACCTGCAAAACAGAAACCACAATTAGCCCAGAGCTGTAATTTGCCACATAAGCCGTAGAGATATAAATCATTGCACATGTAAAATTTCAGCAAGATCAGACAACTGGAAGTTGGTCAGGGGCATTAGTTATTGCACGCCCCTCGTATTCTACATGAATCATACTTATTAATATTAAAGATTATAGTACACACAAAATTCTTTATGCATATATTTATGCATGCGTATATATATATATATATATATATATATTTGTTTAAAAAATGTTGCCTACCAAACTCCTCTGTCAGTCTTTGGTCTACAGATATTAAACTTTATATTTAAGTATTCAAAGCCATGCAGAAATTATATTTAGGTTTTAGGCGGTGAAAATGCGTGCAAAAGTGTGACAATTAAAAAAATGAAATTGTCCAGGTGAAGGTCGAACGACGGCATTACGAATATGCTATTAGTTCATGTTTTAATTTTTAGCCTTGCAGCAAACATGTCTTTATAGCATAGGCATCACATATACGGAAAAAGTAAACCGTAAGCTAAACGTTTTGGGTTCGGTTCTTACTGGTGGCGCACGAATCATTTTTAAAAACTGTTTAAATCATTACTATATATTAGCTCCAATTTAATATAATAAGAAATACGAAATTTTCATGAATGAAATATCATATTTAAACTTATTTTACAACCGGGAAGGCGACCTACTACTATATAAATAAACGTATAAAACGCATAATAAGTTAATTGAAAAAAAACAATAACTTAAGTCGTTTGCTTTAAAAGAATTAGTGTAGAGTATTTTGTGTACTAAAATAGGTTGGCAGTATTTTGCGCAAACAGTTGGCAGACATGGCGGAAATTTTCTGTTTCTATGGCTATCCTTGTAGCCATGTCACTAGTAAGGGTGCTGGAGGTAAACGTTTTGTCTGGGCTGACGTTATCCGCCTGATAGTCAGGGACCCGAACCTTGGATTAACCACTAAGGAGGCTGTCCTATCAGCAGGTGCAAAGTACTGGGGCTGTTGTATTGCCATTTGGTGAATGGATTCTGGACCATGCAGTAGCTTCTGGTGGGGCCTCTCGATGCCATACTAGTAGGTAATTGTTACGGCTTTACCTTATCATTAGCTACAAATAAAAAAAAAAATTCCTCGTTTCTTTTTCTCTCTTAGTTTCCCCTCTCTGTCCTGCTCTAAGTAAATCTGACGACCTAGTCCACAAATTCCAAAATTTCATCATGACAAGTTTCAAGAAAAAAAAAACACGATTAAACCCGGTTCTCCAACTTCCAACGTAGACCCCTACTACCATGTCTCCTTCTCCAACATCAGGGGTCTACGTTCTAACCTTCCAGAGGTTGAAACCCAATTACAGGATACTAAACCAGACCTTTTATTTTTAAGTGAAACTGGCATTGGACAGGCTATTTCCCTAGAAGAGTTCGCAATTAAAGGATACTCTAACTTAACTTCTAAATCTGGCCCCCAAGATCGCCATGGGCATGGAATATGTGCCTATATTAGGGATAGCTTTCCATGTGGTAGGGACATCTCCAGGGAAGATCCTAACTTACCATATATGTGCTTCCGGGTTGCTTTAGCTCACACTACGGCATTTATATTTACTCTCTATCGCCCCCATAACAGCGGAGTTACTATCTTTCAAAGCATATCTGAGAAAATTGACCAAGTCTTATCTGCTTATCCTTCAGCTAACATTCACGTATGTGGTGACTTCAATGTTCACAACGTCGAATGGTTGACCCACTCTAACAAGACCGATGATGAGGGGAGGTTCTGTCATGATTTCTCCATTGCCTATGACCTCACTCAGATTGTTCAGGAACCCACCCGTGTGCCCGACAATGACGGCCAGTATGCGAGCCTACTAGACCTTTTTCTCACAACTTGCCCTGAACTATGTTCAGTTTCTGTTCTGTCGCCTCTTGGATCTTCCGACCACTCTGTTGTATCAATTAAGATAAAAATGAAATGTAATAAGTCCCCAGACGTACCTCTCCATCGTACAGTATATCGATACACTAAGGCTGACTGGGATAGCTTCCGTACATTTATATCTGATCTAGCTCTGCATTCCATGTTTAAAAAGGATGTGTCCTCTATAGTATTAGACCTGACGGAATGGTATATTGTATGTATTGACCGTTTCATACCCTCGAAAAAGTTTCAGCAAAAACCTAACAGCCAGCCATGGTTCTCTCCAGAATGTGCTGCTGCCATTGCGCACAGAAATCACTTTTTCCACTGCTTCCAACGTAATAGATGTATGGAAACTAAAGCCGCTTTCCGGACTGCCAGCAACCATTGTAAAAAGTAATAAAGAATGCAAGAGAGTTGTATGCTCAATCTGTTAAGTCCAAAGTAGCTGAGCAGCGGCTTGATTCCCACCAGTTTTGGCAAATAGCAGACAGAATCCTGAACAGAAGCGTGTGCTCCATCCCAACTATTATCAATGGACCTGAGGTAATCTCGTCAGCATCAGACAAAGCCAAACTCTTTGTCAAGAACTTTGCAGCTAATTCTACCCTTTGCGACCAAGGCTGCCAACCCCCAATATTTCCTCCTGTATCAGAAAACACGCTATGTGATATACGTATATCTGTACGTGATGTTGCCAAGCTAATCAAAAACCTGGATTCCAGTAAAGAACTGGCCCTGACGGTATTCCAATGATAGTACTCAAAAAACTTCAACCTGAACTAGCGCCCATACTTACAAAACTATTTAAACATTGTCTTAAGGAGAATAGTTTCCCATCTCCCTGTAAAATTTCATCAGTATGCCCTGTATTTAAGAATTCGGGTTATCGTTCACCCCCCTCTCAGTACAGGCCAATAAGTCTCCTGTGCGTCATGAGTAAGTTGCTGGAATCTGTGTTAAATAGAGAAGTAATCAACCATCACAAAAAAAATAACCTACTTACTGACACTCAATATGGTTTCCCTTCTGCTAGATCTACAGCAGATGTGCTTACAGTTATATCTCATAGGATTAGCAAATCTCTCGACGGAGGCAACCTTTCTAGGGCAATTGCTCTTGACATATCTAAGGCCTTTGATAGGGTATGGCATAAAGGTTTACTTCATAAGATCTCTAGCTATGGTATTGCTGGAAATGTCTTCTCAATTATTAAATCATTTCTTTCTGATAGGTTCATAAGAGTAGTAGTTGAGGGGCAAAAATCAGAAGCTCACAGTATTAATGCCGGTGTCCCTCAGGGGTCCATCCTGGGCCCAACTCTTTTCTTGATCTACATTAATGATCTTCCAAATCATATTCTTACATCATTTGTAGACATTTATGCTGACGACACTACCATTTATGGTAGCACATCTAAGACATTAAACGACCAAGTTCTCTCTGATTCTCTCTCCTCTGATCTTGAGCACGTAGTACAATGGGAAAAGGAGTGGCTGGTTACTTTTAATGCATCTAAAACCAAGCTTCTCTCTTTACATCATCAACATTCTGATCCACATCTGGCATCAATTGAAATGAATGGCTCTCGTCTTCAGGAGGCCTCAAGTTTTGACAAGCTTCTTGGCTTGACCATTACTCCTGATCTTAAATGGAACAGGTACATCAAATCTGTTGCCAAGGCCGCTGGAAAAATGGTGGGATCTTTCTATCGATCCGGTAGATATCTCACTGCTGATGCTATTCTCTATCTATATAAGAGCCAGGTACGTCCAAGGATGGAATACTTTTGCCACATCTGGGCAGGAGCTGCTAGAAAGGACTTGGCCTGCCTTGATAGAGTTCAAAATAGACTTCGTAGCCTCGTAGGAGATGTCCTTTTCTCTTCCTTGCAATCTATATGTACGCTGAATTACGTGGTAAAAATTTACCGATTTCTGTATTGCCGTAAGCAATGAAATACAACACACAAATTAAATCTTTTCAGTTTTTTTCGTAAGTGTTTTTTTTTTGTAATTTAAAAAAATCAATAAAAGCCAAACATCTTTCTATCTACACGGAATTATTTTTCCAGACGAAATTAATGAAATTATCAAATGATATTTGGTAAACGTTTGTTTTTTATGGATAGCATCTAAGGGTACAATAACTCAAAAAAGGTTAAAAAAAGGTCACTGTTGGAAATATTAATTCCTAAATAAATTAAATTAAATATATTATCAATATAATTGTTATTCAAAATTTATTTTAAAAAAACAATTCTAAATAGAATACTTAAAATAATTCTCTCGCTAAAAACATTAACTAAGATACCGTAAAATTAGTACTGAGAGTTTCTGATTTCTGGGAAAAAGGATACAGTTTTTTAATATCATATACAAATATGGTGATCTATTAATTGTATATTGTTCCAAGCATCGTACTAAATATAGAAGTAAATAAAAATAAAGTATGAATGAATGAAAGATTTGGAATATATTAACCAAATTGTGAACAAACAAACAAACAGAGAGGAATACGAATTTATATATATATATATATATATATATATATATATATGTATGTATATATATATATATATATATATATATATATATATATATATTTAAAGTGATGGTTGTGTAGTTCCAACGAGAGAAAAAATGTATATTTAAAAGAGTGTAGCCATCAACAATTGTGGGTTTTTTTTAAAGGTTTTCATCATATTTTTATTTTAAAATATTTTTATAACGCGTTTCGAGCTTAGGGTGTGCTCTCTTCAGATATTTTCGTAAAAAGTTTTTCTTTAAAATGGGAGTTTGTAGATATGCCTCCGCTGATATTAAATATGTTTTTCATAGTGATGCGATGCGTGTGTTCAGTATTCAGACTTTCTGTCTCCAACTTTAAGTGTTCACAGTGACCGGTCAAAGTTAGTTTCAAAGAGTGTTTTTTAGTCCATATGGTGAAGGTTTTTATGGCTTTTTTAGGGTTCTTTTTAAAGACTTTCTTTCCCCATGTATAGCATACACTCACACACAATCACATACGCATACATATACATTCATGTAGATGTACATATGCACACGCACACGTACGCAGGCACACACACATACACACACGTACATACATAGAAATATATGTAGGAGCATACATATATACACATATACATACCCACCCACACACCCACACACGTACTCGCATACATCCACCGCTAACAATTATTCTTATTTTTTTAATTATTTTTTATTTTATATATATATATATATATATATATATATATATATATACTTTTTTTTTCCAACCAAAACACGCATGTATATATGCGCTTAATCATTAGAACAAAAATTTGGCCACAGCACTAAAATACTGTTTGTAGAATCATGGAAAAGGTACTTAGATGACTGCTTCATCCTATGGAAACCCACATGGTGGGATATCACAGACTTACACACTCTTTGAAAAACACTCTTTGAAACTAACTTTGACCGGTCACTGTGAACACTTAAAGTTGGAGATAGAACGTCTGAATACTGAACACACGCATCGCATCACTATGAAAAACATATTTAATATCAGCGGAGGCATATCTACAAACTCCCATTTTAAAGAAAAACTTTTTACGAAAATATCTGAAGAGAGCACACCCTAAGCTCGAAGCGCGTTATAAAAATATTTTAAAATAAAAATATGATGAAAACCTTTAAAAAAAACCCACAATTGTTGATGGCTACACTCTTTTAAATATATATATATATACATATACACATATATATATATATATATATATATACATATATATATATATATATTTATATAAATTCGTATTCCTCTCTGTTTGTTTGTTTGTTCACAATTTGGTTAATATATTCAAAATCTTTCATTCATTCATACTTATATATTCATAATCATATATATATATATATATATATATATATATATATATATATATACATATATATAGCGTTGTCGCTAAATTTTCACTCGGATCCACATGTTGTATATGAAAGTCTCTTTTTTAGTTGAAAAAGCATGTATTAACGGTACTTTCCAAACAAACCATTTTGTTTTAAAATCTTTTCTTTTTTTTCATTGCTATTTCTTCAGCTTGCCATCCGGCATACGGTCGTCGTACTTTTATTTTGTTAAAAGTTCGGATTGCACCTTGCCTTGTCTGTGTCTTCTATAGTATCAGAAATGACGGAATGGTTAATTATAGGTACAGACCTTTTATACCCTCGAGAAAATTCCAGCAAAAACCAAACAGTCAACCGTAGTTCTCTCCAGAATGTGCTGCTGCAATTGCACACAGAAATCACTTTTTAAATTGCTTCCAAGTAATAGATGCATTGAGACTAAAGTCGTTTCAAGACTGTCAGCAACCACTGCAAAAAAGTAATACAGAACGCAAGAGAGTTATGCACAGTCCGTAAAGTCCAAAGTAGCTGAGCAGCGGCTTGGTTCCCATCAGTTTTTGCAAATAGCAAACAGGACACTGAACAGAAGCGTGTGCTCTATCCCAACTATCATAAATGGACCTGAGGTAATCTCGTCAGCATCAGACAAAGCCAAACTCTTTGCTAAGAACGTTGCACCTAATTCTACCCTTTGCGACCAAGGCCGCCAACCCCCCAATATTTCCTCCTGTATCAGAAAACACGCTATGTCATATACAAACATCTGTATCTGATGTTGACAAGCTAATCAAGAACCTTGATTCCAGTAAAGCAACCGGCCCTGACAGTATTCCAATTATAGTACTCAAAAGACTTCAACCAGAACAAGCGCACATCTTTACAAAACTGTTTAAACGTGTCTTAAGGAGAATTGCTTCCCGTCACCCTGGAAAATCTCATCAGTATGCCCTGTATTTAAGAATTCAGGTGATTGCTCATCT
Organism: Euprymna scolopes; assembly: GCF_053919585.1. NCBI lineage: Eukaryota > Metazoa > Mollusca > Cephalopoda > Sepiida > Sepiolidae > Euprymna > Euprymna scolopes. The sequence continues at coordinate 129,478,302 of NC_136486.1, read as the reverse complement.
CCCTATCAGTACAGGCCAATAAGTCTCCTGTGCGTCATGAGTAAATTGCTGGAATCTGTGTTAAATAGAGAAGTAATTAACCATCTCAGAAAAAATAACCTTCTTTGTGACACGCAATATGGTTTCCGTTATGTTATATCTACAGCAGATGTGCTTAGTTATATCTCATAGGATTAGCGAATCTCTCGACGGAGGCTACCTTCCTAGGGCAATTGCTCTTGACATATCAAAGGCCTTTGATAGAGTATGGCATAAAGGTTTACTTCACAATAACTCCAGCTATATCTGGAAATGTCTTCTCAATTATTAAATCATTTCTCTCTGATAGGTCCATAAGAGTAGTGATTGATGGGAAAAAATCAGAAGCCCTCAGTATTAATGCTGCAGTCCCTCAGGGGTCCATCCTGGGCTCAACTCTTTTTCTGATCTACATTAATGATCTTCTAAATCACATCCTTACATCATTTGTAGACATTTATGCTGATGTCACAACTATCTCCGGTAGTACATCTTAGACCGTAAATGACCAAGTTCTCTCTGATTATCTCTCCTCTGATCTTTAGCCAATGATACAATAGGGAAAGAGGTGGCTTGTTACTTTTAATGCATCTAAAACCAACCTTTATCTTTACATCATCAACACTCTGATCCCCATTTGGCATCAATTGAAATGAATAGTTCTCATTTTGAGGAGGCCTCATGTTTTGACAATCTTCTATACTTGACCTTACCCCTAACCTTAAATGGGACACACACATAAAATCCGTTGTCCAAAGCCGCTAGAAAAATGGTGGGACCCTTCTATCGATCCAGTAGATATCTCACTGCTAATGCAATTCTCTATCTATATAAGAGCTAGGTACGTCCTAGGATGGAGTAGTGTTGCCACATTTTGGCAGGAGCTGTTGGAAATGACTTATTCTGCCTTGATAGAGTTCAAAATAGACTTCGTAGCCTCGTAGGGGATGTACTTTTCTCTTCCCTACAACCTCTTTTTCACAGAAGAGATGTTGCGAGTTTGTCTCTGCTTTATCATTATTTTCATGGCAAGTGCTCGGTTAAGCTCCAATCTATGGTCCCCCTCGCCAAACTTTCACAAGAAACATCCGTCTAGCAGAAAACACTATCACTAATTTCCCCACTCTTTATCTGTGCCTAAACCTAAATGTAGATTCCATGAACAAAGCTTCTTTCTTAGAACTGCACGCCTGTGTAATTGTCTTCTGTTTTCCTGCTTTCTAGGTGACTACAATCTGGTTGTCTTCAAGTCTAACGTAAACAAGTTTTTGATGAGCCGTTCCATATAAGTTATCAAATTTACCGAATTTCTGTTACTAACGATTACTATATTCTACTGTAAACTCTTTAACCCTTATCCTCGAGTGGCCTCTTGGCCTTGATAAGTGGTGATGCCTATGTAAAAAAAAGTTCCTCTCTCATTGTCCTTTGGTCGCCCACGTGATTTTTTTCTTCGTTTTTTTTCTTGTCTTTTATTGATGTGACGTCACCTCCACAAGGGTTTGCTCATTTGCATATGTGAAATGCCGCTGCTACAACACACGCGTCATCTACTCTGTTAGGCACACACACACACACACATCATCATCATCATCATCATCTATATATATATATATATAATGATGATGATGCTGATGATTGCGATGTCTTGCCAGACGAGTGACACTCCCTCAGTCACTGAACATCCATGTCCCCATAGATGACATTTCTGTCCTGCCAGCGACTTGCCCACCCTCAAGACGGTTATTGGTTTGGATAAAACAAACAGCAACGGAACCTGTATCATCATACACTTTCATGTGATTAACGAAACCTGGCCGGTCACACGCCTCACAAATCAAAAGACCTCCATGATTGGACGGCAAGGTTTGACGTTTCCTACATGCTCTCTTGAACTTCGATCGATCAATCTGGGCTGCTTCAAATTGTTCTGCGCCCCTGTATATCAGTGCCCTCTACTGCTTGCGATCATACACTAGGGACTTCCAAATGCCAAAAAGAACATGAAAGCTCGCCAGACTCTCTTGATGCTCTCACGAAAACGATTTTTTTTGTTGTTTTTTTTTTAGCTTTTACTGGCGTCTTTTGCCAAGATGGAGCTCACCATAAAACAACTGTTTTGGAAATCAGTAGTCATCAAGCCGAAAAAGATGACCCGTCCAACGCATCTGGTTCTTAACAACAATGGTAGCCATACTGGTTGATTTAAGATATATGTATCAGAAACAGAACTATCTCACTTTAAACCAAAAATATGTCTAAGGCATTGCTGAGGAAACCCCTCAAACTGTTCCACATATGACTGGTACAAGGTCTACATGAGACCAGACTTTATTTTATAACCTTCCAAATGCGTCTGATGCCTTTTTGATTCTCTGTATTACTTCCGCATCAAGCATACCATCAGCAGTAGTCCGATCTCTGTAATCTTTCTCTTAATAACCAACTAACATCACAAGACAAAATGCAATTCTTTTTCCAACAAGATGGCGCTACATGCCACACGTCTCACAGATCACTGACACGAGTTCATGTCATGTTTATGGAAGAGAGAACAATAAGCAAAGGTTTATGACCACCACGTTTCTCAGACGACATTATGTGATTTTTATCTTTGGGGGACATTAAAACAAACAGTTCATGTAAATAATCCTCACAATCTAGACGGGGAACAGTATCGACGCTATCAGGAGAACCATCAAAGAATATTTACAGGCAGTATCTACAAACGTTGTTAAACGTGCCCAGAAACGCATAAATGTCAACGGGGAGCACTTTCATTATTTTTATGACACTATAGGTAATTTAAACAATAAAAGAATGTTCCTTCTCTCTACTACGTTTTCTAGGCTACTTTTAACTACCACTATATATATATATATATATATATATATATATATATATATATATATATAGTCCAATTTCTGTGTAACAAAAGAAGATATTTCATTTCTTCCTACAGAACTATTGAGCATATTTTGTCAAGAAGCTCGACTTTATTGGCATAACTTGGAAAGAAAACGCTGTAATGCTAATGTATTTCTCTAGTCGGTACTTTTTAAAATTATGTAATGTTTTTTAGCTTCTCTTGCCAGATTAAAGAGTTATGGAGGCTAAATCTACTTTAAAACTTAAAATGTATCCTTTTTTTATGAAAGTTTTATCAGGTTATTGCACAAGTTCCCGCCGTTTCATAAAAACGTTTGTTCTAAAATATGTTTTTATATTTGGCAAAGTGTTATATATCATTAGAAAGTATGTATTCTGTTTTACAAGATAATTGTCATCGTTTTTTTTTTGTTTTTTTTTTTGCTCATAATTTTTTCTCGTTTTTCAGAACCGCCATTTTCGACACCTCCTTCTTTTCGCCTTTCATCGAGGTCAAAAAGCGAATAAATTGAGCAAGGATAGTTGTGCTGTATATGAAGAAAATGCCATAGCTGAGAGAACTGTTCGAGATTGGTTAACTAGATTAAAACACGGTAATGTTGACCGCAATGATGCTCCTCGTTCCGGAAAACCTATCCAAATAGGCGAAGACCAACTCAGGGTTCTTTGGAAGAAAGATGACCATCAGACACTTAGAGAATTGGGTGAAAAGATGAAGTGTGATTTTGCGACAATTTCATGCCACCTTCAGTCGATGGGATTCACATAAAAACTTGGAGTTTGGGTTCCACACGAACTTATTTTTGCTGTTCAAATTCTTGGATTTTCTTTTAAAAAAACGGCGGGAACTCATGCCGCAACCTAATATAATGTATCGCATTTTCCTGGAAAGAGAAAGGAAACTACAACTATGTATATCCGATTTGAATGTAATAAAAAACATTTGTATATGACGCCAATGTACAGTATATTCCAGCATTCAGATTTATTAGGGAGTGGAACAGTTTGAAGAGGGCAGTAAAGCAAAGGCGTTATGAGGAAAGTTTAAAAGTTCATTAAATCCGAAGAAACGCCAAGTTTTCCAGCTAGAATATATTTAATCTGAGTAAATCGATGCTTGTGTTCTTAGAGTTTGTTTTCTATGTAAAGTAATCACACCAAATGCATTCTAAAATATTCCTTAGTTTTGTGATTCAGTTATGTTTAGAAAACCTCCAATCCTAATTGATATAAATAGACGTAATTTACAATTAACTTTTAAAGTGAATGGTTTCTTAGTAGCTTCATATTTATTAGTCCAACCGCCGTTCGCTGTATATCGTTTGATCTACTATTCCAAAACAGATCAGGAAACTCGAACAATCTAAGAACAATCTGCAGAGATAAGTTTCCTACATTATGTAATCATATATATAAATATATATATAAATGATTACATAATGTAGACAACTTATGTATATTTATTTATATATGTATATCTATCTATCTATCTATCTATTTATTTATATATATATATACATATATATATGTATACATATATATATATATATATATATATATATATATATATATATATATATATATATATATATATATATATATATATGACTAGCGGAGGGTGGGCGCCCGGTTTTGCCCGAGCGTACTAAAATACGCTTAAATTTAATATTTTAATTTGACTAGATTTATTATTTATTATTATAGAGACGTGATTTCAAAAGTAAAATCGACTTTTAGTTTCAGAGGAGATTGAGTTTGATAATACGGAAACAGACGGACAGACATACCGACAGACAGACAGGCAGACAGACTGACATATAGCCGTTTATATATTAGATTACATAATATAGACATCTATGTATATGCATATATATATACATATATATACACATTATTTATATATATGTATTTGTGTGTGTTTGTGTGTGTATGCGTGTGTGCATTATTAAACATTGCCCAACTTATTATTTCAGCGTCCAAAAGTGTATCTTGCAAAATATGCTTATTTACTTAGTCAATGTTAGTCAATTTAATAAGTATACAGTAGAGTTATTTCTCTATATATCTATATTCATATTGAAAGCTCACATTCTCCATTTACCAAGTACAAATATTTTTAGAATGTAGTGAATCAGGAATATGTGAGCGAATTCGAAAAGTATACCTAGTGTGCATCTTTCTTTATGAAACGAACTTTTACGAATTCACAATTTTTCTCCTCTGTTTTATTATTTGGTGACGGTTTTTATTTTAACAACTAGCACATTTCTATTTATGGATAGTTCTTATATTCTACATAGTTGCTTAGCATTTGTGAGGAAAACTTCAAGCAGATATAGACATGTGCATATGTACGGCGATTTTAAAAGCGATATAGTTTAAAATGAAAATTACAGAAAAATATTTTTATCATACATATATATGCTTTTTTCAATGATTTTTTTGGGGGGCATTTATAATTGAAATACAATTTCGGGTATACGTCCTTGCGGCTTGGGCTGATATAGTGTACCAATAATCAAAAACTCTACACATTAAATTAGGCTGTATTTCAGTAGTAATGCATTGATTGTTGTCTTCTAAGTGGTATATTGTGTCTGTTTTATCACCTTCGGTATTTTGCATATACCTAAATAAAATTAAGCATTTTCATAGTTTGCTAACAATTGGTATTTTTTTTTCTAAATGATATTAGTTTAATTTTTGAACTCGCTCTGAAAGGGCCTATCTAGTAGAAAGGATAAAATATAAAACCTTTTCCATGATATTTTTGCTTGTATTTGATTTCTATGTCGTTTTTCCCCCTCTATTTATGCTTAGATTTAGCCGAATTTTGTATGAACTGTTTATAAGCTATTTTGCTGTGATAACATTCTATTTTTACAAATATGACAACGATCATAATAATCGTCGACTAGCAATATTTTCAGAGTTGCCCTGTTATATCTAACAATTCTAACTACTGGTAGGAGATCTTCAAATTGGTAATAATAATACGTCCCTCCAAGAAAATGCAGTATCTCTGGTGGCAGTGGGTTCGATGGGTTGGAAAGACCGAAAAGAGATATCACTATCCAGGTCTGGACTGGGAAAAATCATCGGCCGTTACGAGAAATCATTGATAACGGCTGGTTATAGAACACCGATGAGCTACAATAATAATGAAATTGAAGGAATATTATTGGAAATCTGGAAGATACACTGTCACTCAGTGTACAGGGAACCATGGGTGTTTGTCAGCCAGAAATCGTTGATAAGCAATTATGTGATAAATAAAATATGGTGAACAGCTATAAAAATTTTATCTGAGTGTAGAAAAATTATTATAAAATCAATGTGGGTAATCATCCCCGTTACATGATTGAGTATGAAGGCGAAAGTTTATTTATTTTTATTTTTACTTCAGTCGAAGTTCTCAGAGATCAAGGGCCCATACCTCGGGCTAACACTTGAACTCTATATGAGATACATAGATATTTGAATCTTTAATTAAATTTCTTTATCTCTCAAACACTGAGTTAATAAAGAAATTCAGAACATAATTTTCCTCTCTCCAATTAACTATTTTCGTGTGCTATAGTATATCTTTCGTTTTGGTCTCTTGTTTTTACTGGGTGTCAGAACAAGAATTTATATAGTCTGGTGGAGTATCCGGCTTTGTGCTATTACTTGAGGTAACATCAGTTGGAGAATGGGCACCATTCCTCATAAAAGCTAATGTGGGTTAGCCATAGAAAGAAGATCTTATTTGGGCTGCGAATACTATGTGATTTTAAATATTCGGTCAGGATTTATTTCTAGCAAAAAGTATCCGCATGTCAGCATGTTCTGACAAAACCCCTTTACAGAGAGACCTTAGACACTCATGGATACGGTCTAGTAGGCATTCAAGTTCTCTTCGTCTTTCAAGTGTTCATCTGTGTCAACCGTATTTGTGGATTAACAGATTACACTGAAATTCATGTTCAGGGATTTTATTTAGCTATTGCAGGCAGATTTCTCTATCCTATCACATACGGCGCCTAGTATATTCAAATTAAAAGATTTCTATTTATCGATTAAAATGTCTTAGAATTTTAGAATGACTGGTCTCATTAATATATACGTTTGCAACTTGCAATATTAATTGAGATAAAGAATTATATTAATACATTAATGAATTGATCTAAACAAAAATAAGCAACGAAAATCAAGTATAATTTAAAACTAAAAGAGGAAATCATTAATACTCGCCGTTTCCCTAGTACTACATGTTCTTTTTGAGAATGAAACAGCTAAAAATGGTCTTTGACAAACTTCGAGCATTTAAGTTTTCCTCTTCCATTTTATAACCATATCGTCGGATTTTTTTTATTACAAAATGTTCTTATTAAATTACTTCCCTTATATCTAATATGCAGAGTGATCTTCCTTGAAGCAATACAAAACTTTTACTTTTGATCTAAGGGAGATAATTCTCAATAATATAACATTCAAGGGCAGTAACTCAATGGGAAATATTCAAATTTCACACAAATCTGGTTTAAATTTTAATTTTATGATTATCGAAAATATAAAAAAATAATAATAGGAAATACAAAAATTTTGTTCAGAAATATTCATAGTAAAATCCAATTAAAGTTTATAAAGTCAAAGTGTAAGCACTTGTGGATACGATGTCGTTAATATAAGACGGTAAAACTAAGACTAAAAAAATAAACGTATTTTGCAAGCGACAATTTGAGAGGCTGCAATAATCCATCAGATAATTAAAAAATATTTTATAATGCATGCATACATGATGATGATTGCAACGTCTTGTCAGACGAGTGCCATTCCCTCAGACATTTAAAATCTATGAGCCCATTTGTCTGAGGGAGTATCTATATAAATATGATGTTACAGAGTCTTAGCTTTGTACGACAGCTAAGTCTCTCTCTCGGTTCAAAATGTTGAGATCCAGCAACAAGCAAGAGCAAGATAGCCAGCAACAAATTAAACTGCAGACCAGCTTAATGCGGGTACTGGTCTTCCGCTTTATGGTTTTTTTTAATCAGAGATTTGCTTCTCCTAGAAAGGTTACCTTCACCACGGCTTACAGGAGCCCTCTCCACCCCAACACACATACACACAAATATACACGGTGCTAGTTGGCCGTTGACCCCGAAAAAGGGTACATACATACATACGTACATACATACATAAAGGCTTCCTTCAGTCTTGAGAGACTATGGATACTCACGGTAAGGGAGCCTGTGAGTGAAATTTTTGTGGCAAGACTTGCGCAATCTCATCCCCCACACTTTTCTTGAGTCGACATTGTTGAATACCAGTGGCAAGTGGAGGGTCAGGACGACTGGAAACAATGCCGAGATAAGCGGAAAGCACATACAACGCCTAGAATTTCTAAATGGTCTCATATCTGCTACTAGCCATGATCAACGTTGCTTAACTTCGGTGATCTGACAGGGACCGGTGTGTCAACGTGATTGTGCCATATACATACATACATGAGGATTGCTGCATCTTTCCAGACGATTGCCCTCACATTGAGTTTTCCCAATCTTGTCGTCCATGCTATCTCAGATGACTATGCACTCCCCCCACAGCTTTGCACATCTTGAGGCATACATACATATATACATACATACATACATACATACATAAATACATACAAAGAGGCAGACAGAAAGACAGACAAACAGACAAACACACGCTCAAACGCACACGCAAACACACACGCACATATATGTGTCTGTTTGGGTATATATATATATATATATATATATATATATATATATATATATATATATATATATATACAGACACACACAGATCAGAAATTGCAAAAAAAATTGATTATACGGATTACTTGAATAATGCTAATAATTTAATCAATAAAATAATAAAGGTAGTTAATAAACTAAACATGAAATTATGTTAAGTAAAATGAGTGTTACTTTCCGTACACAAAACAACACAGCTAATCATTTTTAAATAAAATATGAATCCGTGATCAAGCCATTTATGTTTCTGATATTTTGCTGATCTTTAACGTCATTGATAAAGACTAGGCACAGGGAATTTAATGGCGGAAATTGATGGGCGGGAGGGCGTAGTTTTGAAAGTTGACTTATCATAAGTTTTTGTACGTTTTTTATTACTTTTTGATTGCATTTGAAAGATTAAAGCCGAAAGTTATCCACGAAAGGAAAAAAATTCACATAAAAAAAATCTATAATATAAAATATTTTTACGGCGACATCGGATGAAACATTATGTAAAAGAATACCAAAACATGAGATTCATTTATGAGAAGCGGAATACGGTCTCCGTTTTTTATTGAACTCCAGTTCCGTGTCCAACCGAAGTGAAGGTATATCCGAGACTTCTTTACTGAAGAGTTCTTTAAGGGGAGGTAATGGTTCATACTATCACATCGGAAGCCACTAAATTTTTAAGTTAAATGAATTCATTGTAAATCCCTAGAAAAATAAATATTAGTTTTGAGGGCATATTTCAAGATAATTAGTAAACTATACTCTTAAGGTATTGAATTCAATAAATACACACACACACACACACACACACACACACACACATACACACACACTCACCATATTTGTACAAAAAATAGCATAATTAGCTCCCCCAAAGCGAGTGGTTCAGTTTCGTACAATCAAAACAGATGAAAAGGCGTCGCACATAAGTACTACGGAAGCTAAAAATGTCAGAAAGTCAATTTTATTTTTTTTAAATTATAAAAGAATTGAAATATAATTATACCCTAATTTCTTTATTTTTGAGGATTATGACAAATATTCATTAATTTAGATAATCCTATCGCTTGTAATGAAACGGATATACTTATTTAATAAGAATATTAATTTATATTTTTACATGATAACTTGATAATTTATTCGTTGAAAAATAAGGAAAAACACTTTATTAATAATTAATGAGAATACGGTAAATAGGATGTAAATCCTTCTCTTTTCTCTTTTGTTTTTGTTACAATTTTGCCCATCCATATTTGTCTAAATTAATCGTTATTAAAAGTAATACCATTTTTTAAGTTATTTTTTATTAGTGATCCGAGATCTAAATTTTTTCAATTTTTTTTTTTTGTTTTGTTTTTAGGATTAAAAAAAAACATCTTACGCTAATGTTTACACCATTATGTGTACAAGAAAAATATAATATTACATTTGAATTTTTTCTGAGAATTTCTATCATTAAAACCACATGAAATATTTTTTTCGTGAGAATAAACAATGATTAATTTCATGGGAATATCGATAGTTTTAGAAATTAATATTTTTGTAAGCTATATTTATTTCATTAATAAGGATTTAGGGGCCTTTTTGTAATGTTCCTAAAATATTAAAAACAAAATTATTTCATTCGTAACATTTACAATGCTTTGTTAAATAACGCCAACCGAATCCATACGTCTTTTTTTTTTTTTTTTTTTTTTGTTGACATATTTGAATTTTTAGATAAGGATTAGTTATTCGTATTATTTGGATTCATCGTACTACTGGTATTATCTGGAGGTGATTTTCACAACGTTTCGGTCGATGTAACTTCCGACCTTCTTCAGGTATATCTTGTCGAACCCAGGATTTTGGACGGAATTTCGAGCGGAAACCTTATTTACTTCATGGGGATAGCGTGCTCTTGTTTCGTCAGCCATGACTGAATAGAGATCCTAAGTAATTTCTTCCACAAGTTCCCGTGGCGTAATGGTTAGAGACTTGGAAAAATCAATTGTAAAAAGTGATATTCTCCTGAATGTTGAAAATTTAAATCATCAGTGTGGGTTACCGAAAAATACAATTGCGAATTACTTAGAACCTCTATCCAGTCATGGCTGACGGAACAAGAGCATGCTACCCTCGTAAAGCAAATAAGTGGTTCCGATCGAAATTCTGTTCACATTCCCGAGTTCGATAGAAACACCCCCGCGTTCAACGAGATACATCTGAAGAAAGTCGGAGGTTTCATCGACCGAAACTTGAGAAAATCACACTCAAGATGAGAACAATAGTCCGCTGAATCGAAATAATACGTGTTTTTTTTATATACTTAAAACTTAAACTTTAATAAATGTGTTTTTTGTTTGTTTGTTATCTTGCAAAAAAAAAAATACATTTTCACTAAAATTTAAAAAAACGCAATATTCTGGATTATCAATTAATAAATACTGACAATTTTATTAAAATTTATTGATTTTTTTTTTATTTTGTTAAAGTTTTAAATGGAGGGAGGGGTGAAAATGTTTATGCACTTTAGGGATCGGCCATTTATTTGCGCGTATCTATTGATAACTTTCAAACAATTTTCCTACACACCTCTCAGATAAAAAGATGAATAAATAAATGAAATATTTATTGTATTTATTATATTAAACAAATACCACTAAATCCTTCGTCAGCTTTTTAAAAATCTTAAGCATAAAACATAAACACACACAAAAAAAAAAAATACTCACACCCGTCCCCGCGCCCAAAGTTTTCAAATCATCGAAATTTACAAGCGTGACAAAATAATGAATTTGTTTATAAGGTTAAATGAATACCAAATTAGTTACAATTTTGAGACCAGAAAATTCAGTCGTTATTTCTTTAGAATTTGAACCAAACTGTTTTTGTACCCTTGACTGACCATAAACTATGTTCTAGTTTCTGCAGACGTCGATTTGATTGCCTTCACCGTCACCCCCTAAAATTTGCTCTAAATCTCATTGAAAGAATAGACCGTTCCACCTAAGCATGATAAAAATTGTGTACAGGGAGAAATGTGTGATATATCTATTTTTAAATTGCAGATACGTGTGGATATGACTTATTTTGAAAAGATTCAATGTTACAATTTATTCACTGATTTTCTTGTACTCGACTTTATTGCTTTCGAATATCTCATGGTGTTGTAGTGGTGGTATTCGTTTTTATTTTAGCGGCTGAATATAGTATAAGTTTAATGAAATATTTATTTATTTTAATTTAAAATGTAATAAAATATTCCATTCTGTATTTATTTGAGAGCCAGGGGAGAGAGAGAGAGAAAGAGGGAGAGAAAGAAATAGAGAGAAAGAAAGGAAGGAAGGAAGGAAGAAAAAGATAATGAAAGAGAGAGAAAGAGAGAGAGAAATTAGGAGAGAGAAAGAAAAGAAAGAAAGAATGAATGAAAGAGAGAGAGAGAACGAGAGAGAGAGAGAGAGAGAGAGAGAGAGAGAGACATTCGAAATTATCCTGTTCATTGACATTTACAGACTAACAACAACAAAAAAATACAGAAATGTAGATTGCTTAACGATACATTCACATTTTATTTCGAAATTATTAACTGATATAATTTAATTTCGCAATATCAACTAACAATTATTTAATGTAAAGCAAATAAAATTAGAACGTTGTATTTACTTTTCACCATTCGTAAACAAAAATATTAAAACCCACACGGAGAAAGCAAGGAACAAACATAACAGTGATCCAATGAAATAGAGCCTCAGTAAAAGACCCAAAACGGTCAGATTCAGAGGTGTCTCTCACTGAACGTCGTTAGAGAGTATATATATATATATATATATATATATATATATATATATATATATATATATATATATATATATATATATATAATATATATGTGTATATATATATATATATATAAGTGAACGTGTCTGTGTGTCTGTCTGTGTGTCTGTCTGTGTACATTTCCCTACGCAATAACTTTGTCGATTCTAAGTCTACAGACTCGAAATTTGATGTACAGAGTACTGAGATTTGGGAAAATCTCTGTGATCCGTTCTCGGCCAGAAATGTTTCTGTTAAGGGATCAACGTTCAACGATTTAACTTTTGAGAACTCTAATCCGACAATTTTGGGTCTAAACACTTGAAATTTTAGATATAGGCTCCTTAGACATAAATCTAACTTAATAACTTGATTTGAGCCCAAAATAATAAATGTTAAGAGGTTATAATAGGAGTCAAAGTTTAAAAAAATTGACCTCTGTGGTCTCTACCTAATTACTCAGACAATTTCTAGTCTAAACATTTGAAATTTTACATAAAGGGTATTCAGAGATAGAGCAAGCTTTTTCATCGATTTAGGTTGAAGATTTTTAGTTACCAATATATAAATGTATGTATGTATGTATGTATGTTTGCATGGCTGCCTAAAACTTTCGACAGAGGCGACGGATTTTACCAAAATCAGTATCGTTTTGAAGTTCCACCTTTCATACGACAAATATCGAAAAATTGGCTAAAAACATTAACATCTTAACCTTCAACTAGGCACTTTTCTACAGGGGGTTCGCTTTTTTCGCCGATATTTTTGAAAGATATCCTCTCCTTTCGATTTTCCAGCCGTAATGTAAACATAAGTCACTTCAGGTTTGGCAGTGGTCGTAACCGCAAAGACGTCAGCCCCCACCCCGCTCTTTTCCTCCTTCGCTGTACGGGTTCGAGCCTTTGCAATTGCATTATATCACTTTACTTTTTTTCATTTTAAACTTAAGTTCAAGCCACTATAATCGCACAACTAGTAAGGTCAATCATATAAAATCAATAGGAGGTTCTTTGATATGACACTGGCGCGTTCGAAATAAATATTTCTATTTTAAGCAAAATTGAAGCATGATACTTGATTTTTGCATTTTAAACTTTAATTCAAACCATTATATATATAAAATAAATTTATAAAATCAGCAGGAGATTCTCTATAGTGCAATGTTAAGTACAGTATATTATGAACTATGTCACTGCAAGAGATATATGAGCTTCCTCCAGAGGCACTGACTGCGATGGGTCCCCAAACAGAAAATTCAATCAATCGATTCTCTTGAAAATGGGCGATTTCACTATATAATAAGTTTATAACTTAAAATATTGCAGCATTAAGAAATAATTATATAATGTTAAATTGAATTTTAAAAAATAATTCTGCAATATTTTAAGTTATAAATTTATTATATGTTTTACTAGAATATGTTGTCCTTTTCTTTTTCCCGTTTTAACATCTAGTCCTTTACTTTTCCATATTGTTTTCATGCTCACAGTTTTCTATTGCAATCCACATTTTTCCAGTCTTCCAATAAATTCAATTGTTCTTTGTTTAATTTCGGTCTTATTTTTTGCCCTCATAAACGTAACATTATACATATATGTAATAAGCATGTACGGCACTCGTCTGTTTCAATAAAGTCCCCCCAATTAGCTCTCTTTCATTCTTGCATTCGACAGCAGTGAATTAGTAGCCGTACTGGCCGCTTAAGCGAGATGGTTGCTATGGAAACTAGTAAAAAAAACACGTCGCTCACCTCATTGCGTTATTTTTACTCGTTTCATCATAATTTTTGTTTTACTGAACGAAAATAATTGTTGTTTTACTGAACGAAAATTGAAATTATTTTTTCACGATATAGCTGAGGTGTAATAAGCTGTAATAGTTGTTTGAAACTGACTACAACTGCTACTTAACCATATATTCAAACACTACCGCGTTTGAATGATTATGAGATGAAAAATTAAACGAATCTTTTAGTAAACTAGAGTTGTCTTACTCTGCACAATGGCAAATTGTAAAACAAGTGCCCAATATCGTAGCATGTTTCATATCATAATAGCATGCATTTTGCCATATCATAACCCGTTTGAATATATATTGCCTGGAAACCTACATCCTAAACGAAACCTATAAGCCTATAAAATATATTTATACTCTAGTATTGAGGAAAAAATAAACAGCGCAAATAAAAGAATGACAACCATCGAAATTAAAGTTTATATATAGATATGAAAACTCTTGCCGCTATCATTGTTTCAGACCACGCGGTAGAGTGGAAAATATAACTCCCAGTATACCACCTTTTATTTAAATGATATAAAAATGCTCGAATATCAGTTCACTGGCTGTTAACATTCACTGGAAAAAGCGGGGGAGGGCATAGCGGTAGCTCTAGATATATCTAAGGCTTTTGACAGGGTATGGCACGAGGGTCTCTTCAGGAAGATTAGATCATACGGTATCACTGGTAGAATACTTAACATAATTAAATCCTTCTTAGATAAGAGAAAAATCCAGGTTGTCCTCGACGGTCGTACATCTAAACAATATGATATAAATGCGGAAGTGCCCTAGGGGTCTATCCTTGGACCTCTACTGTTCCTGATATTCATAAATGTCCTCCCCGACAAAATTTCCTCTGAGATGGGTATATATGCTGATGACACCACACTCTATAACAGACACGAAAGGAAAACAAATGAACACATATCTAAAGAAATGGCAGAAACACTAGAAAATGACCTCCAATCTGTAGTGGAATGGGGACAAAAATGGATGGTCACGTTCAATGCCGCCAAGACTAAACTAGTTTCATTTAATAATTACAAGAAACCTTTTCTACAACCTATAGCAATGGCCAACGACTCCTTATCTGAGAGTACGTCTTTCAAGCTTCTTGGCTTAACGTTCACAGGAAAGATGAGTTGGAATAATTACATCGAGGGCATTGCCAGGGACACTGCAAGGAAAGTGGGCTCTCTCTACCGTGCTAGAAAACTACTAACACCCGAAAGTATCCTGTACCTCTATAAGGTATATTCGCCAATGTATGGATTATTGCTGTCATATTTGGGCTGGTACATCGGCTACTAGTCTCTCGCTCCTTGACAAGGTTGAAAAGAGAGTCGCAAATCTGATAGGCCCTGGACTGGCATCTAAGCTTCAGCCTCTGTCCCATCGACGAAACGATGCATCCCTCTGCCTGTTCTACAAGTATTATAATGGTGAATACTCTGACGAACTGCAAGCACTTGTGCCCCCACGACGTGAACACGCTCGACAGACCCGACAGGCTGACAAATCCCACCCCCACACTGCAGAGATCCCTAGATGTAAAAGATCTTTCTACTCCAGTAGTTTCTTCCCCAAAACTGCTAGACTTTGGAATTCCATTCCAGGTCCCTGCTTCCCCAACTGTACTGACGTGCAGAAGTTCAAGTGCAACGTGAACCAACATCTTGCTGACAAAATCCCTACGTAGTACCCCAGTAGTTGTTGCCCCTGTTAGTAGCCCCCTACACCAAAGTGGCAATGTGCCTCGTATGCGGTGAAAATGTAATAAAAAATATATTTGGACATATAACAACAAATAAATACATAAATAATTTGAAAACGAAAAGCAAATGAACGGATAAAAAACGAGTAATAAAATATATTAATAAATAAATAGAATTGAACAATAAAATAGATGTATAATGCAGTCGCCACCAGAAAAAAAAAACAACACCCATAAAAACCAAAGATAGTGAAGTTAACAGCAAGAATGCATACTATTAATTCAGATCAAAGCGAAAACTTGGGCCAAAAGACAACTGCCAAGGAAAAATAATACCAATACCTCCGCTGATACAGCTTGACCACATAAGATCGTACTTCTCCCCTCTTCTATCAACCCTCACCCCTACTCCCTTCCTTCACTACATCTCCATCGAAAACCCCTACTGCTTACATTCACAAAGTATACACCCCACTTTCTTCCAAAGCGAAAACCACACCCGAATATCTTATAAAAAACGAATGTAATCTTGACTTTATTTTCAATATCGCTCCTTCTTTTGGTCTGATGAGATGGTCGCCCTGAATTTAGACTCCACTGAAACATGTATGCACATATGTTACCAATAATATTTGTATACACACACACACACACACACACACACACACACACACACACACATATATATATATATATATATATATATATATATATATATATATATATATATATATATAAAGGTAGGTAACTCTTGAAAGATTTATTTCTTATATACCGAGCAAACAGCCTGCACTTTTTAGATTTAATAAAACCATAACGTACGCATCGAACACTGCTTTCTCTTGCTCCTTATTTTGAATGCTATCTCTTATATCTAAAAATGTCTACTGGGGTTCATTATAAGTAGTCTCGCTTATATTACAAGTGTGGTGGTGACCTTACACAAGTGTTTCGTTTTATTGTATACAAGAAAAATAATTTCGATTAATTGAAATAACAAAAGCAATGGGGGATAATTCTATTGTAACTGCTATAGTTATCAAAGAGTTATGTCCCTTACGCATATTAAGAAAACGACACAAACGAAGACAAAGATCCGATTATTTAACACTTGAGATTTGGGTACAGTATTTCCCTTGGCCTTTTGGGTCAAGATCAAAGTGTAGTATCTGTTCTTCAGATGCTGCACTTCAATTTCTTGTTCTCTGTCAGTGGAGGAGAAATCCTTCACGACTGAGACAATTTTTATTTTTGTTCCTTTTCTCCACATTAACAAACGACCCTGGTGTCTAACTCTCTCCCGTGGGGAGACATTGTAAATAAGAACAGTATTTAACTAGTTTATTTACTGCAATAAAGTTTTATAATATTAATTACAAACATCGAACATCCTTCGATGTTGGGTGCTGTTTTACAATTTGTTATTGTGCAAAGGGAGACAACTCTCGTTTACTAAGAGATTTGTTTATTTTTCCATCTCATAAATTTGGACCTTCGACGATTTTTTATTAAATCAAAACATTAAAAAAAAAAAAAAATGCTGTGATCGGCGTGTCAGAAATTTCGTGAAAAATAGTGAATAATTCCAGCCCGTCTTTCCAAGCTTATAACTCCTCGAAAAATGTAATTCAAACCCTAATTTTTTTTTCAATTAAAGGAGTAAGGACCAAGGTTTCATTTTAAAAAAAAAACCCAAAAACAACGCGTTTTTTTTTAAAAAAAGATTTTAAACTTCGGACTTTCTAAAAAACACTACTTTTTTTGTTTTAAATTTGAATATATTATTTATTGACCTTTTCTCTTCAATTTGTGATATATAACACTTTGGTGAGTAAATTAATTATTTACTTTTTTAATAGACATTTCAAAATGGGAGGCGTGAATTACTCGACATCCTGTCTTTCCAAGCTTATAACTACTCGAAAAATGTAATCCAAGGTTTCATTAAAAAAAAAAAAAGAAACAAAAGAAAAAACAAACAACGTGGTTTAAAAAAAAAAGGTTTTAAACTTCGAACTTTACAGGTAAATTTCTAAAAAACACTACTACTTTTTTGTTTTAAATTTGAATATATTACTTATTGACCTTTTCTCTTCAATTTGTGATATATAAAACTTTGGTGAGTAAATTAATTATTTACTTTTTAATAGACACTTGAAAATAGGGGGCGTGAATTAAAAAAACGTTTGTCTAAAATATTATATTCAGTTTATTGGAAAGAGCATAAAATTTAACATTGACCCTGAAAATATCGTAACAATAGAATCGATAGAAAAAGTTATAGTGAACTCATTATTTTCTCTTGAATTTTACTGAAAGTGTATTATCGTACTTAAAAATATGACTTTACTAAAATCATATTGTGCAATGCTGAAAACCGCATGAATTTTATTTTTTCTGAAAAAAAGGCATCATATATGGTTACAATTGAAAATATTTCTTGCATACTACCAAAAAGTCCCTAATGTCCGTGTAAATGAGGTCAATAAAATTTGAAGAAAAATTAATTTTTTGAACGAACGATATTATTATTAATTTCAGTATTGATTATTCAATATTTTCATAAAAATTATCTAAATGCCAAAAAATATTTCATGTGATTTTAATGATAATAATTTTTGGTAAAGTTTTAAATATGATATTTTGATATTTTATCTTGTACGCATGAGCGTTTAAACAACAGCGAAAAGAATGATAGTGTTGAAAAAAAAAATTTAAATGTAAAAATTGAAGATTTGAGCCACATTATAAACTTAAATGGAATAATTTCTAGCAATGATATACTTGGAGAAATACGGATGGACAACACTGTAAAAAACATACAAATTGTTGTTTTAGAGAATCAACAAGTCTGTTACTTTCGCAATTCATTATCATTAGTAAAACTAAAAAGAAAATCCGTATTTAAAAAAAAAAATCATTATTATTTTCCATTTTATTTGAAATATAAATTCCATTTTATTATTAATATATACCTGTTTTAGCATATTGGGGTTTCAATGAATACATTTTTATTGTAATCGGTGAATATAATTGACCTTTTGTCGTACTTAAAATGCACTTTCACTTTTATTGAAAGAAAAATTTAATTAATATTTTCGCCTTGACACGTTTAAATTTCATAGATTCATTTTCGTTTAAAAATCATATAAGTATCATCATGTAATAATAAAAAAGTAATATAAAATCCATGCTGTACACATTTTACAATGTTTTCCAAGGAAAACGTTGGTAAGCAGCCGTCATATATATTTTCTAGAATATTAATGAATTTGTGTTTTTTTATAATGAAACTGTTGGCTATTGTTAAAAATGACATTTAATTTAAAATTAATACCAAGTTAAATTTTAATAATTTTAAATAAAATAAAAACATAAATTGTATACATTGAAATATGTTCTAATTAATAAATCACAAATCTATTTGCTTGTATTTATTTCAATAAACAAATTTACTTGCTAGTATTTATTTAAATGCACAAATATTTTTGCTAGTATTTATTTCAATAAACAAATATATTTGCTAGTGTTAATTTCAATAAACAAATATTTTTGCTGGTATTTATTTCAATAAACAAATATTTTTCTGGTATTTTAATAACTTTTTTCTGGTTATTTTAATAAACAAATATTTTTGCTAGTATTTATTTCAATAAACAAATTTATTTGCTAGTATTTATTTCCATAAATAAATTTATTTGCTAGTATTTATTTCAATAAACACATATTTTAGCTAGTATTTATTTCAATAAACAAATTTATTTGCTAGTATTTATTTCCATAAATAAATTTATTTGCTAGTATTTACTTCAATAAACACATATTTTTGCTAGTATTTATTTCCATAAATAAATTTATTTGCTAGTATTTACTTCAATAAATAAATTTATTTGCTAGTATTTATTTCACTAAACAAACATTTCTGCTAGTATTTGTTTAGATAAACACATTTATTTGCTAGTATTTATTTCAATAAACAAATCTATTTGCTAGTATTTATTTAAATAAACGAATTTATTTTCTAGTATTTCTTTCAATAAATAGATTATTCGCTAGTATTTATTTCAATAAATAAATTTAGTTGCTAGTATTTATTTCAATAAATAAATTTTCTTTTCTAGTATTTATTTCAATAAATAGATGTATTTGCTAGTATTTATTGCAATAAATAAATTTATTTGCTAGTATTTACTTAAATAAATAAATTTATTTGCTAGTATTTATTTCAATAAAGTAATTTATTTTCTAGTATTTATTTCAATAAACAAATGTATTTGCTAGTATTTATTAAAATAAATAAATTTATTTTCTAGTATTTATTTCAATAAACAAACATTTTTGCTAGTATTTGTTTCAATAAATAAATTTATTAGCTAGTATTTATTCCAATAAATAAATTTATTTGCTAGTATTTATTTCAATAATAGATTTTTTTGCTAGTATTTATTCCAATAAACAAATATGTTTGCTAGTATTTATTTCAATAAAAATATATTTGCTAGTATTTATTTCAATAAACAAATATTTTTGCCAGTATTTATTTCAATAAATAAATTCATTTTCTAGTATTTATTTCAATAAATAAATTTATTTGCTAGTATTTATTTCAATAAATAAATTTATTTTCTAGTATTTATTTCAATAAATAGATTTATTTGCTAGTATTTATTTCAATACATACATTTATTTGCTAGTATTTATTTCAATAAACAAATATATTTGCTAGTATTTATTTCAATAAAAAAATATTTTTGTCAGTATTTATTTCAATAAATAAATTTATTTTCTAGTATTTATTTGAATAAATAGATTTATTTGCTAGTATTTATTTCAATACATACATTTATTTGCTAGTATTTATTTCAATAAACAAATATATTTGCTAGTATTTATTTCAATAAAAAAAGAATCACAAACCTTACTCTAAAGTTTAAAACACAAAAGTCAAGTATCATTCTTCAAGTGCGTTCTAAACAGAAACATTAATGTCGAAAGCGTACTTATATTTCACGCCTTTCTGCTTGTGCGGTGATAATGGCTTAGACTTACGTTTAAAATGAAAAAGTTTAGTAACATGGTGCATTTGTGCTTAAAACAGAAACATAAATTTCGAACGTGTTTTCTTTTTTTCTTTTTTACAAAAGAGCCACCACTTATCATGGCCCGGGGGCCACTCTATGATAAGGGTTAATGGGTATACATTAGTCAATGGGATTTTAGCGAAGTAATCGTAAGTAGCGGAAATTTTGCAAATTGGATTCCTTAAAGGGACCGTTTATCAAGAACTTGTTTACGTTGGACTTGAAGACAATCAAATTGGAGTCAGCTGAAAAGCAGGCAAATTGAAGAGAGTTCCACATGCGTGCAATTCTATATAAATCTTATATTAAAGAACATACTCTTGATTTTATATGCCAGGCGTTTCTGCTTGTTAGGTCATAAAACTTCTCAATTGTGTTTGTGATGTTAGGCTGTGTAAGGTGTTAACTTTGTTCAAATTTCCGTGTTCATTCTTTCATTGGAGTTTTTCGATTATCGATTATGGATACTTATCGAAGATATTCCGATACAAAACCGAAGAGCTAGGCACGATCAAAAATGGACGAATAAAGGTAGGGTGACCTAGTTTTGAACACCTATTTATCATAATTGTTTTTTCCGACTACTTTTTGATTGTATTTGGAAGATTAAAGACTAAAGTAAATTTCCAGAAAGAAAAACATATTTGTACACGTGAAAAAATAATTATGAAAAAATATTTTCAATACGAGCTTACCAATTCAGCTAAATTTTGAGGTTAAATAGATTCATTGTAAAAATCCTTTAAGCGATAAATATTAGTTTAGATATTAAATTAAATAAAGAAAACACCTTGTTTGTACAACAACAGCTTAATTAGCTCAAACTGCGAGGGATTCTGCATTTCGCAAAATCGCAACAAACGGAAGTTTGTAAACACGGATTATACGGAAGCCCACAATTTCAGCTAATCAAAAAGCTTTCTGAAAATCACGTGATATAATTCGAAGGAGGGAGGGATGCTAGTTTTCTTTTTTCCCCAGACGTGCATCCGTAGATTCCTATCGTGAACGTTTATATCATTTTTATCATTTTTATTTTAATTATTTTTCTATGTTCCTGTTTCTAAATTATTTTTTTTAAATATTGTTCAGGATTATATAAAAATTATGCTCCGCCGAAAGTTTCACATTCATGAAAGCAAGACAAATATCAAAATCTTACAATTTTTTTTTGTTTTTACATGGGGATCACCACTTATCAAGGCCCGAAGGCCACTCAGGGATGAGGGTTATTGCGTGTACAGTAATCAATGAGATAGTATTGTAGTAATCATTAGTATTGGGGATTTGATAGAGTGTCTTACTTAAGGGGGCGGTTTGTCAGGAGTTTGTTTATGTTTAACTTGAAGACATCCAAGTTGTAGTCAAGTGGGAAACAGGCAAGCGGCAGAGAGTTCCACTGGCGTGCAGTTCTAAGAAAGAAGCTTTGCTCATGGAATCTACGTTTGGATTTAGACACAGATAAAGAGTGGGGAAAATTATTGACAGTAGTTTCAGACAGACGGGTGTTTCTCGTGAAAGATTGGCGAGGGAGGACGAAGGATTGGAGCTCAGACGAGCACCTGCCATGGAAATAGCGATAAAACAAAGACAGGCTTGCAACGTCTCTTCTGTGGGAGAGAA
Organism: Euprymna scolopes; assembly: GCF_053919585.1. NCBI lineage: Eukaryota > Metazoa > Mollusca > Cephalopoda > Sepiida > Sepiolidae > Euprymna > Euprymna scolopes. The sequence goes on along the minus strand of NC_136486.1, from coordinate 129,455,641 downwards.
GTTGCAGGGAAGAGAAAAGGACATCCCCCCACTAAACCACGAAGTCTATTTTGTAGAGAATTGCATCAGTAGTGAGATATCTTCTGGAGCGGTAGAAGGATCCTACCATTTTCCCAGCGTCCCTGGCAACAGATTTGATGTACGTGTTCCATTTCAGATCAGGAGTAAAGGTCAAACCCAGAAGCTTGTCAAAACATGAAGCCTCTCCAAGACGAGAGCCATCCATTTCAATTGATGCCAGATGGGGACCAGAGCGTTGATGATGTAAAGATAGAAGCTTGGTATTGGATGCATTAAAAGCGACCAGCCACCTCTTCCCCCATTGTACCACGTGCTCAAGATCAGACGAGAGAGAATTAGAGAGAACTTTGTCATTTACGGCCTTTGATGTGTTGCCATAGATGGTCGTGTCATCAGCATAGATGTCAACGAATGATTTAAGTATGTGTTTTGGGAGATCATTGATGTAGATTAGGAAGAGAGTTGGGCCCAGGATGGACCCCTGGGGGACTCCAGCATTAATACTGTGGGCCTCTGATTTCAGCCCATCAACCACTACTCTTATGAACCTATCAGAGAGAAATGATTTAATGATTGAGAAAACATTTCCAGTAATACCGTAGCTGGAAATCTTGTGAAGTAGGCCCTTATGCCATACCTTATCGAAGGCCTTTGATATGCCAAGAGCAATTGCCCTGGAAAGGAAACCTTTCTCAAGAGATTCACTAATCCTGTGTGATATAACCGTTAGCACATCTGCTGTAGATCTTGCAGAGTGAAAACCATATTGCATGTCACTAAGAATGTAATAACCACGCGGAACCTGTAATTAAAAAAAAAGAGTATACGCATTTTTTTGCAATTATAATTTTTTGTGTGAAAATATTAAATAAAAAATGCTTAATTAAATGATAATATTAGTAGTTCGAGAAATTAATTTTTCTTCGAGTTATATCGAATTCATTATTCCGGACTTTATGGGCTTTTTTTTGTAATGTTCCTGTAAAAACTAATCTTTTTTTTATTGTTATAATTTACGATTCTTTATTTTCATAAAAAAAAGCAAAAATAAATTCATACATTACTTTTTAACTACTGAAAACCTTAACTTTAGTTATGGTAGTTTTTTTTTTGTTTAAACAAAATTAAACGTTTTCACTAAGATTTAAATAAAAATAATGCGTTCGTTATATTCGGGGATGATTATTAGATAATACTGAAAATTTCATTAAAATTGTTTATTTTCCTGATTTTTGGTGAATTTTAAAGTTTAAGGAGTGGGTCAAAATGTTTATACATTTTGAGCATCGGCTATTCATTTTGCACGTTCCTACTAAGGACTTTGCCAGATGAATAAACTACGTGTGTGTGTGATTTTCTCCGAAACTTGCCCCCCCCCACACACACAGAAAGTTCCTTTTTATATAATAGCAGAGATTTTATAGATAACAATAGTTTACAAAATAATGGCCTGTTTATCACTAATATTTCATTAGATAGATAGATAGATAGATAGATAGATAGTTTAACGTAGGTAACTCTTAAATGAGCATTTTTTTTCATTTTCTGTGGAAATCGAATTCTCGTTTTGCTTTTAAAAATATTTTAAATTTTAAATGTAATCTTCAACTTAAAAAAAATGTCTGTTATTATTCAGTACTGGTAACCATGATTATACTACTCATATAACGTCACGTTGAAACGTTTATATTGTTCTTCAAGTGAAATTCCAGCAAGTTTCCAGGCGTAAGATGTATGGTGCGCAAGGGAAATAACTTTGAAACATTCATGTAAATAATAGATATCTTTTCTAAAGGGAAGTTATTCTGTTGGTACTTATTTTAATTATGTAAGAGTTATTTCCCTTACACTTATTAGTTAGCATATGAACTAAAATCTTCAAATTGTGAGAGTTATAATTGTAAGCTAATCTTAACGGCGTTTTTGGTAAGTGAGACAAACCCGAGGATGAGGTGAGGCAAAGCACAGTGGGTAAATTAAGCATAATTAATCAACTCACACATTTATTTTATTTTCTCTCAACCCAAAGTGTTAATGTCTGATACGATATCGATTTACGTTGCACAACCCCTAAGAATGTCTAAAATCCCCCCCATCCCCCAAACAGTGCCCTATGCTCTCTTTTCTAGAGTTACTAAGCTAGCAACCCTGGACCACATATTCATTTTTTCCTCCTCCTCTTCTTCTTCTTCTTATTATTATTATTATTATCATTATTATTATATTCACTCGGAGTTGTCACACAAGCCATCAAAAAAAAAATCTCTTTGAGAACAACTTCTGGGCTTACCTGGAGTCAGAGTGGCAACATGTCTCCTCAGGTTTCCAGTACTCTCCACCACTTTCGATAACCTTTACAGATGGATTTGGCAACAGCCGCTTACCATTGATTAGCCGTTGGCAGCGACTAAAGAATTTATTGGATTTGGGTGATAATAATAATAATAATAATACTTCTTCTTATTATTATTATTATTATTAGCTCACAACGAGCTTTCACACATGTATTCAAAGATTTCTCCTTGAAAACAACCTGTGGGGTTCCCTGTAAGCTGAGTGATAACAAGTCTTTCCAGGTTTCCAGTGCTTTCCGCCTCTTTCGATAACATTTGCAAATGAATAGTAATTGTCTGTATTTTTGAGATGAGTTGTTTTCATTGATTGAGATTGTCGGACTGACTTCCTCATCTTGGTTGTTATTGTCACAACGTTTGGCCGTTTTGCCCTCCGTCAGGCGAACGGTTTGTTAGGAGTCTCGAACCCAACCCTTTATTATTATTACGGGGGTACCGTGTTCGGACTCCAGCTAGGCTTTGGGACATAGTTGCTGATTCTCTGTTTTTCAATGTTACTTTTTCACTGCCTTCGTTCAGGATTGAACTCAGCACCTTTGGGTAACTGTAAACTTTGATACAACGTCTAGGACCACTCGGCCATATGTCACTAGGACAATTCTTAGTTGGTTTTTGTTAATGTTAAACCTATGTTGTTATTCAAGGTTTTCACTCTCTATCAGAGGTGTCCAAATTGTATTCAGCTCTATGCTTGGTTTGCTCAGTAGGTTGTTATGTCCGAGCATGTGAGCTGTTTCTTTAAGTTTTCTCACTTTCCAGTGGGTCTCTCTGTTTATTATTTTTACTTCATCCCATAGGGGGCGATGATCCCCCCTCTCCATCCAGACATGGTTGGCTATACCCGATTTTTCCGTCTCCCCTTTAGTTACCGCTTTTCGTAAAAAAGTAACATTGAAAAAACAGAGAATCAGCAACTATGTCCCAAAGCCTAGCTGGAGTTCGAACACGGTACCCCCGTAATAATAATAAAGGGTTGGGTTCGAGACTCCTAACAAACCGTTCACCTGACGAAGGCCGGAGGGCAAAACGGCCGAAACGTTGTGACAATAACAACCAAGATGAGGAAGTCAGTCCGACAATTTGCAAATGAATTTGCGTTATTGCAACAGCCGCTTATCATTGATTTCTCACCGGAATTTGAATGATAATAAGCCTCCCCAAGGTCTCAGTTCTCTTCGCACTTGTCAAGCGGAGGCCTGCTTAGTGCTTTCTCTTCGGTCTTTCCATACTTCTTGACCCTTCTCAGCTATTTGGTAGCACTCTTTAGCGGGGGGTGTTGATAGAGCAATGTGGACATTGGGGAAGAGGTAGAGAACATACAGATATGCACCTTTAATGTTCTTGGTTCCATGTAACATTTCTCCATGTTTTGCCTCGGCAGCAGATTGTCTGGTCCGCTATTGTGGCTCTTGTGTATTAGTCTCCGTATTCAAAGGTTTTTTTTAATATTTCAGCTGTTTTTTTATATTGTTATTCGTTGTATGTTTCCAGCAATTCCTCTAATTCCAATTTCTCCCATTCTTTTTTAAAAGCCTTTTCTTCTTCTCCTTCTTCTTCTTCTTCTTCTTCTTCTTCTTATTATTATTATTATTATTATTATTATTATTATTATTAGCTCAAAAGGAACTTTCACACAGGTCGTCAAAGATCTCTCCTTGAAAACAGCCCGTGGTGTGCCCTGGAAGCTGAGTGACTACAAGTCTTCCCAGATTTCCAGTACTCTTCACAGGAATTGGAGTGGCAATAAGCCTCCCCAAGGTCCCAGTTCCCTTCGCACTTATCCAGCGGAGGTCTGGCCAGTGCTTTCTCCTCAATCTTTCCTTCCCCCTTGACTTTACTGGGTTATTTTGACTCACTCTTTTTTATGGGGCGGCAGTGATGTGGTAATGGTGCATGGGGATGAAATTAGAGAACTTATAGATATGCGGTTTCACTGTTCTTGGTTCCAGGTAGCGCTTCATGTTTGCCTCTACAGCGGTTTGTCTGGCCCGCTCTTGTGGCTGACGCGTGTTAGTCTCCACATTCAAGGATTTTCCTTAATATTTTCCTGTTTTCATTATTGTTGTTCGTTGTATTTTTCCAATCATTCCTCTGATTCCAATTTCTCCTATTCTTTTTTAAAAAAACTTTGTCGGGTTTGTTCTTAGTGCTCACACTATTATAATAAACCAGCAAGTACCCCCGTGTGAAATTTCATAAAAATCGGCACCGTGCTTTTCAAGTCTATAGGGAACGTACTCACACTCACACTCACACTCACACTCACACAGATAAAGTTTCTAACGTACACTCATGAGCAAAAAAAAAAAAAAAAATGGCTAAGAGTGAAAGAAGGAAGAAATCGATTTTTCAATGTTTTCCCATGAATTTTTGTTAATTTTAACTGAACATTTCTATTTTGCAGATTATTATTATTATTATTATAGCATATAATAATGTGGAAAAAATAATCTAAAAAATATGGCGAGGATATTAAAAAAAAAAAAAAATTGCAGGATTTAGGCAGTCCAAAATGATTTACAAGCAGATTTTTGATATTTTAAGAAAGGAAAATGTGAAAACATCTCTTTCTGCAGTGAATCGAATTGGTAAAAGGTGCGAAGTCGAACGCTTGTTAAAAGGGAAATCTGGATCTGGTCGCCCTAGAGCATCCACTTTAAAGGACGACCACAGGATTAAATTAACTGTCTTGAAGGATTAAAAGAAAACTTATGTTGACCATAGCAAAAGATTCGAAGCAGGGACTGGAAATTTTCTTTCTAGATATACAATATCTAGACGAATGAAAGAAATGGGATTCTCTTCTAAAAGGTGGCTAAAGAAGCCATTTTTATCTGAGAAGAAGATGAATGATCGAAAGAGATTTTTCTCGTGTTATGGCAAGAGAGATACAGACTGGTTCATGAATGTTTTCTGGTTAGATGAATCAAGATTTTGTCTTGTTAGTGATGCTCCCGATGCTCCCGAACGGTGCAATCGAAAAACTGGAGAAAGATTTTCGAAAAGTTGCTTAAAAACGACAATTAAACACGGGAATGGGAGGGATAATGGTATCGGAAACTTTTACTGCAGCAGGAGTTGGAGAACTTATTAGATGTGAGAAGTCAATCAATGCAAAAGAATACATTCGAATATTAGAAAAAGGATTGTTACCAAGTATCCAGAAGTTGGGAATATCCCAGAACATTATTTTTCAACATGATAATGCCCCTGCACACACTGCTAAAGCCAAAAAAATGTTTTCCTGATAATTCAATTAATGTGATATTTTGGCCAGGTCAAAGCCTTGATTTAAATCCAATTGAGAATATTTGGTCCATAATATCTTGAGCATTAGCTGAAAGAACTTTTTCGAACAATGACAAACTGTGGGGACTGTGCAAAACGAAGGGAATATCATCTCTTCTTCATAGTGTTCCACTTTGGTTGAGAGCATGTTTAAAGAGTTGATCTTTTAAAGAAATCAAAAGGGAATGCGATTTCATCCTAAGCATTTATAAAAGTAACTGTCTTGTTCTGTGTTATTAGTCTTGTTTAAGTTTCCTTGTTCAAATGCTTTTTGTTCAATATAGCGTTTAGTGCAATAAAATGTATAAAATTTCTTTGGCCCATTTTTTTTTGCTCACGAGTATATATATATATATATATATATATATATATATATATATATATATATATATATATATATATATAAGGATTTTTTACCCTTCACCGGACTATCAATTCATGTGAAATCTTTTTATCATTTTTCTTTTACCTCCTATTCCCCTTACCTCACCCTTTTTTTTTAACCAAGTAAGATCTGTGACTTACTTGTAGTTTCATTAAATACTTTTACATGCAAAATCCGATCCCGCATTTTGCTAATTCCTGCCCTCTGATGAGAAGGAAAGTATTTCTTCGAAACTCCGTGGATTAAGGACTATTCACTAATCTTGTACTTCCTTTTTAAAAAAACATATGTTTTTAATTCTTTTTCAAGATGTCTTTTAACATGTTTTATTAATCATTTGTTCATATATATATATATATATATCCGTGTGTGTGTGTGTGTATGTATGTATGTATGTATGTACGTATAAGACAATGATGAAATGATTTAGCTCACAAATTGTTGAATTTTGTGATATGACGTCTTATACAATATTGTTGGAGGTCACACATTTATAGGCACGACTTCTAATTTAATGAAACTGCAAATCTCACATTACTTACATTCCCTCAAAAAAGAAAATACACATAATAAAAAAGCACCCTTTAAACAAGCTTGATTATTAACCTTACACTTAAGATTCTTTATTCAATCAAATGGAATATACGAAAAATAGAAAAATCATACGTACCAGGATCTAAATTCTGTAATCTGTGCATCTCGAAAGCAGTTAGAATAATCACTTTTCCTAAACCTGCAATAATACTAAAAACGAATTGGTCTCACAATGCAAACACAAGAGAAAATTTAAATATAGCTAATTTGAAAAAAACGTAGATAATTTCAATATTAGGTAATAAAAAGTAATACCCACTATATATTATCATTTACTTAACATACGCAATCTTACAATAGTCTCTTATATATAATCTATTATATACATTATGGATCTTTCGATCAGTTTAATCGACTGTTTCTTATTTTAAATAGATTTTTTTTACAAGGTGGTCACCACTTATCAAGGCCCGGAAGCCACTCAGGGATAAGGGTTATTGCATGTACAGTACGTTAGTGTTGAGATTTAATAAAGTGTCTACTTAAGGGGGCGGTTCATCAGGAATTTGTTAACGTTAGACATCTAGGTTGTAGTCAGGTGGGAAATAGGCAGACGGAACAGAGTTCTACAGGCGTGTTGTTCTAAGAAAGAAGCTTTGTTCATGGAATCTACGTTTTGATTTAGGCACAGATAAAGAGTGATGGAAATTTGTGACAGTGGTTTCAGCTAGACGGGTGTTTTCGTAAAAGATTGGCGAAGGGGGGCCAGAGATTGGAGCTCAGACGATCACCTGCCATGAAAATAACGATAAAACAAAGATAGGCGCGCAACGTCTCTTGTGTGGGAGAGAGGCTGTAGGGAAGTGAAAAGGGCTTCCCCCCTAAGCAACGAAGTCTATTTTGTACTCTGTCAAGACAAGATAGGCTGTTTTAGCAGCATCTGCACAGATATGGGAGCAGTATTCCATCCTTGGACATACTTGGCTTTTATACAGATAGAGAATTGCATCAGTAGTGAGATATCTTCTGGGGCGGTAGAAGGATCCCACCATCTTTCCAGCGACCTTGGCAACAGACTTGATGTACGTGTTCCATTTCAGATCCGGAGTAAAGGACAAACCAAGAAGCTTGTCAAAACATGGGGTTTCTCCTAGACGAGAGCCATCCATTTCAATTAATGCCAGATTGGGATCAAAACGTTGATGATGTAAAGATAGGAGTTTTGTTTTAGATACATTAAAGGTAACCAACCACGTCTTCCCCCACTGTACCACGCGCTCGAGATCAGAGGAGAGACAATCAGAGAGAACTTTGTCATTTACAGCCTTTGGTGTGTTGATGTAGATGGTTGTGTCATCAGTATAGATGTCAACGAATTATTGAAGTATGTGTTTAGGGAGATCATTGATGTAGATCAGGAAGAGAGTTGGGCCAAGGATGGACCCCTGAGGGACTCCACCATTAATATGCGGGCCTCTGATTTTTGTCCATTGACCACTACTCTTATGAACCTTCAGAAAGAAATGATTTAATGATTGAGAAAACATTTCCAGTCATACCGTAGCTGGAAATCTTGTGAAGTAGGCCCTTATGTCATACCTTGTCGAAGGCCTTTGATATGTCAAGAGCAATTGCCCTAGACAGGAAGCCTTTGCCAAGAGATTCACTAATCCTATGAGATATACCCGTTAGCACATCTGCGGTATATCTTGCAGAACGGAAACAATATTGCGTGCCACTAATGTTATTTCTGCTGAGGTGGTTAACTATTTCTCTATTTAATATGGATTCCAGCAGCTTACTCATGACACACAGGACACTTATTAGTCTTTACTGAGAGGGAGATGACTTTATCATCTGAATTCTTAAATACAGGGTATGCTGATTAGGTTTTCCAGGGTGTTGGAAAGCACTTCTTCTTAAGGCAACGCTTAAACAGTTTCGTAAGTATGGGAGCAAGTTCTGGTTGAAGCTTTTTTAACACTATAATTGGGATGTCGTCAGGGCCAGTTACTTTACTGGAATCATGGTTCTTGATTAGCTTGGCGACCCCATGCACAGATATTTGTATCTTACCTAGCGTGTTCTGTGTTATAGGAGGAAATATGGGGAGTTGATGGCCTTCGTCGCATAGGGTAGAATTAGCTGCAAAGTTCTTTGCAAATAGTTTGGCCTTGTCTGACGCTGACGAGATGACCTCTGGTCCATTGATAATGGTTGCGATAGAACGTACACTTCTGTTCAAGATCCTATTTGTCATTTGCCAAAACTGTTGGGAACCAAGCCGCTGATCAGCTACTTTGGATTTAACGGACTGAGCATATAGCTCTCTTGGATTTTTATTACTCTTTTACAGTGGTTGCTGGCGTTCCTGAAAGCAGCTTTAGTTCTTACATATCTCAGCAATTATATGTTTATATGTTATAGGCCTAATGTTGGCTCCTGAGATCTACTTTAAGAAAACACTATTTAATATTATTTAAACACTTACATTCATCTACACGTAGCACTTTTTAGACCCTCCTTTAATTCTAACTCATAATTCGCATATCAAATCTTAACTTTATTAATATGTCTCTGAACTACCTTAAACGATCTACATGTAAATAAAAACTTAATTCGCTCAGCCACAACTCATCCTATGTACCGTTCTACAATCTCCTTTCGTGTGCAGAATTGCAATCCCATAAAATCTATCCAAAACATCTTAATCAAATCCTTATATTAACTAGCTAGACTTCATCAAGACAACTTACATTAGCATAAAAAAATAAGATAAATATTCCTTTAAAATACTTCTATCTAAAATTATCTAAACCTCTTATTTATATTTATAATTATAGTAGTACTAATTACCTTTTAATATAATTGCCACGATTAAACTGATCGAAAGATCCATAATGTATATAATAGATTATATATAAGAGACTATTGTAAGATTGCGTATGTTAAGTAAATGATAATATATAGTGGGTATTACTTTTTATTACCTTATTGTAGATCTTTGAGATTTTTTTTATATTGTAGCGTCATAATTTATAGACAATGGATATAGAATTTTTCAACCTGCTATGTATAGTACATCGTAGGTTATTTAATTATGTATTTTATTGCTAATAATTGTTACTTCTATAAAAGGCCTTATATTTTTAATATTTTATTTAGATAGTTTGTTACTTTATTGGCTGTAATCCAGCCGATAATTTGAATGATTTAACTCTGATTTTAATCAAATCTACTTTTATAGACGATTCATTTACGCTTTCTATTGTCCATCTCTTAAAACATCCTTCCCCCTTATCACCTTTGGCCGATTTATCTTTCACTGTAAGCAGTCAATCGCGCTCAATGTTATGCACGCTATACTATAATAACTACCGTTATGCCTTTCTTTCGTTCTTTTTTCTCCCTTCCTTCTTAAGATACTTAATCATGATATAAATAAGATTTTAATATTTATCTCTTCATTTTATTTCGTCATTTTATTAGGGACACGAAAAATGTGTCTAAACGGTTTATTTTAAACATACCGTTCATATTTTTTTTAAATTACAATATCTTTTTAAAGTTACTATTTTTTTGTTTTAATCTTTTTATTTTTATTTTTATCTTTATTTTACATCCACTCTTAAAATATAGGATTTTATGTATATTAAATTCCAACTATCTTGATTTTATCAAAAGTATTTAGCTAATTCATTTTGAACGATTGGATTTTACTTTATAAAGAAGAACGTTCTTATTGATCTTTTCTGCAGATACTAAACCACCAATAAATGAGGCAGAATAAAATTCTTGATTCCAAAACGAATTATTGCCTATAATTCTAGATGCTACATTGAACTGAATTGGAATTTGCCTTCGATGGCCATTTATTCAACCAATTTGGAATCTAATAACATCATTTCTTTATATTCAAGGATTACGATTCGATTCAGATATCAAAATCTCAAATCTTTTTTTTTTGTTTCAACCCTTATTTTCTTTCTCTGTTTCCCTTAAAATAGATTAAACCTTTAATATATTTTCTCTGTTTGTACTGAATTGTAAAATTATATCAAACCAGATTTAATATTTTGCTAATGACTTTCCTTTGAGGAGATGAGCCTACATCGAAAATCCATGTGGTAAGGACATTACTTTAGATATTGTATTATTTGTTGAAATAATAAACTTTTGTTTTGAAAAATGTATTTTTCTAAATGAAATAAAAATATAAATAACTATACATTTATATATATATATATATATGTACACACACACGCGCGCACATATATATATAGTAAATGAATGATAGAAATCTACATTTCAAAGTTCATTATGTTGACCATCTTGCAATTTGTTCCTTTAATTCGGTTGGCATTAACAATTCTTGACAGTATCTGTTTCGTAGCACAAATCAATCACTAATATATTTTTCCTTTAATTCATCAGAAAAAATAGCAACAATCAATCCATCCGTGCGTTTTGACATGATTAAAATCAGAAAATAAAAAGATAAGTTGTAAATAGCTTCTAATATGTTTACATTACGCCATTTTGATAAATGTAAATACCTCATAGTATGATTACATCAAGCCATTATGGATTTAGAAATTTCTAAATTTAAAATTGCGTAAAGTAAACATATAAGGTATTTAAGCTTCTCTTACAATTTTCAGGTTTTAATCATGTCAAAACGTACCTTATTTCCTTTTGATTGATTGATTGATTGTTGTTATTTCTTCTGATGAGTTAAGGGCAAAGGAGATTTACTAATTGATATAATAATTAAGTAATTATATTGAGCTTCTTAAATAAGGATCGGTATATAATATAAGTAAATAAAGTATATTTCCACAGATATATATATATATACATATATATATATATATATATATATATATAAAGAGAGAGAGAGAGAGAGAAAGAGAGACATTAAATTAAATACTGAAATGCAGTAGAATTACAGGTCAAATAATACTGCAAACATTAAGTGCAATTGATATTAGTATCAATATTTATAAGACGATCCCAAGCAAATAAAGAAAGCTCAATATGCGAGATAGATCAATGATATAAATGGTATTCGGAATTAAATTATGTAGAATTACAACAAAATTTATCGTTTGACAAAGGAGTACAGAAAATTCCTTAATCATAAAACGTTAAAGATAGCATTTGATAATCTTTCTCTTTAAATCTGTTCAACATTATATTACAATATAATTAACCTTTAAAAATTTCAATATAGAAAAGAATGTATAGGAATTTAATATAAACTAGCGGGACCTGTGGAAATTCCATATTCCATAATATTTATATTATTCTTAATTGGAATTCATTATTGAGATGAATATTATTTATATTAATTTATTTTTTACTGCGGACTATTATTCTCATCTTTGTATTGGTTGTTGTTTCACGACGTTTCGGCCAACTATTCCTCTGGCCTTCGTCAGGTGGTAACCGCGACGGATAGGAACTTCGAATCTCCTAACTGCTTTCTCAGCAATCACTGCCATCCGAAGTTGTTGTCGTCTCACCACGTTTACCACCTGACGAAGGCCAGAGGAGTAGTTGGCCGAAAAGTCGTGAAACAACATCCAATAAAAAGATGAGAATAATAGTCCGCAATAAAAAAATAAATTAATTCCATGATATTATTTTAGCTTTTTTGTTAAAACTGCAAAAGTATTTATCTAAGCTAGCACGAACTCCCGGTAAAGCCCGGTCGTAAAGTACGCTTAAATATGATATTTTAATTTCTTGCACATTTCGTATATATTATTTAATGTTCTATCGATTTTTACATGTTACAAAGTTGCGATTTCAAAAATAAAAGAATAACTTGGGTGCATTAGCTTAAAGCGAAACCGAAATAAAACTTATGAAATATATATATATATATATATATATATATATATATATATATATATATATATATATATATATATATATATATATATAACTTGAGTTTCTTCAGCCATAATCGAAACCGAAACCAAAAATTATTTATAAAAGAATATATGATTTAAGTGTCATCAGCTCCAGTCGAAACCGAAACCAAAACTTATAAAGAATATTTGGTAAGAATATTTAAGACAAAAAATAGAAGAATATAACAGTTAAACGACCCGGACGTAAGTGATACACACAAAAGAACACGCACGCTATCGTATTAGTCCTCGCGCGAAAGAGCAGGGCACAAAATATTTTAAATAATAATAATAATAATAATAATAATAATTATAATAATAATAATAATAATAATAGAATAACAATAACAAAGACTTTCGCTGGCGAGGACTACTATTGACCGTAACCAGTTACACAATCCTTTTGAAATTTTCATCTCTATTTTTCCCGTTATGTACTGAATATTTGTTAATGAGACCTATATGAAATATGTTCCTTATTAAATTTTAAAGATTTTCTATGCTGAAAAAAGTTTAAAAAATTTAATCTAAAAAAGTTATTTTAAAGTTTTTGTTAAAAAAATTCAGATTTTCTAATTATTCAGACCTGTATTACAAAGAGGGGGTTGCAAAATTGAGTTGTGGTGTGAGGATAAATACAAACTGAAACAGAGAAAATATTCAGAACTGTAATAATACAAAGAGGGGGTGGCAAAAATGGGTTGTGGTATAAGGAGAAATACAAACTGAAATAGAGAGAATGGGAGTTTTAAAATGTAATCTTAAAAAGATAAGATACAAGTTAGAAAAGCATTTCATCCAAGGCATGAAAATTGTTAAACAAAATGTTTTTATTATAGGCTTTAAAAATAAAGGTAAAAGATTCAATTTGAAATTTATTTATCTTCAAATTGCACTTTCATAAATTTTACACAGTAAGGTATAAAAATTTAATTTAAATTGAATAAAAAAATACCTTGGATTTATTTCATGTAATGTATATTTTGTTGCAATTTAAAAACATTATCTTTCATCTAGCAATTAATGATATAGATATAAAACGTTCAATAATTTTTTTAAAAAAGTGCAACAGAATGTACATTACATAAAATAAATCCAAGATAATTTTTTTATTTAATTTAAATTAAATTTTTATACCTTACTTTGTAAAATTTATAAAAGTGCACTTTGAATATAAATAAATTTCAAATTGAATTTTGTACCTTTATTTTTAAAGCCTATAGTAAAAAAAATTTAACAATGCCTTGGATGAAATGCTTTTCTAACTAATATAGATAAACTACAGAAAGAACTTATCGACTACAAGTAGATAAAAACGGCTCTACAGTTAATTCACTCCGGCCATTTGCCTGCATTAATATCGAGTTAATTAATTGACTTTTCAAATGGTTCTACTACATCTGAAAGTATTGATTACCAAATATGTATTCCTTCGATTTTACCTCTCAGCCTGGAATATACTGTTAAAATAAACTGCAATTCATTCATGAGTATCCCAGTATTACTTTCACTATATAACATTTCCTGTATGTTCATTATTTCAACTGAGCATTCTTTTTCAGTACCATCCTAATTTTAATTTTCAATTTATGTGCTAATAAGCAGAATTTACAATCGCCCACATTTATTTTGCTAACATTTCCTCCGATGAGATGAGCCATTTATTGAACATCCATGGATTAAGAAAAGGATTAGAATAATTACTTGTACTTTGTCAAACGATAAATTCTTTATAAATCTGTATAATTTCACTCAGAATGTCGATATATATATATATATACATACATATATATACGTATATATATACATATATATACATATATACATATATATATATATATATATATATATATATATATATATATATATACTTTCACTGATGGGTCATACACACCCTATCAAGCCCTGAGGCTGCTTTAGGAGAATGGCTAAATGGATTGTCAGTTGGGAGATAATCGTCACCACCTGAGGATTAGAACTAATTAATGGAGTGGGCAGTTGTTTACTTAAGATAAATTGATTATCTGAGATGGAGGTTCAATAAATTGCAGACTTCCTCGTCCAAGTATTTCACAGAATAATGATCAAGGAAAAAAGGAAAACTAAGCAATTACATAGAACTTGGCAGAAACATGAACTTAATATGGGACATAAAAAAGGTTGCTGTAATACTGAGAATTGTAATGGCACTAGAAACAACTTCGAAAATCCATAGTCGTGAACTCAGGAGGAGCATAGGCCATTTACAACTTTGTAGATGCTTTAGTAGCAAGGGGTGTTTTTTTAGGGGTGAAGGTGCTGGACCCACGCCCAATCTTCCCAGAAGGTACATACAGCGTTTAGCCTTCACAAATGGTCACTTATCTGATACTGGCCAGGCTCAACACTGCTTAATTCCGGTGATCTGGGAGGAAAACCGGTGAATCAACGTGATTGTGCCGTACAGCTTCGCAAATACTGGGCAAAAAATGCAAGAAATTTGAATCAAAGATAGGGGTGATCCCATAAATCGAATGAGAGTTAGTAAATAGTCGAAATATTCATGTAAATCTACATGCACAATAAACACAAATTAACTACAAATAAGTTGATAGAACAAAAATATAACAAAAATGACACAGTTCAAGGGAAGTGCAACTGCCAAAAATTCTATAATCTGATATTTCCCAAAAATATTCATGCAGACACACATGGCGTCGTACCGATTCAGATAACACACAATGATCATGATATAAAGAGCGATGACAAAAAGCACCCGCCTGACTTTAAGTAGAAAAATACGCGGATTAGTAAAATCTTGGAGAATCTTATTGCCACTCGAATTCTTGATCCATCCAACGGTAAGTGCAAGCGAGAAAATAATAGGAAACAGCTTTTTGCGCTGACGCAGAATGATTTGTAATAATTATCAAAAGAAGTGGAGAATGCTGGAAACCTGGAGAGACTTGCTTAAACTCAGGTTCTATGAAACAGCACTCATCATTAATCATATTGAGATCAATCACTAATAATGATTATGATCGAGTGAGTGCTAAACTGATTGGGATGTATGAAGCAAAACCAGGAAAAAAACACCCCTCCAGTGATTCATGGAGATTATATGGAGATGAATATAATTACAAGGAAGCTTATTGAAAATAAGAAACTTACATTCCAGGAAAAGTCAACAGCCATTAATCAGTTAACAACAAAAAAAAAGAAGAAAAAAAGAAAAGATAAACAGGTGTGTGCGAGCAGGTAAAGTAATTTGTTACAGATAATTTTAAAAGTAGAAACTACTGGAAGTCATCAAAGACTTTTTATAACTCAGGATTTTAGTTGTAACTATGTGTAACGGAGCGCAGACGAGCGTATGGCAGATGTAGGCAAATGAACGAGCCGTAACGGCAATGGAAAAAAAAAAGATTATTAAAAGAACGTGTGCGGAGACTGATGGTCATGTTAGAGACACGTGGGTTACGTCACAGCCGAGAGGCGAAGTCACGCGTGGCCGAAAAAGAGAAATAAATATGAAATAGGATAGTCAAGGATACGAACTTGCGAAGCTAGATTTGGAATTGAGAATTCCAATCATAATTTCAAATAAATACAGAATACATAATATTATTGAAATACAAAATGTTAGTGAAAATAAGAAATGTGGAATTGCCATTGTTTAGCTCACACAAAATAGTTCTATATAGTTTATAGAATGTAATGATGAAATTTGTTTCTATTATTGAAATGAAATTAAAATAAGGAATCTAGATAAGAACAATGGAAAACATATTTGTAAAGTAGGTTAGAGAAATCGGATTTGAAACATGTGAGTAACAATGCATGCTTAAACACGGAGGCATGTCATGCCATGTGTCTGATATGCACGTGTTGGTCATGCAATGACGTTATGGGTCTCAATATAGTCAGTCAAAAAAACTCAGTCGGACTCAGTCAGGGGAGAAGAGAGGAGTCAGAGAGGGTTAGGGTTAGGGTTAGAACCTTGGAAGCGGGGTTAGAAGAAGAATCATGTAAGACTTGGATTCCTTGATGCAAAGCCATTGACCGGTCACATCATATGGTATAATAAACGGAATCATCATCTTTTTGTATCTGTGTCCTCGTGTTATATATTCAACAGAAAAGGTATTGTCCGTTTATATTATAAGAACTTGTGAAAATCATCATCTCAAAAATAGGTAAGAAATATATGTGTCAATGTTTATAGAAACACTTCCATTCACAGAACTGTCAAACGAAAATGCCAAACGCACTATCTCTCGGTCTATCTATCAATATATCATAAATCTCCTCTCATTGAATTACATGCTCGGCTCTCCTGTATTAGTCTGTACCCTGTCCCTTTATATATAAGATTGTCTCTATCTCATATGTCTCTTTCTCTTGATATATACGCGATATATCTGCACACAACATGAACCTCTAAGACTCTCTCTTACTAAGATGAACATAACAACAATAACAACAACAACAACAACACCACTATATTATATCAGTCCTCTTCTAATAAGAACTATGCAACAACAACAATAAAAATAATAATAAACGGAACTTGTCAGAAAAATGCATGGAATATGGATCAAGCAGAACATTACTAAAATACCAATAGTTGTAGAAGCAATAGGAACAAAAGTTGTTACTACATCTAATATTATATTATCGTGTACCAAAAAGGCACCAAAACAATCTGTTGTATAATCGTCTAAATGTTGCTATGCATACCTGGGATTAAAGGTTCATCCCGATGTGTATACGTGTCACTAAATATCTATACTTGGTGATTCTTCACTGTTTGAACCCTAGCTTATGTTGTCACTGTCTATTTATGACATATTCCTATCTAATTGCACGTGTGCGCGCGCGCGTGTGTGTGTGTGATAAATGTACTATGGACATACCTTAACTTCATGCGTCGTTGATCTTGTCCACCTGGAATTCATCTTGTTCTTGGAGGGGAAGCTGGACTCTGTTTGGACGAAACACATCGCTCCAAGACAATGATTGGTTTTTGTTGCAATATTTTGGAAGTATAATGGGGTATGATCTCACACAGTCGGACGATTCTATTTATAAACGATGCTGCTAGGAACTTATGAATCGAATTAATTCACGTTCTGCTACCAACCAATCAGAAACCAGAATTGCTCCATAAATATTAAACCTTTTCTGTAGTAATTTCGCATGTTTTTTCCGTCTCAACACGGTAAGAATATTTTGCTCTGTGGAACTGTCTACTGCAAACCAGTCACCTCCCAGGACTTGTATGTAACAACGAACCATCGGAAATTGTTCTGTTTACTGCAAACCAGTCACCTCTCAAGACTTGTTTAGAGCAACGAACCATCGGAAACTGTTCGGAAACTAAACATGGCTTACACTTCTAGAGTTTTATATAGTTTTTATTCACTTTCCATGTGTCGATCGCAGAAGGATTGAAAGTGAACACCATTGCCTGCGTGGTTACTTCTAGTTCTCTATTTTCATACACGTCAGCTCCATCCCCAGTGAATGGAGGGGCGACCTGTTAAACCGTCTGCCCTACTAAACGTCTAAATTCCATCTCTCAAATCTTCAATTAACCTGATCACGTGACTCACACATAGATCTGGTCAGCTGGCAAGCTCTTCCGGTAAACGTGTCTGCAATATGATTTACCATATTTTAACAGTCTTTCAACATTGTTCACATTCACTTCCCATCTATCTCTCCAGGTAAATAGGTAGATTAATAGAAAGATCAACACTTTCTTGTGTTCGACCTACTACATAACAGTAACAGAGCGCGGACGCGCGCATAGCGGCAGTATGCAAATGACCGAGCTGTGTGCGAGATGACGATGGTTTGAGTCGAAGAGAGATTGGAATAAGAAAACATAAAGATCATGTAACTAACGACAATGCTAAAAGCAGCCGATATCTTAAGGAAAAGCATTGAATGCGCAAACCAAACCACGTACTCAATTAACAATAACCTGCCACAAATAACACGGCCCAAAGAGTAGTGAAACTGTAAATAACCAAATAAACTAGAGCCCTTTAAACATATACAAAGAAAATGCACGTTGTAGAAGCTTACGTGTCGAGACAACAGCTTCAGCTGTTACCAAAAAAAAAAAAAAATGGTAAAAGGATGAAGAAGAATGAAAAGTTCGAGCAAAAATTCCTTTGACCAAACTTTCACGTAAGCGTACTAGAAACTAGGAGTGGCTTAGTGCTAGTAAAGTTTTAGAGAAACAATATTGAACGACTCTTGACAAAACAAAATGATTTGCAAAGGTTATCGAAAAGGATGAAGAGTGCTGGAAATCTTAAACATTTTTGTCACTAAAAATCTAGGGAACACCACCGCGTAGTATTGGTGAGCAATCTATAATAATAAACTGTATGAGAACATTTAGCGGACAATTTTATAAGTGATATATTGATGCTGGCATTCTTGAAGTAAATGGAGACACCCTATTATTATTGTATTTCTTTTGTTAATACAGCGAAAGTATTCATCTACGTTACTAAGGACGCCTGGCGTAGCCCGGTCGTCAAATCCGCTTAATTATGATATTTTAATTCATGTAGATTGCGTATATATTAGTTATGTATAACTTATTATAGAGACAATTTTCTATCGATTGTCATATATTATAAGATTGTGTTCTCATATATATATATATATATATATATATATATATATATATATATATATATATATACATACAAGTTTAATGAGTATAGTTAAATTCTGTGAATCGAAATATATACATACATATATTTAAGATAAGAATGTATTGTTTGAAACAAGGATATATAGAGAAAAATTATGTTTATTTACTTAATCCATGGAGTTTCAATAATGGCTCACATCATCATATTCACCATTAAAATAATATTTTCATTATATGTGCTGAAAAGCAAGGTACTTTCTTATTCATAGCTGAACATTTTGCTAATTGCATTTCATTTCCCCTGATGATATGAGCCATCATTGAAAATCCATGGATTAAGAGAATAAACATAATTTTTCTCTATATATTCCTTGTTTCAAACAATAAATTCGTAACTTAAATATACGCGTATATATTTTGATTTACAGAATTTAACTTAGACTTATGCGCGCAATTTTGTGGTTCTGTTGTTTTTATATATGCAGCTTCTATTGAGATTTTAGTTAGCCAATCATCTTTCTAGTATCCACCGCGCCCTTTCTATCAGCCAATGAACATGCACTTACAGGAAAAAGGCCCATTTGACCTCTGGTTGACATGATTCTTTGTGTGTGCTCTATTTAGCCTGGATATCTAGTTTCTTGACCTGTTTTAAATCTAGGTTAGGTTTTTTATGTTAGTTTATATCTACATACATATATATATATATATTTACATATATATACATACACGCATAAATATGTGAGATAGTTTATGTATATGCATGCTTATTTATTTTATTTATGTATTTGTTTATTTTCTGTTGTTTTTGTTAGTTTTAAAGTAATTTTGTATCTCTATCTTAGAGTAAATTTTATCCTGTAAGCACAGTTGTTCGCTATTTCTCTCCTATAGTTCAATAGATATTGGGGTTCTTTAAAGTACAGGATAGCAAATTTTTCATGAAGGCATAATCTACATGGGTCGTCTAGGTCTCTACAGGTGTTTGCTTGTCTTACTATTTTCCATTCGACTACGAGCGAACGTCCGTTTTCTTTGAGTTTCCAGTATTTGTTTGCTAGCGTTGTTTTCATACGGTGTTTTTTATTGTTAAATGTAATTTTGTGGTCTTAATATCGAGTTTTGAAATCTAAGGAAGTCATACCCACGTAATATTTCTTGTTATTCGGGATTTCTTTCGCAAATATTGTGGCCTGGTAAAGTATGCTTTTGGTTAGACATTTATTTTGAAGTGGGCAAAGTGTGCGGTTTCTACAGTTGAATTTATCTTGTTCGTTATTAGTATTTTTATTTTTATTTCTAGTATGGTTGTTGTTGTCCGGAGTTTGTTTATTATTATTATTATTATTATAATTATTATTATTTCTACTAGTTATGCATGTTTATTTTGTGTTAGTTTTATTTTTGTCATGGTGTCTACTTTTTTATTGCATATTCTGTTGTTGTTTACATTGTTTTTATTTCATATTTTGTTATTATGTGCTTTAATTATCATCTCGCAGCAGCTGTAGGATAAGTTAGGGTATTTTTATTTAAAATTTTGTGTAAGGGGTTTATTGTATGTAAGTGTTTTTCGATAAGATCTAGAAATTTCTTGCCAAGTTTGGTTTTTAACATTTGATTGTATGGGGCCGTATACCAGATTATATTTATTTTTCTTTTATTTTTAATTTTATTATAGTTATTGTTGTTTTGTTGCTTATATTTGATATCAATATTTTTTATCCACTATTTTTAGAGTTGTTTAATAGATATTGGTTGACCTGTTAAATGCATTTTCATCGCACATATATATATGTATATATATATATATCATGTCAATATATATATATATATATATATATATATATATATATAATCGAAACCGAAAACAATACTCATAAAGAATTAATGGTAAAAATATTTACAGTAGAACCTAGGTATTTGGTGTTCCTCGAATTCATTTTTTTCAGGTTACGATGTAGAATACGATGTTTTACCGGCTCTTGGTTATGGTATTTGCCCAGGTTTATGGTGTCATTTATAATGTTATTTTATTACAGGTTGACGAAAAAAAAAAGGATATTCAATTGTTTTTCTGAGCATTTTACAGTCAACGGAGGAAAACAGACCGAAGATACTAGTGTTTTTATGTGATGGTTTGAATATAATAGACTAGTTATGACCAAAGTTTAATTTCATTCAGACAAAACACTAAGAAACGGGGCCTAATTAGAGTTGGGGCCCGTTTTATTTGGGACACCCTTCATATACGTGTGTATTATATACTGTGCAGTATCTGTTTTTAGTAATTGTTAAAGCTGTATCCCGGGGTCCCACTGCATTACAAGAAATGGAATGTCATAACAATTAAACGGCAATCACCCGGAAGAAAAAATGTAAGCGTGACCCACAAAATAACACACATGCTATCGTATTACTAAATAGATAATGAAAGCGAATATAGAAATCTTTGTAGCATAAAGTTTGTTTAGTTTACTTGTTTACGGCATATTCGCCTATTTTGATCTATTTTCATCAGGATAACCATGGCTTCTGTAGACAATTGATTGAAGATCCGTTGCATATATTTCACATTTTTAATACAGTATATGTGCATGTAATTAGTTGATTCGTACAGGAATGTATCTTTACTTTAATTGAATTAACTGTTTCTTCTTTTCTACAACCGCTCTTTCACAAACGTAATGTCACTAGTCTCAGTCTTTTCTAAAAATACTATTACATGTGTTTTTGTTAGATTTGTCTGATCGATCACTGTTTGTTCTGTTACAACTCGTTTAACTCGTCCATCTAGTGGTCTGCATTATTCACTGTTTTAATACCTTATTGTAATATTACTTCCCGTTTCAGCAGCTTTATTCCAAGAAGTGCAAGTTTGTAGATGTTTTTTCTTTGCTGACGTTTTTTTTTTCAAGATTAACGATCCCGTCCTTTCGAAAACTATCTTTCGTTCGTGCTTTTCTCCTTAGATTCACGCTATGTCTTGTGTGATTTTCATTAAAATTAAATACTTCCGATTGGATTCGAATCCAGCTTAGCCGATGCCATAGTCCGCGGCAGTATCCATTATGCAAGTTGTGGCCTAGAAGTATGAGAACAGGAAGAAGGTGAAATAAAATTTTAAAATAAAATAAAGCAGAAAGAAGTATAAGAGTAATAGTGGCCATGGAAACATTTAGATGGAAGAGTATTGTGGTCAAAAGTGCAGGATAGAATTCACTAAAAATAAAAGAGACAGCAAGGAGACAAATGGCAGCGAAAACGGCGATACATCAGCAACGCGGAAAACCACGAATCATGCACTGAAGTAAAGAAAATCGATAATGATGTATCGATAGAGAATTTCAAGTCGGCAACAACGAACGAGCAATAGGCACGACTAGTTTACTGACAGATCGATAAAATGATTTATTTGCTGATATATTACTAGTATGATCGATTTCGTAACATATATCAAGACCGATGATTAGTTTCTTTCTTAGTGGACAGGTCGATAAACCATATTATCGATAGATCGATGCTAGGAATTAGTTTGCTGACAAAGATTAACTGATAGGTTTTGCTAACAGACCACTAATAATGATTAATTTGCAGACAGACCGATAGAATATTCATTTATTACTTCGTTGACATATCGATATTGTTATCAGTTTTCTAATAGATTGTTTAAATTATTAGGATGCAGGATAGGTAGGGGCGAATTATTTATTTTGAATTTTGATTTTCTTATTTTATATTTTTATTGTGTAGTTATTTATTTATTGTTAGTTGTTGAATAACCCACCAACAACAGTACAATACTCTTAAATTACCATAGCTAATGCTCAGAAACATATAAAACTGCCCTTATAAAAAAAACTGATTAACCGCTCATACAATATAGCATCAACCCGACAAATATTTTACAAAGAACTAACAAACGTAAAACAAACCCTAATCAACAATAGTTTTCTTAATAAAATTGTCGATAAACAATAGTTCTCTGTTTAAACTCAATCTACAATGAAAAAATACACCCTTAAAAAACGACACCATCAAAGTATACTATAAAACCAACTACACAGTAACTACAAAACAGACAAAAAAATAATTTTTTTTTTTTTTTTTTTTTTATTACATTTTCACCCCAAACAAGGCAAATTGCCACTTTGGTGTAGGGGGCTACTATCAGGGGCAACAACTACTGGGGTACTATGTAGGGATTTGGGCAGCAAGGTGTCGGTTCACGTTACACTTGAACTTCTGCACGTCAGTACTGTTGGGGAAGCAGGGACCTGGAATGGAATTCCAGAGTCTTGCGGTTCTGGGGAAGAAACTATTGGAGTAAAAAGATCTTTTACATCTAGGGACCTCTACAGTGTGGGGGTGGGATCTAGTAGCCTGTCGGGTTTGTCGAGGGTGCTCGCGTCGTGGGGGCACAAGTGATTGCAGTTCATCAGAGCATTCACCACTAAAATACTTGTAGAACAGGCAGAGGGATGCAACATTTCGTCGATGGGACAGAGGCTGAAGCTTAGATGCCAGTTCAGGGCCTATCAGATTTGCGACTCTCTTTTGAACCTTGTCAAGGAGCGAGAGACTAGTAGCAGATGCACCAGCCCAGATGTGGCAGCAATACTCCATACATGGGCGAATGGTGGCCTTATAGAGGTACAGGATACTTTCGGGTGTTAGTAGTTTTCTAGCACGGTAGAGAGAGCCCACCTTTCTTGCAGCGGCCCTGGCAATGCCTTCAATGTAATTGTTCCAACTCATGTTTCCTGTGAACGTTAGGCCAAGGAGTTTGAAAGATGGACTCTCAGATAAAGAGTCGTTGGCCATTGCTATTGGTGGTAGAGAGGGTTTCTTGTAATTATTGAATGAAACTAGTTTAGTCTTGGCAGCATTGAACGCGACCAACCACTTTTGTCCCCATTCCACTACAGATTGGAGGTCTTCCTCTAGTGTTTCTGCCATTTCTTTAGAAATGTGTTCATTCGTCTTCCTGTCGTGTCTGCCATAGAGTGTAGTGTCATCAGCATATATACCCATCTCAGAGGCAATGTTGTCGGGGAGGTCATTTATGAATATCAGGAACAATAGAGGTCCAAGGATAGAACCCTGGGGCACTCCCGCATTTATATCATATTGTTTAGATGTGCGACCGTCGAGGACTACCTGGATTTTTCTCTTATCTAAGAAGGATTTAATTATGTTAAGTATTCTACCAGTGATACCGTATGATCTGATTTTACTGAGGAGACCCTCATGCCATACCCTGTCAAAAGCCTTAGATATATCTAGAGCTACCGCTCTGCCTTCCCCCGCTTTGTCCAGTGATTGGTATATACGTTCAGAGATCACGGTGAGGATGTCTGCTGTGGAACGGGCTTGTCTAAATCCATATTGTTTGTCAGTCAGTAGTTTAGCATCTGTAAGATGATGGATTAGAGCGTGGTTAATTATGGTCTCAAATATTTTGGCAAAAAGTGGAAGGAGGCTAATGGGGCGATAATTTGATGGGTCTGTCCTTTCACCAGAATTCTTGAATACTGGTACAACAGAAGCAGTTTTCCAACAGCCCGGAAAGCAAGCTTCATTAAGACATTTGTTGTAGAGTTTGGAGAGAACTGGAGCTACTTCGGCTGAGCACTTTTTTAATAGCACAGCTGGGATAAGATCGGGTCCACATGCTTTTGAGGTGTCAAGGTTTTTTATGATAGCATGCACCTGAGCAGGGGTGGTTTTCAGATCGTCTAGTGTGGCGTTTGTCCGCATAGGAAAGTCAGGTAGGGGGTGGTTGGAAGGGTCCAGTGTGGAGTTTGAGGCAAACCGACTGGCAAGCATGTTAGCCTTGTCGGTTGCTGAGCAAAGAACCTCGTGATTGTAATAACAAACCTAATTAAAAGATACAGCAGACCTACCGATCAGAACAAAAAGATTAAACTTATAATATATTTTACTAAATTTAAAACTTCCAATTTAATAATTAAAAACAATGATAATACTAACATAACACTAAACCAAACTAATGTAGTGTATGGATTTATTTGCACCTTCGAAGGATATCTCCGAACCCACTCTAAATACTCATACAATATATAGGCAACACCATGACAACACTTTCCCGACGATTAACCTACCATTTAGCACACAATAGTGCCATAAAACATCTACATTCCATGATAAAAATCTACAACCGTCCGACATTAGAAATATCTTAACTAACAATACTAAAAATTGATACCTAAACAATTGCACACGAAGACTAAAATTACTAGAAGCCATACTAATTTAGAAAAACTACAGCTCCTTATTAACCGGAACTCATTTACCATCGGGATAAATGTACTAACCGTGCTCAACAGCTAACGATAAATAAATAAAAAATATAAAATATAAAATAAGAAAATCCAAATTGAAAGTAAATAATTCGCCTCTACTCAACCTCCAACCACCTTCATAACTATTTATAAATACACCGAACGTCAAAAAAGGAAATGATAACAACAATCGCTCTTTACGACGGCCCGGTGTACCGATTGAAAGCGCTGGAGAAAATGATGACCAAACAACAACTACTGGGCGCCATAATGTACAGTATGCCAGTCGAAATTAAAAAAAGACCGATCGGCGAATTGAAAGTTATCCAACAAAATCGAGAAAAAAACTCCATCGTCAGACGTGCTTGAATATATGAGATTTTATCGCACTGACATTAATATTAAAAGCTGCTTTTTTCCTATTTAGAAATACTGAAACGAACTTCTTAATATACTAAGTCATAGAGATATGCGAGGGACTTAAACGTAAACTAATTTGCATATTCATTTAAAAAATAAACTTTTATTAGTTACCTATTTTTCATGGTTTCTTATTGAGTTATTGGTCCATTTAACTATTCTATTTATGCATATTTTCTACATGGTGCATAATTGCATAACATTTAGGATAAAATCGTATATGTGTGATAATGTGTACGTGCATGTGTGTGTGCGTGCGTGTGCGTGTGTGTGCGTGTGCGCGCGTGTGTGTGTGTGTATAAGACTTTGTATGCCTTCGCAACGGTCTATACTAATTCCCTCTAGCAACAGACGTAAAGCGTTATGTATAGGAAATTTGGATCTGTAGAACAAATTCGATTTTGAATTTTGCCGCTAATTAAACAATGAACTTTGCATTCAATCTATTACTTCGGTTATGCATTTTATCTATTTGTTGATAATATTTTCCTCCGTAATGGTTTCGTGTGAATTAAAAAAAAACTGTAATGTGATTTTTTTCCCATCTTGTATTCAACGTTCTGAAAAGAAAACAACTGTTTTAAAACGATTGTTAGTTAAGCGATTTGATAGAGCGAAAAATCCACTTTAAATTGTGTGTGTGCAGTCAGCACCAACCCTATTCAGGGTTTAACCGGCTTCCTCCGAAGGAGGACGTTTCATGGGAGTATGAAATTCACAAGCGGTCCCCAGTCGCATGTATATCCCCGTTAGGGGAGATGACGACGTTAGGTGTTTGTAACTTTTTGCAGGGAGGTGTCGACGTCCTCCTACATACATCACCTGGACTTTCCAGATTGGTCACCCATTTTAGTAATGACGAGGCTCAACGTTGCTTAACTTTAAATTTATATAGAAATAAAGGCATTATAATGAAAACTTATTTGGAATACAACATTTGAAATCAAATCTCAAAATTCCGCAAGAACCTTATTGTCAGCGTAATATAAATGACAACAAATCTATATTCTAAATTCTAAGATGTTGTTCATGTTACTGTTTATTTCTTTCAACATGTTAAAATGTCAATTCTTGACAGCACCTGTTTCATAGCGCAGAAACAATCATATAATTATTATGTGCATGTTTGATTATTTTTCTGCCCTGACTCATCAGCAGAATGGAATATTTAAACATACTGACAAAATCAATGGTAAGATGAACAGTGTCTTTGGAATTTGTAGTTCATGCATTTTGTTATTTGCTTGTATATGCTTTGTTGTCATATTTAACATGTATAGAGCTTCATAAATAAAAAGATTTGTATGATTAAAAGGTAAAATATAATTGAATAAGCATATTCCCCCATATATATATATATATATATATATATATATATATATATATATATATATATATATATGCAAGTATATACATATATGCTCCCTATTTTGGGTTGAGCGTATTGGGGAGCGAAATAACAAATTTCTGATGGCGTGAAAAGCAATGCTTTTTATGTAAACAAATAGAGCTTATGCGTTTGGTCAATGTTTGATCATTGCAATTTCGCATACCCATCTTAGCTGCAGCCAAATAGCGTAACGGTTATAAGCGCTGACTGTCAGTTACGAGTTTCAATCCTGAGTTGAGATAGTTGCCAATCTAGCCGAACTGATGAGCTGTGATACAGCGAAACAGTACAGTATGTGGAGTATATATATATATATATATATACACTTTAGAATAGTTTTTATTTAACAATCAGTTGTTATAGAAACGTGAGATTGTAGGTTTACAAAATATTACTGGCAATAATATTCTATAAGTTATTCCATCTAAAGAGGAATTGCTCGATATGCAAGATAGAGCAAACAAATTAAATTGTAATTCAATGAATTTCAAAAACTCTCATTGAAATGAATTTCATGTCAAAGAATTTTATTATTCTAAGCAAGACAAAGAATGCTTTATTATTTAGATATCGGGCAAGTGTTGTATAAATTATATATCTACACAGCTATGCGGATTACCCAATATATAACTTGGACCTTATTACCAAACGGATGTAAATAACGCATAACATGGATTTTACAAAGCAAGCTGGATCTAAAAAAAACGTTCATATCCTTTTTCTGCAAATCCTCCTGCTACAGGACTTCTGATAAACCATCGCCGAAATTATGGTATGCATAAAAGGATGTAAAACATTATTTATTTGTTGTGTTATGTGGCTTTTGATTATTTTATAAACTGTTTGCTTGTTAAAATTCTTCTTCTTTTGAATTATTATGCTTGTTTAGGTATTGGGCTAAAGTACTCATCTTCAAGTGCCTCATTGTAAGCCCACGCTGATTGCAACATTTGAGTTTTTAACTAAATAAAATCCGTCCATTGTAGCGTGCCAGCTGCTGTTGAATCGTGACCGGTATTCGTTGGTCGTTGTAATTACAAGAAGGAAACCACTCATATCTGATTGAAGGAGGGCACGTTATTGATTGTTCGCTTTATTCCAATACGCTTATGCCAATCCTTGGCAGTGGCCGTGGTTAGATAGAATTGGTTTGAGTCACATGTAAAAGTAAGAACAGTGGTAAGAAACAAGAGCGAACACAATAAAAGCTGAGATAACAGAGCCAAAATAAGACACCATACATAAAATCTATTGGCGCATGTTTTGATTTGATTATTTGCATGCTGTATGGTACGAGAGGCGTTCCAAAAGTAACGCCTATGTTTGTATTCCGCCAGTATGGATCAGGGAGGATTGCAAATTGCATTGTTATGACGACTGAATTTTCATGACTTAAAAGCTTAATCTTCTCTGGTGTATAAAATTGACGGTGCAAGATTCTAAGAAAACTACCCCTGTCATAGATGTGCGTCAGAAGCGAAGATGTGTCAGTGAATTCCTGGCATAGTGCATTAAGAATGGTGGTAACTGTGTTAAGTAATTAATTCTGGAGCACAGAAAATCGCTCGTTTTAATGGCACTACTTCCGCGTTTGTTGCTCTTCAACGTTTTTAGTTAACAAATAGAAATCTTTATTCTTATAACTAAGTTATCTGACCTTACTGTGTATTCTTTGGATAGATAATCACGTTAACACACCTATTCCTGGTAGATCACCACGGTTAAGAAACCCCAAGCCTAGTCAATACCAAACGAGTGAACATTTAAAAATACCAGAACTACAAAAAAGTAACATCGTCATTTCCCTTGACAGGCATATACAAATGATTGGGGACGATTGTTAATTTGATATTCTCATAAATCTTCCTCTTTAATCGAGTGAGAGTACCGCTTTCGTGGGGTACGGGGGGTATTTGCTGGGTAGCTCTTGGTATGCTTAGCTGACATATACAGGGAGAAGCATGAGGACGATCATTTTGTCTTCAAATATATGCATCTAAACTGTTAGAGCACCGTTTTGGATTGCGTTTAAGTTGTTTTGGTTGAGCACCCGCAACAAGAACTTAAGCGCACATATATATAAGGATATTGCAATATACTCATGTATATATATATATATATATATATATATATATATATATATATATATATATATATATATATATATATATATATGATGGCAGCAAATTCGCTTTCGAACATTGCCATCACTCGATATAGCACAAAAAAGGTATATAGAAAAACGAAAACATTCAGTGATGGGCCGCACCAATGTGGCATTTAAGCCCTGCCAAATTCTGGCATTCCTTGACACACATTGTACAGACATGTGTACCACTTGCAGCACGTTCTTGATGTTCCTTTTTATGTAGGATCAAATGCCGTTTCAAACCGCCTGCCGTTTTGAACGTCCGCCCACAGTTGACACAGGTAAACTCTTGCAATTCAAGACTGCTTTGTGGCCCACTGCGCCGATGAGTAGTCACACTCCAGACCAATTTGCCGACCCCTCTCATTCACGGCTCCTTTCACCCTCCCTTTCCGGATATCGCGCTTCAGCCGCTCATACTAGGTTAGCAGGGGGAAGGAAAAGGCTGGCTGTAGCCTAAAACGGCAAAACATTCAATGAAGTTGGAAAATATGATTATAAACGTAAATGGCAATAAGGGAACTGGAATTTCCAGGCCTTGGCTCGGCAGGTATTTCAGGGTTCCACAGTCTGGACCCGGTCGTCATCATGCTACTGCGAGGAAATATATGACAATGATCATCGGCTGTTGGAATGTGCGGACGCTGCTTGACTTGCCGTCAGCAATAACGCATCCAGAGCGTAGATCTCCTCTTGTATCTAAGGAACTTCAACGTTATGACATGGACATAGTTGCTCTGTCTGAGACCAGGTTGGCTGATGAGGGACAGTTTTCTGAGCTGGCTGGAGCCTACACAATGTTCTGGAGTGGTAGAGCGGATGGATGTAAGAGGGAATCAGGTGTGGTTTTTCCTATAAAGGCATCAATTCTTTCTAGCCTGGAAGAACTTCCCTGTGGTGTGAGTGACCGGATCATGACTATGAGGTTACCTCTCGTAAATGGTCGTTATACAACTTTTTGGAGTATCTATGCACCCGCTATGGATGCAACAGAAGATGAAAACGTTGCTTTCTACCTTGCTTTGTTCAATGTAGTTAGACGCATTCCCTCTGCTGATAAAATCTTAATTCTTGGAGATTTTAATGCTAGGGTGGGAAGATATTTTGAAACTTGGGATGTGCTGGGTAAACACGGAGTGGGCAAGTGTGATAGCAATGGTCTGATGTTGTTGCAGTTTTTTTCAGAGATGTGTTTTAAAATCGGTAACACCGTGTTTCAGCAGAAGGACAAATACAATTTATATATATATATATATATATATATATTCATTAAAGATCAGAAAAAATTCTCATGCAAACCTGTCTTTATGTCACATGATCAAGTTGACCAATCATATATCTACGACGCAAATGGAGTCACAGCTAATCACGTTTCTCATACGTATTCATTTATTGGACCTTGTAAATCGTATCTACATACTGATTTTAAAGCTATAAATGATTAATACGTAACTTTTATAGCAAATCACGTTTGGCCTATAACTTAACGCACTCAATTCTCAACATCGCTGAATACTCTACACATAGATCATATGGCAAGTGTCACTATCTGTCTACGCGCGTTTATCATTTTGGGGCTGTTCTTATCTGAGGCTAGTTGCTCAACCATAACTTTAAATTTCAATCTGTCTTATTATTTTCCGTTGAGATGACGTGGTAGCATATGATTTATACATGAGGCCAACGGGTCTCAACTTATTCATATTCCGTACCAGGCACATAATTAAAAACAATGTTTAGGAATCTTGAACATTTTAGAAAGTATGAATAAAATTCATTATACGTGGGGCTAAGCTGATTTTAATGCCATTTCTTATAATAAAGGTCTAGCTCGTTTTGTACAATTGATATCAATACATTTACATAACAGCCCTTCGTCGCCATTTAGTTAGATATTTCGTAAAACTGATCAAAGAGAATAATAATTATTAATTATAATTAAAATATAACCGTCAAATAAACGTATATATATATATATATATATATATATATATATATATATATATATATATATATATACCTACTTCATTTACTCACATAAATTGATATACGAAAGTATAAAGTTATGCTTAAACTTTAAGTATTTATTTCAACAGTGCTCAATACGTAGGTAAAGCTAGTTAGTAAGTTATAAAATATATATGGCGATTAAGCTACACTGAATATTCCGCGTTTCATCCACTCTAAGATTCGTCAGGCTTATGTACATGACTGAAGAATCCTAGAGTGGATGAAAGGCGGAATATTCAGTGTAGCTTAATCGCCGTATATATTTTATAACTTACTATATATATATATATATATATATATATATATATATATATATATATATATTTGTATATTTATATATATTTATATATATATATATATATATATTTAGTGATAAATATTTTTCAATATCCACATACATATAATGCACGTTAACAAAGACTCAGCTGTACGGACAGATATATCTATGCAACTGGTCGCATGATTTGAACCTCGAACTGAAGTCATATTTGACTTTAATTTTACGTCTTTACCCCCCACACATAAATCCTTATTAATATAATTAAATATACAAAACGACATATCTATATATATATATATACTTAAACCAAGTTATATAATAGATATTTCAATAATAGAAAATGAATAAAATTCGTTAATTTACGTGACTACACATATTATGACATTAAAATCAATACGATCGCCGAATAGCTACAGATTAAATTAAAAAACAAACAAATTGGAATTGATATGACTACTTAACAGTTTAAATTCCCCCTGTTATCCGAAAAATTCTTCATAAATAGACTAAGACACTTAAAGAATATTTATTTCGTCATCAAATGTAAAGTAAATTTTGTTTTAATTGTTTTCGACAATTGTTTTGCTGTTGGAAAGAGATGTCTTATTTTAAAAATGTTTAGAACGTTACGATAAATGAAGACAAAAGACGTGTCAAATATTTATAGTAAGAAAGAAAAATAAAGTAGATCATCGCCGATCGAATTTCCACTTTTTTTTTTGTTAGTATTAAATTTACATCTGTAGGGATGGAAACTGAAATAAATGGCCCAGATCTTGAAGACGCCTACTGATTTTACCATCTTCTGGGACTGACGAAACTAAGAAGACACTTGCGAATTATTTTAGACTTTTACTCGTGGATCAAGTAAAAGATTTTGTTCGAAATTCCGTGCAGATTCTTGAGTTCGACAAAAAGATTCTATAATACGACAGAAAAGTTCAACAAGATACGCCTGAAAAAGGTCGGAGATTTCATCGCTTGAAATGTTGTGAAAATGACACCTTGGATGAATAAACCGATTTATTTACATGTAGCAAATTGATGTTTATCTAAAAAAAAAACAGAAATACCTTTGTACAAAGAAAGTAACGTTAGTTTCATAAATAGCTTTTATTAATATTTTTAATAAGTATATCTTTCGTATTTATTGCATCATTTCACGGTT
Source organism: Euprymna scolopes (assembly GCF_053919585.1). Classification (NCBI taxonomy): domain Eukaryota; kingdom Metazoa; phylum Mollusca; class Cephalopoda; order Sepiida; family Sepiolidae; genus Euprymna; species Euprymna scolopes. The sequence continues at coordinate 129,422,764 of NC_136486.1, read as the reverse complement.
GAATGTATTTATCTCAACATGGTTTCTTATTTGAATCGTGCAAAATTTAAATATATTAATTCAGATTTCTACAATTGTCCTTATGTCTTACGTAGTTCTATACGAAAACAAATTGTCCAAACATGTTTGGAAGTACAGTAATTATTACTCCCCAAAAGAATGGCATTATTGCTGGGATTTTCACGATTTCAATTAGTGATATTCTTTTGATTCACCTAACCATTGCTGAGTTTACATATGACGATTGGCTATATCCTTTATAGCCGACTGACGAGAATCACAACTCTGAAAAGTTGTTATGCAATCCAGACATTCGTATTTCAAACTGAACGAAATTGGACAGATCAATCAGCATGTTTCTATGGATATACATGGAGAGGTTAACTACACGATTGCGGCATAATTAATAAGAATGTTTCTCACAGCAGTTAGCGATAAAATTATGAAAAGCACGCTAAGGAATTAATCGATACCTCAATGTTGGACAATTTTCTCTCTCTCTCTTTTCTCTCTCTCTCTATTTATCTCGCTATCATATATATATATATATATATATATATATATATATATATATATATATTTATATATGTGTGTGTTTTTTGTGTGTGTACGTGTGTCTTTTTTTTACATGGGCGTCATCACTTATATAGGCCGATAGGCCACTCAAGGATAAGAGTTAAAGAGTGTAGAGTAGTCAAAAGGACAATATAGTAATCGATAGTAATAGAAGTTCGGTAAATTTGTTAACTTAAGTGGAACGGCTTATCAGAAACTTCTTCACGTTGGACTTGAATACAACCATATATATATATGTATATTATGGAAAGCAGGAAAATTCCACAGGCCTGCAGTTCTAAGAAAGAAGCTTTGATCATGGAATCTATGTTTAGGTTTAGGCACAGATAAAGAGTGTGGAAAATTTTTGATAATGTTTTCAGCTAGTCTAGTGTTTCTTGTGAAAGTTTGGCTAGGGGGGACCATAGATTGAAGCTCAGTCGAACACTTACCATGAAAATAACGATAAAGCAGAGACAAACTCGCAACATCTCTTCTGTGAGATAGAGGTTGTAGCGAAGAGAAGAGGACATCTCCCACCAGGCCACGAAGTCTATTTTGAACCCTATCAAGGCAAGTCTTTTCTTGTGTGTATGCATGTTTGTTTGTGTGTGTGTGTGTGTGTGTGTGTGTAGTTGTGTGTGGAATTCCGTATATATGGGCGGCATTTTTGCTTTGATGAATGTTTTATGAAACGTTTCTGAAAGTTTCAATTTGTTCTTTTGGAACCTCTGTTTCAAGAAAGAAAGCCCACAATTAACTAGGGTAGAAAAGGCATATTATAATGTCTTTAAAAAGTCCTTACTTAATTTCTCAATAACTACACCTACATTTGTGTAGCCTCGTCACGAGCAGTACGACTGAGGAGAGCCGAAAACGTTTTCAAATACTGGAAATTCTCATTCACACTGGAGCGCAAAGTTAGATTGTTGGCTCGCAAACCCAAATAATTGTGTTAAAAAAAAGAGACAATCTAGAATTTTCAGTTATATTGAAACATGTGTGCGTGTGTGTGCAGTAACTTGGCGAAATAATCTCTTTTATTATCTCGTCTGGTTAAAACCGATAGTTTTAAATGAGTGAGAAATATTATTGAAAGAAAACAAATACTGTTAGCCAGAATTTGATTAAAATTTCGTACTATATAATATGATGCTCATTATATACTTGAAGATTTTGGACGCCATTGTTATTAATTGTACCCCTGTTTGACCCTATTTAAGATTAATTTTAAAAAAGAGTAAAATACATTGAATAATTTTAGAGAAGGTGTAGCGACGAATTTACACACATGTAACAGCTTTTTATGAGAGATATATAGATTAGTTTTAATATACGTTTTGGAATGACATTATTTAATCGCATTTTGACTTTAACGCTGAAATGTTTTGACAGATTGGAAGACCGGAAATTCGGCAGGCGAGATATTAAAACAAGCATTTGTGTTTATTTGTTTCGAAAATGCGTAAAAATCAGACAGATTCTGATAAATGCGGTTATCTGATCAGAAAACAGAAGAGAGAAACCGTGATATCCAAAAAGCAAAGATGCCGTAAGCTTTGTCCACTCAGTCTGCGGCATCCATTATTGAGAAATAAGTGTGAGAGTAAGCAATAACAGTTAAACAACATATATTCATTTCGTTTTCGGCCTTCTTATTTGTACTAATCTGCTAATGAAAATACCGCTCGAAATGTCTAGACTATCACCTACCAAAATAAACTAACCACATTCAAATTGTCATTGTTTTCTTATACGTAGTATATTGACAAGTTACAAACGAATATTGTCCACAAAGATTATGGCCACGTAATACATAAAAGAAACGTCACGCACAACATTTTCGGAGAGCAGGCCGGAAGGTCTGATACTCGACGGTCCTGATGAAGCCCACGGCTCTGAAGAGGCGCCACAATTGCTTAGAAGTACCCGACAAAGACGACCGCCACCGGGATGCAGCTTGTGGTATCATGAGATCAGGGAGGAGTTTGATAATAGTCATGGAAACAAGCGTGAAAGGGTGCCGTGTGCGACACTCAAACTCGAAACCCGACCGATAGGAAACGAAAAGGTGACAGATGCAAATGAGGACGCGGTTGAATCTGAGCAGATAAAAATCCGGTATTTCTATTGATTGGCGAGAAGCTTTTTTTTTTTTTTTTTTTGCTCACTCGGAGTTATTTTATACGTATGGTAAATTCGCGTGCAAGTGGGGGAAAAAGAAGGACGGATTTTTTTTTCATAAGGTTAATTCGCGTCCAAGTGGGAGAAAGGATTTTCAACGGTTTAAAACTATTATTTTAAAACTTCAAATTCCGACTTAATTAAAAGTTGACTTAATTACATTAAATTTGGCATGGAAGGATATACAGATTCAGAGTACTTCTTAAATGATATATTTCGTATACTACTACTATTATCACTGCTATTACTACCACAAATGGTACATCTACTACTACAATACTACTACTATTATAACTATTATTATTGCTGCTATTATTTCTAATAAAAATATAAATATTGAAGCCCTTAAACTATAGCAGTACATTTGAGAACGCACCCTTTACATGCCAAATATAGATGAGTTTTTTATATTACTATACTGCTATTACTACTACTACTGCTGCTACTACTACTGTTACTACTACTATAACTGCTATTAATAAGGATTATTATGCAATCAAGAAAGGCATAGAGTTGCTTCACCATAATGACAATGCGTAACATTTTTAGTAAAATATAAAAATCTTTATACGTACGTCAGTCTATTTATACATGCTCGTATGAAGTCGTTATTTCTGTTTATTGTCGCAGTTTTGTCTACTGGTTGCCAGATAAATAAGCTTCTTTTCATGAAGAAAAAGACATAAGTAGGAGTTCTCCAAGAGTTTCCGTAAATAATGTTATTTGGGGAGAATTGATTCAAAAGAGAGCGAGGTTCGTTTAGCTTATAATGTCCTTTTCTTACTTACTGATGCTCACGGACAGAAAGGCCGAAGAAACGTTTGCATTAAGATTATAAGCTGTTGACATTATTGGAAGTGTCTCATTCGCAAGGTTTCCATGGAGAGACTGATTTGAAAACCTTTGTTTTTCCAACTCGAAAAACGTGATGTCATTCCTCATCGTCCGACTGTTTTGTCTACCTTTGGCCCGTTTCCCCCAACACCAGACTTACATCACTTGTCTCTGGAAACGACTCTGAGGAAACTGACGGAGTGATCGGCTTAGCTGTTGTGTAAATTCAATTTAAAAAATGTATTTAAAGAAATAAAATTGGATATTAAGTATGGCTCGTAAGGAAGATGTCTGAAATATTGACGTGGTCACTGATTCCAGTACTATCAAGAAAGGTTGGCAGATTTCACGTCAGTCCTTAGATTTTTGCCTGCAAGTTAAGCTTATAATAAAATGAACGTAATATGACCCTTGTCAAAATTCACACTAGCTAACTTGATCAGCATTGACGCAAATTTCCTAATATGCATCTATAGGATAACCTAAGTAGATGATAATGAAAACACATACCGAACATGGTGGTCATAAGTCTCTGGGCAGAGTCGTAACACATGTCATCAAAGATGAAAAAGATAATAAAAATAAATATGAGAAGACCCAGAACTCCTTATAAACTAATTATATAGAAGAACCGTAACAAATTTAATAAATATTTGGACAGTAACAAGGTAATTAATGATCATGCCAAATGTAGTTTTTTTTTATACGGTGGTCACCACTTATCAAGGCCCGGAAGCCACTCAGGAATAAGGGTTATTGCAAGTACAGTACGTTAGTGTGGAGATTTGATGAAGTGTTTACTTAAGGGAGCGGTTCATTAGGAATTTGTTAACGTTTGACTTGAAGACATCCAAGTTGTAGTCAGGTGGGAAGCAGGCAGACGGAACAGAGTTCCACCGGCATGCAGTTCTAAGAAAGAAGCTTTTTTCATGAACTCCACGTTTTGATTTAGGCACAGATAAAGAGTGGGGAAATTTTTCACAGTGGATTCAGCTAGACTGGTGTTTTTCGTGAAAGATTGGCGAGGAGGGACCAGAGATTGGAGTTCAGACGAGCACCTGCCATGGAAATAACGATAAACAAGGATAGGCTCGCAACGTCTCTTCTGTGGGAGAGAGGTTGCAGGGTAGAGAAAATGGCATCCCCCACTAAGCCACGAAGTCTATTTTGTACTCTGTCAAGTCAGGATAGGCTGTTTTTAGCAGCTCCTGCCCAGATACATTCGAAAGATACTGCTGACGTAAGGAACTAACGTATAAGAGAACTGATACGTAAAGAAGGATGTGTAGCGGATGCGGTAAAATATTTGGAACAGTATGATGCAGAGGCTAATTTTTGCCGATAAAATTCCACCGAGGCCGACTACGTGGATAACGGCAAAATGGAAAGAAATTGTATCTACATGAAAAATTGATAAGTTAATAGCCGATAAAAACATATGCTTGATTACCGAAATAGCACCTGGACATGAAAACAGAATCGCTACTGACGGTCGTGCACAAGAAAGCGACCGGAACGAACTACATAAAAGCCTGATAGACAAGGCACAGAAAAGTAGTGGACAAAGAGGAAGCACAGATAACGACATCATATATCAATTCAGAAAATGAGCTCAAACTGGGTATGAAAAAGCGACACAAAATATATTGCTAATTCTGTAAACGACAGAATATTTAACGCATAGAAAAATGTTACGGCACACAAATAGGAACGAATATTAGATAATGAAATGCACAGAATTTTTTGGAAAATAAACAGGCGAAAAAAAAACTTAAATAAAAAGATCGGACGTGATAATAATAAACAAAAAGGAAAATAACCTTAAAATTGTAGATTTCGCCATCTCAATCAACCACAGAGTGAAGATCAAGGAGACATAAAAACTAAGCAAATACGAACAGCTTGCCAGAAGTTTGACACATCACACATAACGTAAACAAAAGTATAGACATACCAATGATAGTAAGAGCACTAGGCACAATCTCGACAAACGTGTAAAACACTTAAGGAATCAGAAGCAAATAGAAGATTGACATCGTACAATGGAAAAGGTTGATAAAACAAATGAAATTTCATCGTCAGTCTCGCCCGTTTTCTCCTCACCTTCTTACTTCCTTCTTTCCTCACTAGTATTAATACTACTATTAATGATAGTAATAATATTAATACCCCCCCCCAAAAAAAACAAATATGTTCATTTTATTCGTAAAAATCTAGTAAATATAACCATACTTCTATTCAGAGCAAGAAAAAAAAACAATAAAAACGTTGTTGGCAAGTTACTGACATGAAAAAGAGTCCTTTCCCAATATCACTTCAATCTCGGTCACTGACAAAATTATCTCTCAGACTAACTTGTTACGCATGCTTCTACTGGTAAGCGTACACGACAGAAACTAATCAAAACACAATGATAGTGTAGATTAGAATATGGATTTCAATGAAATCCCAAGGCAATCTTGCTTAAACACAAAACAGCGCTGGGCAATGATCCATGTGTACATAGGAGTGGAGATTAACACAGTCATCAATTAACAGGGTACAGGTTTCAAAAACTTTGGGTTGGTTAAATATATTCAATAATGTTTCATTATATGTCTCATTCGCACGATAGATAGAGTCCTTTATGTTGAAATTGATCAGCATTTTTGATTATTTGAATTAAAAAAGTAATATGACGTATTAGTCACCAGTAAAGTTTTTCGTTATTATAAAGCTTCTCTGTGAGACTCTTTCTCGTGGAAAAGTAAACGGTAATTTCATATGAAGACTAACAATGCCGGTCGGAATAATTTGTTTGCTGAATTAAATACATTAATGCTTCGAGTGCTCAGCGTGTAACTTATTTTGTTTGCCTTCTCTTAAAAAGGTTACACACAAGATCAAGTGTTGTTTGATGGATTCTAACTTGGCACACCCAAATTGTCAGTCTGTGTTGTTAATTGCTAAAGCATCAATCAGCCTAATTTTTATCTATTCATTTGAATCAATCTTTTAAACCTTTCGAATCTAACAGTGAGTCGCGTTAAGGACAAGTTGCGTCTATTCAATTTGCGCGCAAATTTAACAAAATAGCATTTGAAACAGAAATCTGACAGACCAATTGAAAGACACAGGTGCTTAAAAAACTTCAAATTTTGAGAAAAGTAAAATTATATATATATATATATATATATATATATATATATATATATATATATATATATATATACACACACAAGATATTAAACCTGAAAGTTCACATATGAAAATATATTAGGAGGATGATTATACCGACGCAGTCAGTTTTTAATATAAAAATTCTGATACACACACACACACACATACACACACACGCACACACACACATATATATATATATAGATAGATAGATAGATAGATTATAATAGAAAAATGCGAGCATGAAAGTAATATGATTAAGCTTAAACATGGAAAAGTAAAGGACCGGTTGTTAAAACTGGAAAAGTGCAGAGCAAGATACTCTAGTAAAAAAGATAATAAATTTATAACTTAAAATATTGCAGATTTTAAGATGATTATATAATGTCATGAATTGAATTTTATAAACATTCTGAATGCTACAATATTTTAAGTTATAAAATCATTATATTTTTAATAGAATATCTTGTCCTTTTCTTTCCAGTTTTAACAACTAGCCCTTTACGTTTTCATGCTTAAGCTCATCCATATTACTTTTCATGCTCACATTTTTCTATTATAATCCATTTTCTGGGATTCTAAGAAATTCACTTATTTTTCCCCTATAAACACATATGTAATAACAATGTACGGCGCTCGTCTGCTTTCAATGAAATCGCCCCAATTATCTCCCTTTCATGCTTTCATCTCCCTGTTTCACTTTTCGAATTAGTAGCAACAGCAGTTGCTGTAGCGGCGTGGTTGCTATGGAAACCAGTCATAAAACGCGTCGCTCACCTCTTTACATATTTTTACGATTTTGAATACCAGAAAATTCATAACTTTTGTTTTACTGAACGAAAATCGATTTTTTCACAATGTAGCTGTGAAGGTGATCTATAAACTGAAATAATTGTTTGAAATTTGGTCGAAAAATGAGTGAGCAGTGAAGTTTTAAAGCAGTTCTAAATGACTAAAACTACCGCTTAACCATATATTCAAATACTACCGCGATTGAATGATATGTCAGGATTTTTATATTAAAAATTTACTGCTTGGATATTATCATCCAGCTAATACATTTTCATATGTTAAATTTCAGGTTTAATACCTCAATATCTTTTATTTCTACTGGACAAAGAATATTTTGACGAAGGCAGTCATTTTTAAGTAGTACGCTGGACTTTATTTTATTTCCTAAATATTTCAGCCAAGCACGTAAGAATAGTAAGGCTTATGCAATTCATGCATTCATTTTTTTTTACTTTCCTTTATTTCAGTTCGTGTGAAGAGAACCTATCTTTGCTCTTTCAAAAAAGGCTTATTTGAACTGATAAAGTACAGTATTTTGCTTGTTTTATACTTTGCATGTTTTTAATGGAAAGTCGACAGCGCATCGTGAATGCGTTGTCGTCAGCCCCACTAACTCTCACTTCTCTTAATTTTTTCCTCAATTCTTGGCAAAGGGAGAAGAAAAGGTTGAACACTCGGTTGCCAGATACTTTACACGAACAGTCGCTTGAGGTCGGAAAATTTCTCTTTCTAATCCTATCATGTCACTAATAAGGGTTCTGGAGGTAAACGGTTTAACTGGGATGAAGTTAGACCCGACCCTTTGATTAATCCCTAACGAGGCCGTCCTGTCAGTAGGTGATAAGTACTGAGGCTGTTGTATGCCATTTGGTGAATGGATTCTGGACCATGCATCAGTTTCTGGTGGGGTTTCTTGATACCATATTAGTGCGTAAAATTACGGCATTACCTTTTCATAGTCTGAAAAAAATTCTGTCTCTTTTTCTCTCTTATATTCCCTATCTGCCCTGCTCAAACCAACTCTGCCAGCCATTTTCACAAATCCTCATATCCAATCATGAAAAGTTACAAAAAAACAAAAAAAAAACAAAAACAAAAAAAAAGAGTATACCCAGAACTCCAACCTCCAATGTAGATCCCCACTACCAGGTCTCCTACTCTGACACCAGGGCTCTATGTTCTATGTTTTCCAGAGGTTGAAATCTAATTAGAGGAGAAAACTCAGACCTATTGTTCGTGTGCGAATCCGGCATTGGACCGACTGTTTCCCTCGATGACTTTCCGATCAAAGGATACTCAGACTTGACATCCAAATCTGACTCCCAAGACTGCCATGGACTTTGAATATGTGCCGACATTAGAGATGGCTTTCTATGTGGTAGAGGCATCTCCAGAAAAAAATCTAAATTTGCCTGACATATACTTCAGAGTAGCACTTGCTCACAGCACCGCATTCATATTTGTTCTCTATCGCTCCCGAAACAGCTGAGTTACTATTTTTAAGAACATCTCTGAGAAAATTGACCATATCCTGTCTGATCACCCTTTGGCTAACATTCACGTCTGTGGTGACTTCAATGTTCACAATGTTGAATGGCTATCCCACTCAAGCAAAGCAGATGATGAGGGGAGGTACTGTCATGATTTCTCCATCGCCTATGACCTAACTCAAATTATTCACGAATCCACCTGTGTTCCCGATACTGACGGCCTGTTTTCAATGCTCTTAGACCTTTTTCTTAAAACTTTCTTTGAGTTATGCTCACCTTCCGTTCTGTCCCCTCTATGGTCTTTCGACCACTCGGTTGTCTCAGTTAAAAAACAAACAAACAAAATGCAATAATTCCTCATATATACCTTTCCATCGTACTCAATACCCAATGGCCGAATGAGATAGCTTCCGTACATTTATATCATATATTCCTCTTCGCACCATGTTTAAAATGAACGTGGCCCCCATAATATCCGACCTGACTAAATGGGTTATTGTCAGTATAGATAGCTTCATACGCTCCAAGAAATTTCAGCAACACCTTTAAGACGAGAAACAGCCAAGATCTCTCTGATTCTCTGTCCTCTGATCTTGAGTACGTCGTACAATGAGGAAAAAGATGGCCTGTTTATTTTAATGCATCTGAAACCAAACTTAAATCTCTCCATCATCAACGCTCTGACCCATGTCTGGCTCCTACTGAAATGAAAGACTCTCACTTTGAGGACGCTTCATGTTTAGACACACATCTTGGTCTGAAATGAAGCACATACATAAAATCAATTGCCAAGATCACTAGAAAAATGGTTAGAGCATTCTACTGCTCCAGTAGATATATAACTGCTGAAGCAATGCTCTACTTACATAAGAGCCAAGAACGTCCTAGGATTAAATAGTGTTTCCACGTCTAGGCAGAAGCTGCTCGAAGCATCTATCTTACCTTAACATAGTTCAAAACAGGCTTTGTAATCTACTAGGCGATGCATTTTTATCTTCTCTGTGTCCCATTTCCCCGAGAAGAGACTTTGCACGTCTGTTCCTGCTCTATCGCTACTTTCATAGTGTTCGACTAGGTTCCAATCTATCGTTCATCTCGCTAATCCTTCACAAAAAGCATTCTAGCCAAAGCCACTATCAAGAAATCCCCCCTTAGCCTTCAAATGAGTTCCATAAACAAAGCTTCTTCCCTAAAGCTTCCCTCCTGTGGAACTATGTTCCACTGGTTTGCTTTCCATCTGACTATAATATTAATATCTGTAAGTTTAACGTAAACAAGTTCTTGTCGAGCCGTCCTCGTAAATTATATCGATTTCTTCTACAAACGACTATTACACAACTGCCCCAGTGACTACACACATTAACCTTTATCCTCGAGTGGCCTTTGGGGCTTGATATGTAGCGACCCCTTTATATATATATATATTGATTTATTTCGATAATATGTTATGTATTATGTTAGTTTCTTGTTGATTCTAATAGATTTCGGGTAATATCACTGAACAAATTATATATTTATTCCACACAAGCGTATGAGATGAGTTATTCGTAAAATTAAGCTTTCTGTAGTCGTTACGTTCAGCTTATTAATCAAATAGTTAAGACTGCCTCTCATCTTACGCACAGGTTCGAATCGTGTACCAGAACATCTTTCAATTTGTGACATACGGAAGACTCAAAAATGATATTAGATATACCCTCGCTGAGTTTTTCTCAACAAGCCACATACCATCATCTATATATATATATTTTTTTTTTAATTACATTTTCACCCCAAACAAGGCACATTGCCACTTTAATGTAGGGGGCTACTATCAGGGGAAACATCTACTGGGGTACTATGTAGGGATTAGGGCAGCGAGATGTTGGTTCACGTTGCACTTGAACTTATGCATGTCAGTACAGTTGGGGAAGCAGTGACCTGGAATGGAATTCCAAAGTCTAGCAATTCTGGGGAAGAAACTACTGGAGTAGAAAGATCTTTTACATCTTGGGATCTCTACAGTGTGGGGTGGGATTTTGTAGCTTGTCGGGTCTGTCGAGGGTGTTCACGTCGTGGGGGCACAAGTGCTTGCAGTTCTTCAGAGCATTCATTAAACTACTCTTTATATATATATATATATATATATATATATATATATATATATATATATATATATATATATAAAGGGTAGTTTGAATTATTTACCACATGTTATCATGTAGTGTCTTTGACCTCTCTGTGCAAGAGTTTGTCAAGATAATCAGACATGACGATGCGTTACTGCGCAAGTAATCCTTGACCAAATAATCAAAATATTATTCTATTCGAAGCCTAAATAATATGTCCTCAATATGACTATACTCTGGCTTTAACGAGCAAGTGTGCATCTTCTCATGGAATACGATAAGACAATAAATATATATTATAACATGGTTATCTGGTCCACTAGAAAGAGGAAAATAAATGTTCTTCGCTTTTTTGCTAAATAAGCATTTTGGCGAAATGTGAACTTCAGCAATAAAAAAAACATATATCTATGTATCTCAGAAAGTGATCAGGTGTTAATCGCAGGAGGGAACCCATTGTTTTATGGTAACTTGCCATGCAGAAAAAGAATATGTATACAATTTACCTATACTTCAAATATAAAATGGAAGATTGGATAATTCTGTCGCTCCAAAAAAATTATCTTGTGTCAGGCTCAATTCTCTATCTGTATAAAAGTCAACTACGTTCCAAGATAGAGTATTGTTGCCGCTCATGCAAAAGCTTTCTACCTTGACAAAGGAAAACAAATTGAAATCTAGAGGAGAATGTCCCTTTTCCAATCTGAGGCACAATTTCTTGCAAAAACGAAGCTGATAGTTTTTCTCTTCCATATTGTTATTTTCATAGTGGATGTTTAACTGAACTCCAATCTGTGGGGTTTCCTGCCAAACATTCACAAAAAAAACTTAACTAGTTACAACAACTGTAAATAATTACCCATTCTCTTCCGAAATATCTGAAACTAAATAGACCTTCTATGAAAAAAGTTTCTTTCTGAGAAATACCTACGTGTGTAACACAATACAACGACGCTGTTTCATAGATGGCTACAACATAGTCGTTTTGGAGTCTTGATAAGCGATGACACATTCATTCATAAAGATGTACATACATTTTAGTGATATAACGATGTATATACATTTCTAGTGATATAACGATGTATATACATTTTAGTGATATAAACAACGTTGCCAATTTTTTAATGTCTGATTGCGCGTCTTAAGAATGTAACATTCAAGCACATCATTTATGACAGAATGGGTAGTTCAGTGTGAAGATATTTAATTACAGCACTAATGGCGTACTTCGAATCGATGATGGGCTTGGTTGTCATTTTCTAGGTTCTCTCGAGGCTATTGCACAACCTTTACTAATAACCTTGGGGATAATGTTAATCAATCTCTCCTCCCTCTGGCCATGAGTGAAATCGTCAGATACAATATTAAAACAACTAGTTTCAGAGAATGATACATTCAAACTATTACGAGCAGTCAAAAGTGTTTCTGATACGTGGCACACCGCACTCTATTTATTACTCTATTGTTAGAGAATTAAACTGGCGTTTATGTGATATTATGTCGAGCAATTATGATCGTCATTTCGCGTGATATTATGTGCAGCAATAATGATGGTTCATTTCACGTGATATTATGTCTAGCAACATTGATGGTTCATTTCACGTGATATTATGTCTAGCAATGAATGATGGTTCATTTCACGTGATATTATGTCTAGCAATGAATGATGGTTAATTTCACGTGATATTATGTATAGCAATGAATGATGGTTAATTTCACGTGATATTATGTCTAGCAATAATGATGGTTCATTTCACGCGATATAATGTCTAGCAATAATGAGGATCATTTCACGTGATATTATGTGTAGCAATAATGATGGTTCACTTCACGTGATATTATGTTTAGCAATAATGATGGTTGATTTCACGTGATATTATGTCTAGCGATATTTTAAACGAGGTTCGATGATTCGGATTATTTAGATTATTGGATTACTGTTCTCGACTTTATTTTATTC